>NC_142615.1:30068434-30414268 GCF_059453375.1 Lepisosteus platostomus | reverse complement strand
TATCCATCGCGCCATCTGCTCCTCTGGCTCCTTAAAGTGGAGCAGCCAGGTGAGGGATGCATGGTCGGTCCTCAGCCGGAACCGGGTCCCGAACAGGTACGGCCTGAAGTGGTGGACCGCCGCCATCACCGCCAGCAGCTCGTGACGGGTCACGCAGTAGTTCCGCTCAAGCCTAATCAAAGCCCGACTATAGTAGGCCACTACGTGCTCCCCATCCGGCCCCTCCTGCGCCAACACCGCACCCACCCCCGAGTTACTCGCGTCGGTATCGAGAACATACGGCAACCGCGGGTCGGGGTAGGCCAGCACGGAGGCCCCCACCAGAGATTCACGCAACCGGCCGAAGGCAGTCTCACAGCCCGAGTCCCAGTCGAAACGGCGGCCCTTGTCGGTGAGGCAGTGCAGCGGGGCAGCGATGCTGGCAAAGTCCCGGACGAACCTCCGGTAGTACGAGGCCAACCCCAGAAAGCTGCGGAGCTCGGCCAGCCCCTCACTGCGGCGACCTTACCTGGGTCCGTAGCCACCCCTCGCGGTCCAACAACATGTCCCAGGAAGGTCACCTCCCGCCGCAGGAGCTCGCACTTGCGGGGGTTGAGCCTCAGGCCAGCACCGCCTGGAGGTTCGTCAAGGCCTGGTCGAAACCCCGGGCATGAACCAGCAGATCGTCCAGATACAACACACACTGGTTCCGCGGGACCAATGCCAGCACCCTCTCCATCAGCCTCACGAACGTCGCCGGGGCATTGCACAGGCCAAAAGGCATGACAGTAAACTGCCAGAGGCCCTGGCCGATGGAAAAGGCCGTCTTCGGGCGAGCATCGGGAGCAAGCGGTACCTGCCAGTAGCCGCAGTGGAGGTCCAGGGAGCTGAACCAGGTCGACCTGGTGATGTAGTCCAGGGCGTCATCTATCCTCGGCGGGGGGTAGGAATCTTTCCGGTTGACCTCGTTCAGCTTGCGGTAGTTGACATAGAACCTCCACAAGCCGTCTTTTTTTTTTGACCAGTACAGCTGGCGCCGACCACGGGCCCACGGAGGGCTCAATCACCCCCCTGCTGCGGCCATCTCCCGGATCTTTTCCTCGGCGGCGGTCCGCTTGGCGTGAATCATGCGTCCCGGTGGGATGCGGATGGGCCGAGCGGCGCCGGTGTCGATCTCGTGTTGGACCAGGGCAGTGCGGGTGCAGTCCTCATCTCTCACCGCAAAGAGATCCTCGTTCTGGGCGAGTAGCTCCTGGAGCCGCTGCCGCTGGTCCTGATCGAGGCCCTCACAGCTCCCCTGGTAGAGATCCTCAACGGCGCGCCTCGCTTCCACGCAACGCTCGGCCCCCGTCGCCGCCGCCTTGTCTGTCCCCCCGGCTGACTCGGGGGCAGGATCCGGCACGCTCGCTACCCGGCTCACAGGCCTGGTTTGCCCCGGCGACTGCCGCCGCCGCCACCGCCGCCACTGCCTCTTTTTCTCCCGGCTCCGGCAAGCCCGCGTCCCTCGGCTTTCGCCGGGCCTGCCCTCCACCAGGTGAAGTCGCTCCCCCTGCCACACCAACTCCTGCCGGCTCAAGTCCAAACTGGCCCCCACTCGCTGCAGTCCTCCTGGATGGGTGCGAGGTAGCAGGGGTGGCGCACCGTCGCTGGACCTAGACGGAAGGCAAGCACCTGTTTCCCCCGGACTGCAGCGAGCTGTCCTGTCACGGTCCTTAGCCGCAGGCTGGAGGCCTCCCATCCTGGGGGGTTGGTGCCCTCGGTGTCGGGGAGGACGCCCGGCCGGAGTAGGGTTACCGATGAACCGGTGTCGAGTAGGGCCAGGCAGGGTTGGTCCTCGATTCGGCAGTGGAGGTACAGGCCATCTCCAGCCATTCGTCCGGGCCGCGAGCTGGAACTGCACCTCGTAGATTTCCCAAGGCGCTTCCCCATTGTAGCGACCTGGTCGCACCCGCGCCGATGGGTGTGGGAATCGCTGATCGGCTCAGGCAGGGAGAGTATCCTCTATCTGGGGTGCCTGCTCACCAGGAGTAGCGGCCAGTCGCCCCAATTTTACTGGCGGGACCACTATTGAACAGCCCTGGTAAGGGCTGTGGCCACCTGTCGCACCCAGGAGTTGCTCAGGCTCCTTATGTTCGCTGCCGATGGGTTCTGTTTCTCTCAGCGTCAGCAGGCGCTTAATAGAATCGGGTAGTGTCTGCCACGAGTTGTTCATTCTGCCCACTTCTGATACCAATGTAGCGTTTGCAGGTTCTTTTCAGAACAAAGGACGAGTGGAGACGCGATTGACAAACAAGCATTAGCTTTATTTGTTACAACCACACAAAACCAAACACAGGATATACACACACATGAGGAGACTGACGGAACACGTACACATATTTAGGGTGGTAATTAACAACACACTATACTTTTACAAGACTACACAGGGCACTAGAACTACAAGGACATTATTTACACAGGTAGGGTCAGCCGCTGGTCATCGTGCTGACCCTCAGACTCTCCCCGGCTACCACTCCCAGCATGCCCAGCGGTACTACGAGCGCCTAGGGGCGCTTCCTCCTCACCACCAGGCGAGGGCGTTACAGTATAATTCTTATAATTGCTTAGTGATTGTATTTGGAAGATTATGGACTAAACAGACTTCAGGGATGCCAGTGGATCATTGTGCTCTTTGGAATTATTCCAAAAATCAAGTGACCTCTTTACTGTAGTATCTTTAGTATTATTTATTTAGTATTAATAAAGAATAGATTTATTAAAGTCGTGCGATGTGTAAGCGGGATATGTAAAATAATGTAAAATAAAGTTTTTTATTATTGTTATAGAGAAACATGATCAGATTTTCCAAAAAAGACGATTAAAATCTGTAATCTTTCCACTTGTATGTCATCGGACATTAACGAGTACAACCCCCCTCTCTGCCGGAGTGCTGGCTGTGATGAATTAAACCAGTTTCACAGGTATTTTCAAAGTAGGAAGTACAGTGTTAACTAGTAGCTAGGCTCCTCAATGAAATCGCTTTAACATGCTAATGCGTTGGTGTAACAGTCTGGGCATGGGAAGCTTCCAATGTCAACTCGACTCGATTGGAAGACAATGAACGTATTTTAAACCTAAATGAATTAATAGCAAACATGGTTTACATAAAATACATTTTTCCAAGAAAGTTTATAATAATACAATCTATAGTTGAAATCTGAGCCTAAATATAAAGAAAAAGCATTTTCAGAGAGCAATCACGCTGTGTTTATGTAGAAAAAGCGATTAGGTTTATGAGCAATCTAATTACCTATTTGCTTAAAACGCTATATAAAATAAAGTTTATTTAAAGATGAATGATAAGTGTCGCAGTTTAAATAATTTTCATAGTAGGGCTTGGACAGATTCCAAGTGCATTTTTGCAATTTATGTTGCATTGTCCAATGTGCTGTTGTAATAAAGTTTAGAAAACAGTGAGTCTAAACTGTATCAGCTTTATTTATGGGTTGCAATTTAGAAAAAGTCAAAAACCGCACTCAAAATGCAATTTAGAGCTTTCTGGCAAGAGGAGTGTAGCGGCGAGGCTTATTAATAAGGCAGAATTAAGTGTTTCTGAGCTTTCCCAAATTAGGCCCCATCTCTCTGTTCATCTCTGTGGTGCAGCCACAGAGAAACTATTCATGCAGGCTGATTTAAGGTTTCTTTTGATAAGGTTTCCTAGGACAGCTCCCAAAGGGGGATGCACTTAGCTAAGCCTGGCTATCATGATCAATGGTCATCCATTGGCGCCTATCTGTCTAGGGAGTACCAGATGGACATCTGGACTGCATTCCTAACTGTCAGGAGTAAGTGACTCATATCTCACCTTGATCAACAAATCAGGGACTGGTAGGGCCGAGTAACCCACGTGGGACTCTGATGCCTATGGAACTTTCAGCCAATCAACGAGCTGAAGTTCCTCCAGGTAAAAACAGGCAACACAGAGAGCCTGAGGGATTCAGTAAGATTCAGAAGGGATTCAGGAGAATTCTGTGGACTTTTCTAAAGGGAATTCAAAGGAGAATTCCAGGGCAGGACGGCCCAGGAGCAAAAGGCTCCCAAGGGCAGGGCATTCTGGCAGCGCGCCTCCTGACCATCCTGAGACTCAGCCCGGACAACCACGGAACAGCCAGTGTGTCCGAGTGCCAGAACTTTCCTTTGTTCTAAGAGTCTAGAGCTGAGGTTGCCAGAGAGTAACCAGAGGATCCACCCGAGGTTAGCACCAGCAGCAGGCCTCATGAACAGGTCGGAACTGTGGACAGTTGAATCACTATTCAGAACTAGCTCTTCATCAGGAACGAACCGGTCCTCTTCCTGACTTGCTCGGACCCACAGTCATCTTTTCTCCTGTGCACAAACTTTGCTAGTTAAAGCCAACACTAACTAGCCGGCCAGTGAGCATCAGCAGCGCACAGTCGCAAGCCGCACAGCACAGCCTGGCACGGAGCCAGAGAGCGCGGATTGGCCAGCAACAGCCTGCAACTGTTTCTTTGTGCCCGCAGGAGAACTGAATCCCCAGAGATTGGATGAGTATTCAACTTCAATGCATTACAGCTCGAGAATTCAATTGTTATCCCAACCAGTTGATATCAATTTAATTCCTAAGAGTTATGTACTTGTTTGAGTATCTAATGTAGAAGTTATAACCAAGTTCATTTATGAAACGGTCTAAATGAATGATATACTGAACGTATGTAACACTTTGTAACTGATTGAATATATACCTTTTGTATTCTGATAACCCTCTCGATAAGATCTGTTAGGTTTATATGCATATTTTATGTATTAATAAATGTATCCTTGTGTATTAGTACCTGTGTGTGTGCGTTGTTTGAGTTATGTCGCATGGTTGGATTCTAAAGCCATCAAAAGAATCAATTTTGTGATTTACTGTTACAATTAATAATTGTCCCAGTAAATGCCCAAACCCTACAGAACTGGTGCCTTCAGAGAGCACACTACATTACATTTTGGCTATGGCAACATTACAGGAGACACCCAAATTATAATGTAACATGCCACTGTTTGAGCATGAACAAAGTTATACTGCAATTTTCCTTAGATACGCGATTAAAAAAAATATATTTTTTGAATCCCCGGCGGAACACATTCCATAAGAATCAGCGCTTTTATACAGTATATCACCTTTAAACACATATATTTAAACACGCGTTTACGATTTAAATCAAAACGCGATTCAAATCAACAGAAATGTTTATTTTGTAACACATAGGTGACTATTCATTGTTATTAAAAAGACTTAAATTCGATCATGTTGTGATATTTAGAGATATACATTTGTTTGGTGCGAGTGAGGTTTTATTTAATCTCTGACCAAGGGAAACGTTTCATTTTTTCAATGAAATGTTTGTTAAAAAATAAAGTCATAGTTCCATGGGATTCAACCACAGACCATGTGACATGGGAGTCAGGAACCTAACCCACAGTGCCACCGGCGCGGTCACATGCTGAGGGTTGAAAAAGCATTACAGAAACATTATCGACAGACAATGTACAGATTTGATAAAGCTATAAAATAATGTAATTAGGCACAGAACAAGTTTACAGCACAGTACAAAAATAAATGCTGACCATGACTTTAGAAGCATAAATTACCTTACACTCAATTTAAACACAAGCTGTCTTTAGCCCTCTAAGCTGGTTCATACAGAAATGTAGAGAACCAGGCTCAGAACACACAGTTTCATTAGCGAATACATATGCAGGACAACTAGAGAAGACGTTTTACAGTGGATGGATTTTTAGAAACATCCCATCAGTGACATCACTGAAGTCAACTCCTAGGTACTGTAACTGTCGTGTGGATAGTTTCACAAGAATCAGACAAAGGTTTAAGCATCGCTTGTTCTAGATAAAACTGCAAAAAAAAAACAACAACCCATAATGTACTTCTTTGCGGCTCTGTTTGCCCAAATCATATATTCACAACGTGAAATTAGAAAATAATATTACGTAACCAAAATCCGCAATATGGAAACAGAACCTGTGTAATTGTTGACAGATGATGTACTCGTAACATTTTTACAAGACGAACTACAACATTTAAAAAATGACTTGTACAGATGCAGCCATTCAAAGTGAGCGGTACAGACACCGCGGTACAGATACCGCAGGTATGATGACACGGGATACCGCGGTGCGTGATTGGTTGACCAACAGGGGCACTCGTGGTCCGTTGGTCTGTCGTAGAAAGACTTACTGTAAACGTCTTTACTGTGCCCGTTGTAGATATTTAATTTTACCACTGAAGGGAAATCTTAGTAGCTGAGCATAAAAAGAATAGGAGCATACTGTAACGCGTGTGAAGGCCATAAACGATATTAATTTTGGAACGTAAACATACAGTATATAGCTGGTCTTGGTACTTTAAAGAAAAAAATACACACCGGTATTCCATTTCTCCCTAAACATTGTAAGCTTCGAAGTCTTTAACTAACGTGATACCGGAGTCAACAAGCATACTTTTAGAATTTGATTAAAAGGGAATATAATATGGAATCGTGTATCTCAAGAAATTAATAACGGTATGATTATATCCGTGTACTGCGGCAGGGCTGTGTAGGGCTGTATATAATATGGAATCGCGTATCTAAAGAATTTAATAACGGTATGATTATATCCGTGTACTGCGGCAGGGCTGTGTAGGGCTGTTTCGCCTACCTGATCATGTGAGCTGTCTTGTAGCCTACTGGTCTAGGTGCGTGACTACCAACTGGCAGGTTGTGTGTTTGAATCCAGCTGGTGCTGGACTTTTCATTTTTATTTATTTATTTTTTAATCGCGTAACATAAACATATTACCGTATGCAAACTGTACTGTATACAGTATGTATATGTATATTTAATGTCTTAACTGTGCCCGTTTAATTGAATTAAAAAAAATATTTAACACGAACATTAAGCTGTTTACATCTTCTGCCTGAGAACAGTCACCCGTTGCTACCCAACGCAGAATGGTGATTGGCTGACACTATCTGACACCCCTCTGATTGGAGAGAAAAGATGTGCTGGTTCGCTATACACACTACCAGGAAGAGGATTTCATTCTATTCAAAACGTGTATTTTAAAAGTTTAAGAAGTAAAAACCTTACAGCGTACACAGATTTCTAAACTGATCAGGATCGTTATCTTTGTCTTATGCATAATAATGTTCACCGCTCTGTCCAGCAAATTAATAATAAACTTTATTTTATATAGCGTTTTAAACGAATAAGTAATTAGATTGCTCATAAACCTAATCACTTGCTTTTTCTTTTTATTTAGGCTCAGATTTCAACTATAGATCGTATTATTAATAACCATAATAACAACCAACCAACAAAAACAACCATATAAACATAATGGTGGTGCTGGACCTTCCAGTTTTATTTATTTATTTTTTAATCGCGTAACATAAACATATTACCGTATGCAAACTGTACTGTATACAATATGTATATGTATATTTAATGTCTTAACTGTGCCCGTTTAAGTATTGAATATTCATATCTAATTTTACCACTGAAGGGAAATCTTAACATAAACATACAGTATATGGCTGGTCTCCGTACTTTAAAGAAAAAAATACACACCGGTATTCCATTTCTCCCTAAACATTGTAAGCTTCGAAGTCTTTAACTAACGTGATACCGGAGTCAACAAGCATACTTTTAGAATTTGATTAAAAGGGAATATAATATGGAATCGCGTATCTCAAGAAATTAATAATGATATAATTATATTCATGTTGCAAAAGAACTGCAACGGACATAAAAACTCCCTTGCATGGTTTCATTACGACCAGAATCGGTCTTGAGATATTTTTAACTTGATTTACAGTATTTGAGAGGTATGTCTTAACACTGATACTACAGTGCTTAAGTACTGCTCACGTATATGTTTCTAGGTTTATATTATGCATTTCATACGGTCAAATTACTTTTGAGCAACTAATAAGAAGCGCGAAACGGTATGCGTTTTACTTTCGTTTTGTGCTGGGACCCGTGGATTGATTAGAGATATCAAGTACATACAAGTCATTTTTTAAATGTTGTAGTTCGTCTTGAAAAAATGTTACGAGTACATCATCTATCAACAATTACACAGGTTCTGTTTCCATATTGCGGATTTTGGTTACGTAATATTATTTTCTAATGCCCCAGTATAGTGAGGGGGACACTATACTGTAAAGAGGCACTGTCCTTCAGATGAGATGTAAAACTGAGGTCCTGACTCTCTGTGGTCATTAAAAATCCCGGGTTGTTTCTCATTAATGAGTAGTAATGTTTCTTTATTAGCCCTATACAATTTCTTGCATTGGGAATTCATCTTTTCGCATACCCCCGCTTTCTCCATGAGACACAGACACGGAGAGAAGCTTGGGGTCAGAACACAGGGTCAGCCATTGAACAGCAAAACTGGAGCAGTTGGGGTTAGGAGCCTTGCTCAGGGGCTCAACAGAGTAGGATTCCACTGCCAGCTGCGGGATTTGAACCAGCAACCTTCCAGTCACAGGCATGGATCCCTAGCCACAGAGCCACCGCTGTGTAACCCTGCCGTCTTGGCCAAATTTCCCATTGGCCCTTACCAATGATGGCTTCCTAATAATCCCCATCTATTAATTTGCTTCATTAGTCTTCTCTAGTCCCCACTAATAGCTGATGTGGGGTGAGTGTTCTGGTGCACTATGGCTGCTGTCGCATCATCCAGGTGGATGCTGCACATTGGTGGTGGTGGAGGGGAGTCCCCATTACCTGTAAAAGTGCTTTGAGTGTCCAGAAAAGCGCTATATAAGTGTAAGCAATTATTATTATTATATTCCGCCCAAGGGAGTAAGGAGACCCAGTTGTCTTGAGCTGAGGAAACATGCCCATAGGAAGGTTTGTAATTCCTGATTGATACGTTTAGTCTGTCCATTAGCTTGTGGGTGATAACCATGAGGTCGAAGCTCCAAAAAATGTGCAGAAGGCTTCCCAAAATTTGGATATAAACTAAGGACCCAAGTCTGAAGCAACATCTTTAGGGATTAGTAGTTCAGGTGGGTAGCTGCGTCAGCATGCGTAGGCTGCAAAGGAACAAGTAATAGGTTTATTCCATGCTGAAAAAAAGAAGAAAGAGAACACAACGTTTCGGCCGTGGAGCCTTCTTCAGGTGTCAATTGACACCTATTACTTGTTCCTTTACATCTTTAGGGATGCCATGGAAATATCATTAAAACACACCTGAAACTGACCAGATCACTGACACCTGGAGGGCAGATATTTCACTCCATGGCACACTGGAACCCCAGCAGACTGTCAACTCACCAGTATTAAAACAGTGAAGACAGATAGTAAACTAGATACAGACTCACTGACCACAGACTTGCTGTGTAAACTGACACTAAAAGTCCTGGAAAGACAGGATAAATTATGAGTTCAGAGAGACAGGCAGAGACACCTTCTGTTCTCCTGCTGCAGTAACACACAAATATGAGACTTTTCTCTAACTGAACAGTCTTTTGTCTATTTTCAATATGTCTACAGTGTAATTATGGTATAAACACTACATAATGTTAGTATAATTATATAAATGTTAATAATTAGATTAATTATATTTAGTGTTAAAAATGTAATAGGAAGAGGGAGTAGTATCAGCAGAGAAGAAGACTGGGGGGTTGACAACTTACACTGTTTGGTGGCCAGAATGGATTTTTAAATAAAGTCACTTCTCTGAAACCCATGACATACAGATCCAATGTTCAGGATTCTAGTTTGCTCAATTCATACTTCATTGTGTGAAAAAGACAGTAGAGAGGAGGGTTTGTCCTGCTGTTGATTTCAGACAGAATGTCCTGTCTATATTTGTACCTCTGATCTCCACACATGTAGAAAGACGCTCAGTGAGGGAGGAGTGTTGTCACAGCTCTCAGCAGTACAGGAGCAGTGGGAATGGGAGGATGGACAGATGGATCATTATAATGGACTTTAGATCAGTGGAGGAGTTTTAATTCTCCTCGATGTTGGAGACTGGAGAGAGTCTTTGTCCCCTACCTGAACACCACATGACTAAAGCCTCAGTCTAACCTACCTGAACACTTCCCTCCAACATCATAGTCATGAGAAAAACTAAACTGTTTCACTTCAGTGTTTCCACAGACTCTGTCCCATTGCAGGAGAAAAAGGCCAGCAGGACTGATCCAGACCCTGGTCCAAAGTGAGCATTTTCCTGGTACTGAAACAGCAGATCCACAGCCCAGCTGTCTGCACACCACTGCAGCATCTTCTAGATCCCAGCAATAGTGAAGTACTGTCCCCCACTCTCACAGGGACTGGAACCATTCACCAGCCGCGCATCAGCACTGTCTGCAGAGAGAGAGATAAACTTGAACTTGAACTTTATTGCCATATGTAACTGGTACTGGTACAATGGAATTCTTACTTACATAAAGTCTCTCGATTGTAAAACAAGTGTAAAAAACAAAACAAAGTGCAAACAGTGCATCAAGACAATGTACAAACAAACAATATACAATGTGCAAGTAAACATGTAGACAGTTTGAATGTAAACAATACAGACGTGTAAACAATGACTGGAGATGTGCAATAGATAAGAAATCATAAAGAGGTAGATGGTGATGGTGTAGGTGTGGTCCGAGGGGGATGGTTAAATGTGTTTGCCAGTCTCACTGCTTGTGGATAGAAGCTATTGAAGAATCTAGTGGTAAGTGTCTGTATGCTCTTACAGATGCAGCCATTCAAAATGGGTGAGGTATTTCACGGCATACCGCGACACGCCCACCGGGGTATCACGCGGTATCACGTGTGTCACGTGACTAGCTATCCGGCGTCGCCTTGTAAAACCGCCAGGGGGAGCTTAACCTCTCATGTACAGCATTCGAGCCTTTAATTTTGAACTGTGTATTACAGCATGTTAATCATCAGTCATTCAAATGTTGGTATATTTTATGAAAGCAAGATTGCTCAGTTGGACAAAAGTACACAACCTACCTTTATCAGAAATATTTATGCATCAAAGCCTTTACTGAAGATATTACTAATAGTATTAATAATGGATGACTTTGGACAAGCTGTATACTCAAAGTATAATTTCTTTAGCACATTTGTACAAGCACTTGGAATCTGTCCAAGCCATACTTTGTCAGGCATTTTGTTTTACTTCAACGGGGCATAAAAACTTCCTTGCTTTTAACAGGGCGTTTCATAATTTCTAGCTACGAGAATGATTTAAAATGCGACACCTATCATTCAACTAGAGCTTAAAATATCACAAGGAAAAATACACACCGGTATTCCATTTCTCCCTAAACATTGTAAGCTTCGAAGTCTTTAACTAACGTGATACCGGATACGTCAACAAGCATACTTTTAGAATTTGATTAAAAGGGAATATAATATGGAATCGCGTATCTCAAGAATTTAATAACGGTATGATTATATCCGTGTACTGCGGCAGAACTGTGTAGGGCTGTTTCGCCTACCTGATCATGCGAGCTGTCTTGTAGCCTACTGGTCTAGGTGCGTGACTACCAACTGGCAGGTTGTGTGTTCGAATCCAGCTGGTGCTGGACTTTTCATTTTTATTTATTTATTTTTTAATCGCGTAACATAAACATATTACCGTATGCAAACTGTACTGTATACAGTATGTATATGTATATTTAATGTCTTAACTGTGCCCGTTTAATATTTAATATTTAAAAAAATATTTAACACGAACATTAAGCTGTTTACATCTTCCGCCTGAGAACAGTCACCCGTTGCTACCCAACGCAGAATGGTGATTGGCTGACACTATCTGACACCCCTCTGATTGGAGAAAAAAGACGTGCTGGTTTGCTATACCAGGAAGAGGATTTCTTTCTATTCAAAACGTGTATTTTAAAAGTTTAAGAAGTAAAAACCTTACAGCGTACACAGATTTCTAAACTGATCAGGATCGTTATCTTTGTCTTATGCATAATAATGTTCACCGCTCTGTCCAGCAAATTAATAATAAACTTTATTTTATATAGCTTTTTAAACGAATAAGTAATTAGATTGCTCATAAACCTAATCACTTGCTTTTTCTTTTTATTTAGGCTCAGATTTCAACTATAGATCATATTATTAATAACCATAATAACAACCAACCAACAAAAACAACCATATAAACATAATACCAACCAAAAACATAGATAACAACCACAATACAAAATCAAATAATCAAACCATTTTACACTCGCAAAGTCCTCCAATTATCATAATCCCGCCCCTTATGCAAAACCAAACCTTCCTCCCATCCCAGTTTATCCTGTTTATCATAAACAAAATCCACCTCAATTTTCAACATAAAGCATTACACAAAATCAATACCTCAACACTCCATACTCAACAACGATAATTCACAAACAGCCAGAACATGTAACTACACATTCCCAAACATACCTACTTTCCATAGCCCCGCCCCTTATGCAAAACCAACATCCCTCCCCTGTTCTCTCTCTCCCCTGGCGGTTGTAATTGTTTTTATTTTCAAATAAATTTTAGCAAAGTCATGTATTTTAAAAATCTTAAGATTTTCTATTTATGTCTTTATTTAGTGGTTTCATTAGTGACAAAGGCTAAACTTTCTTGGAAAAATGTCTTTTATGTAAACCATGTTTGCTATTAATTCATTCAGGGCTAAAATATGTTCATTGTCTTCTAATGAAAGAAGGGTTCCTTTCGCCGTAGTCGGGAGCCTAGCCTTTAACTAGTAAGTACTGTATTTACTGGGTTTTTGAGGGGGGGTGTCTTTCGCTGGAAATCTCGCCTCCTACTTTGAAAATACCCGTGAAACCGGTTCAATTCGTCACAGCCAGCACTCCTGCAGAGAGTTGGGTTGTACAGTACTTGCAGTGTATACAGTACACGCGTTATGCTCTTCGTTAATGTCTGTGAAGTTTTATTTAATCTCTGAGCCATACTGATTCTTCTGGAAGCCAGTTTCCGCCAGGGAGTAAAAAAAAAACACACTATGGTATTCTCTCCAATGCAGTGCAGTTAAAAACATACCTCTGATGCTGCTCCTAAATGAATATTGTTTATGACCATCAGAAGCTTTATGCTCCTTTTCTTTTTTCCAGTGGATTGAACAGGGAGAGGCATTTCATGATGTACTTTTCACTGATGAAACAACAGTGGCTCTGGAACAGTTTTCAACCAAGTCGTTTTATAAAAAGGGGAGATATGTACACGTTACTGAAGCTAAAAGTTTAGCCTTTGTCACTAATGTAAACACTAATTAAAGACATATAGAAATCCCTACGTTACAGACTGTATATGGCTGGTATTGGTAGTTTAAAGAAAAAATACACACCAGTATTCCACTTTCTCCCTAAACATTTTTAGGATCAGAGTCTTACATGTGGTTATTTCGAAAACGTTTGTACGTGCTCCTTCTTACCATGTTACTGTTTACCGTTACTGACCATATTAAGTTTAAGTGCCTGTGGGCACTTTTCCTGTCCGTGGGGGGTGGACCATCTTTCATTAGAAGGTTAGTCTGTTCTACTCTGAGAATGTAGAGGGGGTGGGAAGTGCCCGCGGTCATTTAATTAGTATTAAAATCTTAGTTATCTTTCTAGTTCACAGGTTTGCATGCATAATTTAATTTTGAAAGCCACTGAGACATCAGGTACTACTGTTGTATTTATGAAAAAGAAACAAAACAAAAAACATACTAACAACTGTGCCATCCTACTCCTTAGTTAATACATTTTATTATTCATAAACAGTTAACATTGTTAGCAAAATATTTTGAATTATATTTAACCCTATTTTTTCTTTAGTTTTGTATTTAACTTATTATATGATAGTCAGACTTAATGTATATTAATGTATATTTGAACAATGAAAATATATTTTTACAAGATTTTACATTAAGCACTTAAAATGAATATGGTTAATAATAGTAAACTGTAACATGCTGTAACAAGATCGGTTAAGCTGCGAAGAAAATCCTTTCAGAGAAAATGTTTCAGGTGTGAAGAACAAACCTGTTCCCACACACCCTGCCCCCACTACCATTAGAATATACACAAACATTTTAGCGTTTCATTCTGAGCAGAAGACCCTCACACCTGAAGAGTGCTGGCTGTGACGAATTAAACCGGATTTACAGGTTTCAATCACAGATTGGGACATAACACACAGCGCCACTGGATTTGATAATACTGTACCTAACCAAAATCCGCAATATGGAAACAGAACCTGTGTAATTGTTGATAGATGATGTACTCGTAACATTTTTTCAAGACGAACTACAACATTTAAAAAATGACTTGTATGTACTTGATATCTCTAATCAATCCACGGGTTCCAGCACAAAACGAAACTAAAACGCATACCGTTTAGCGCTTCTTATTAGTTGCTCAAAAGTAATTTGACCGTATGAAATGCATAATATAAACCTAGAAACATATACGTGAGCAGTACTTAAGCACTGTAGTATCGGTGTTAAGACATACCTCTCAAATACTGTAAATCAAGTTAAAAATATCTCAAGACCGATTCTGGTCGTAATGAAACCATGTTTCGTGTATGTTTTCTTTTTCATCTTGAAATAACTCATTTCTAAATACCTTTTTCACTGTTAACATCTTGTAGCAACTTTGTGACAAAATATACACTCTGACAGTTCATCCTGCTACCAACATTAAATAAAACAAATCTTAAGATTTTTATATTTATGTCTTTATTTAGTGGTTTCATTCGAAGCTTACAATGTTTAGGGAGAAATGGAATACTGGTGTGTATTTTTTTCTTTAAAGTACCGAGACCAGCCATATACTGTATGTTTATGTTAAGATTTCCCTTCAGTGGTAAAATTAGATATGAATATTCAATACTTAAACGGGCACAATTAAGACATTAAATATACATATACATATTGTATACAGTACAGTTTGCATACGGTAATATGTTTATGTTACGCGATTAAAAAATAAATAAATAAAACTGGAAGGTCCAGCACCACCATTATGTTTATATGGTTGTTTTTGTTGGTTGGTTGTTATTATGGTTATTAATAATACGATCTATAGTTCAAATCTGAGCCTAAATAAAAAGAAAAAGCAAGTGATTAGGTTTATGAGCAATCGAATTACTTATTCGTTTAAAACGCTATATAAAATAAAGTTTATTATTAATTTGCTGGACAGAGCGGTGAACATTATTATGCATAAGACAAAGATAACGATCCTGATCAGTTTAGAAATCTGTGTACGCTGTAAGGTTTTTACTTCTTAAACTTTTAAAATACACGTTTTGAATAGAAAGAAATCCTCTTCCTGGTATAGCAAACCAGCACGTCTTTTTTCTCCAATCAGAGGGGTGTCAGATGGTGTCAGCCAATCACCATTCTGCGTTGGGTAGCAACGGGTGACTGTTCTCAGGCGGAAGATGTAAACAGCTTAATGTTCGTGTTAAATATTTTTTTTTTAATTCAATTAAACGGGCACAGTTAAGACATTAAATATACATATACATACTGTATACAGTACAGTTTGCATACGGTAATATGTTTATGTTACACGATTAAAAAATAAATAAATAAAAATGAAAAGTCCAGCACCAGCTGGATCCGAACACACAACCTGCCAGTTGGTAGTCACGCACCTAGACCAGTAGGCTACAAGACAGCTCGCATGATCAGGCTGGCGAAACAGCCCTACATAGCTCTGCCGCAGTACACGGATATAATCATACCGTTATTAAATTCTTTAGATACGCGATTCCATATTATATTCCCTTTTAATCAAATTCTAAAAGTATGCTTGTTGACTCCGGTATCACGTTAGTTAAAGACTTCGAAGCTTACAATGTTTAGGGAGAAATGGAATACTGGTGTGTATTTTTTTCTTTAAAGTACCAAGACCAGCTATATACGATATGTTTACGTTCCAAAATTAATATCGTTTATGGCCTTCACACGCGTTACAGTATGCTCCTATTCTTTTTATGCTCAGCTACTAAGATTTCCCTTCAGTGGTAAAATTCAATATCTACAATGGGCACAGTAAAGACGTTTACAGTAAGTCTTTCTACGACAGACCAACGGACCACGAGTGCCCCTGTCGGTCAACCAATCACGCACCGCGGTATCGCGTGTCATCTTACCTGCCCTACGTGTCTGTACCGCTCACTTTGAATGGCTGCATCTGTATATCTCTTGCCTGAGGGCAGTGGGGTCATGCTCATGCCCGGGGTGGTGACTGTCTTCTGTGATGGCCAGAATTCTACCATGGCAGCGGTCCTCATAGAGCTGTTTAATCTCGGTGAGACCGCAGCCGATGATCTTCTGGGCCATATTGACCATTCTCTGCTGTGCCTTTCTTTCTCGCGAAGAGGTGTTGCCATACCACACAGTGATCTCGTTGGTGAGGACGGTCTTGATGGTACAGCGGTAGAAGTTCACCAACACATGTATTGGCATCCCCCATTGCTTAAGCACCTCAAGAAATAAAGGCGCTGCTGAGCCTTCTTCATGATAGAGTCAGTGTTCACAGTCCAGGTTAGATCTTTAGAGATGTGAATTCCCAAAAACCTAAAGCTGGTGACTGTTTCCACTTCCGTTCCATAACTACTGAGTGGGCTGTGAGTGTATGGCCTGTGTCTCCGAAAGTCCACTATTAGCTCTTTCGTTTTCTTTATGTTATTGCTATGTCCAGGTTATTGCTATGACACCACCTAAGCAGCTGTAGAACTTCATCCCTGTAAGTGGACTCGTCATCATCACTGATCAGTCCTATTATAATGGTGTCATCTGCAAACTTAATGATGCGGTTGTTGCTGTGTCTTGCTGTACAGTCGTGAGTAAATAGGGAGTACAACCGTGGACTAAGACAGCAGCCTTGTGGGGTTCCAGTGCTCAGGGTGAGTGGTGTTGATGTTTTATTGCCTATCCGCACCACCTGTGGTCTCTCGATAAGAAAGTCCAGCAGCCAGTTGCAGACAGAGTTGCACAGACCTAATCCTCTGAGCTTTGTCACCAGTTGACTGGGTATGATGGAATTGAATGCTGAACTGTAGTCCACAAACAGCATTCTCACATACGAGTTCTTAGTGTCCAGGTGTTCCAAGGCTGTATGCAGAGCCAGGGAGACAGCATCATCCACTGATCTGTTGTTCTGGTAGGCGAACTGCAAGGGGTCCAGGGACTCTGTGATGGAGGAGTTGATGTGTGACAACACCAGCTTCTCCAGGCATTTCATCACCACAGATGTTAATGCTACTGGGCGGTAATCATTCAGGCATGTCACTTTTGTCTTTTTGGGGGTTGGAACAATAGTGTTTTTTTTTAAAGCAGGTGGGGACCATGGACTGTGACAGGGAGGAGTTAAAGATGTCCGTAAACACTGTGGTCAGCTGGGCTGCACATGTCCTCAGGACCCGAGGTGGTATCCCATCAGCCCCTGCAGCCTTACTGATTTTCACCCTGCTCAGAGTCTTCTGCACGTCCTGCTCTGAGAGTTTCAGAACAAACTCACCCTGCACACTTGGGGTCTTCTCAGCATTGGCCGTGTTCAGAGCATCAAAGCGGGCATAGAAGTGGTTCAGCTTGTCAGGCAGGGATGCGTTGTTCGTGTCAATCTCCTTGCTGCAGCCCTTGTAGCCTGTGATTGACTGTAATCCCTGCCACAGCCTCCGGGTGTCAGCGCACTGTGTTTCAAGCCGCACTCTGTAGCTCCGTTTGGCGCGATTTGAACGCGGTGGATCTATCTTTTATTTTATCGCGAATGTCGTTGTTGAACCACGGTTTCTGATTGGAAAATGACCTTATTTTCATTTCTGGTACACAAATGTCGGTGCAATATTTAATATAGCTGGTAACCGCGTCCGTATACTCATTTAAATCTGTGTCGGGAGCTTTGAATGCGTCCCAGTCTGTACTATCAAAGCAGTCTATTAACTTGCTTTCCGCCTCCTCAGACCAACAACGCACTGACCTGTTCGCAATGGGAGAGGTCTTCAGCTTCTGTTTGTACTCAGGAAGCAACAGGAGAGCGATGTGGTCCAATTTACCGAAACTTGGTTTGGGAAGCGCTTTGTATGCTCCTTTTATTGTTGTGTAGCAGTGGTCCAAAATATTGCCTCCTCTTGTTGGTACAGTGACATGCTGAATGTATTTTTGCAGTACTTTCCTCAGATTGCAGTGGTTGAAGTCCCCAACTACAATTGAGACGGCTTCTGGGTGGGAGTTTTCGTGCTTGTTGATAATGTCGTGGAGTTCGTTATGTGCTGCTGCCACGCAGGCTTGAGGTTGAATGTAAACGGTTGTGATAATAGTGTAATAAAACAAAACACATGTACTTATCACTTTATCTTCTGCACATTTTATTTTATTTTATTTTATTCAGATTTCATTTCATTATATTTCATTATTCACATTTTATTTTATTTAGACTTACATAAAATATGCCAGATATTTTTTTCTTTTGTTTTACCTGATTGACTGGATTGCTAATACCTCCCAAAGAGAAGAAGAGACAGTGGAGTCACAGGAAGTCTACTAGCGGTCATCTTACCTCTCCCCCCATACACCTGTGTTAACTGACTGTGTAGCAGCACTGTGACTGTGTGAGATACTGGAGATTCTAGCAGCACAGTGACTGTCTGAGATACTGGAGAGTGTCTTGCTTTCCACATGCTCTTACAAATGCTGAACCATACCAGCTGAATGTCCACTATACTGACCACAGCTGTGACTATAATGACTGTGTTTCTGTTTTTCTGGGGACTTAGGTCAGTACATTGGACAGTGGCTGTAATGACTCTGTTCCTGGGTTTCTGGAAGCCGTGGACAGTATAGTGGATAGTGGCTGGTTTGGTGCATCTGTGTCTCAGGCCCCACATGTAATACCTACAGATAACAGTGAATATTAACTGCTCATCTGTAGCAGGTAAGAAATTTAAACCCTGAAGAGTCACTGCACTCAGGTTGTTGTACTTTGAAACTAAGAATTATTAAAATGCCAAAAAAATAAGAATATTCTCTAACAGTGCTATAGATGTATGTTTCAGACCAACTAGAAGTGTATATTCTTTCTCTTGGTTATGTGAACCTAGGCTTTACCTGCCAGGATCTATATTTAACACATGATTTGGAGATTATATTTATATTATATTTCAAATACAACATATTACAAATACACCAAACAGGATTAACTTATTTTGCTCAACAGTAAATTCATTATATCTGTGTTACTGTGAAACTGTCCCGAGAAACAGCACAAAACCCAGCTCTGATCATTAGTCTCTACCTGATGGAAACAGGAGAAATAAATATGTAACTGAAAGTTCAGGTATGTAGCTGCGGCAGCATGCGTAGGCTGCAAAGGAACAAGTAATAGGTTTATTCCATGCTGAAAAGAGAAGAAATACAGCACAACATTTCGGCCATGGAGCCTTCTTCAGGTGTGAGGTATATGTCAGGTATATGTATTACAGTACATACATATATGTAACTTATATGTCACGGATATCGGAAAGGCATGCTGTGGATTGGCAGGAAAGCAAAAAATACCTTATGCATAGACCTTTTTTTCTGTCTCTTTCTCACCTGCTGCGATTTATGTTTTATTAAAACGTGTTTACAAAGAAAGTGGAATACAGTAATATGACCATATATATATACATATATTTAGATATTTAGATCCTTAAATTAGATACATGATACCATATTATATTCCCAATTATAAAACGGATAATTCCGGTCCTGAAATCTGATTGGCAGACACACTTTTGAAGCCGTGCTATATTCTCATATAGGCACACCCCAGAATTTTGACTTTTTACTGTGTGATAAAGAAATATTAAAGACTAATTCTTAGCGTAGATAAGAAAGCGTGGATAAAAAACCTTGGATTCTCATGTATCTGATACACGTATCTTCTTCTGCTGTCTTTGTTGCGCTCTTGACGATCCTTGTTATATTTTGAGCTCTCGTTGAATGATAAGTTGAAATCATTTTCATTCTTAGAAATTATGAAACGCTTGGTTAAAAGCAAGGGAGATTATGTCTGTTATAGTGCACATAAAAACAAGAGTTCGCTGCGGCATTATTGGAAACCCAATTTTAACACAAATCGCTAGCATTATATACTAGAAGGTACTTAGACCAGCACCAGTGGGAGCACTACCGCAGCAAAAAAGAAAATGCCTGACGAACTAGGGATTGGACAGTTTTTCAGTGCTTGTACAATTGATGGAAATGTTCAAATAAATGTGCTAAAAAACGTCATTTATTTGGTAATACTTACGCGCAAGTATTCCAAGCAAGTGCTTCACTTTGAAGGGGCCTGAATGTGTCATTTTGCATAGTCTTCATCATAAAGGAGAGAGGTTTTAGACCTCAGGTAGTTTCAGTGGAAGTACTGCAACACAAAACCATACTTCCAGGTATGCTCAACAAAAGGGATTTGTGCCTTTCGACTGGGCGTCTTCGACAGAAACTGCTCAAACGACGGAGGAGTGGTTGTGAAAGGGGGAGTGGCTTCACTTTGGGGCAGCCTTGAGAGGATCTGGCATATTTCAATCGCATATTTGGGGACCGTTTTATAAAAGCAATAAGGCACTTGAGGCCTGTGCTATATC
This sequence comes from Lepisosteus platostomus, assembly GCF_059453375.1. Classification (NCBI taxonomy): domain Eukaryota; kingdom Metazoa; phylum Chordata; class Actinopteri; order Semionotiformes; family Lepisosteidae; genus Lepisosteus; species Lepisosteus platostomus. The sequence continues at coordinate 30,393,656 of NC_142615.1, read as the reverse complement.
GTGGAGACTGGCCCTCTGCATGGGGCTGGGCCTAACAACACCTTTTAACTGTGACTATATCCACGATATAGCACGGCCTCTTGTGCTCTATTGCTTAAATAATTAGATTCTGAAAAGTACGAGTTTCTTTTACTGCGATAACGAGCGCAAGTATTCATGGAAAATGGTAATCACTTAACTCACTTAACTTTGAACATTTTGTGATATTTAGAAAGACCAACAAATTCAATATAGTGTCGATAATATTTAGTCAGTAATAGTATCAGTAGCAGTTTGAAATTATTCGTTGTTATTAATAAATGACTTAGCTTCAAACATGTTGTGATATTTAGAAATATAAAAAATGGCAATATAGTGTCCATAATATTTGTTATTTTAGTCTTTCAAAGACATGTTTATTTGTTTAAAGAAAACTCATGGTGATAGCTGGATTTAAACACCTGACCTCAGCCTTATAAATCAGTCACTTAAGCCATCACACCACAGACACAGTCATGCACTAAACAAACAGAAGTTAACGTATCAATGGAAAGTCTTATACTACTGTTTGTGCACCAGAACATGAATATAATTATATCAGTATTAATTTCTTTAGATATGCGATTCCATATTATATTTCCTATTGATCAAATTCTAAAAGTATGCATTTGTTTACTAAGATGATGAGCATATTCACAGAAAAGGTTAAAACGATCACTGTTCAAAAAGTACATAAACGTACAGTAATATGGTCAGAAGGAGCACGTAAAAACGTTTCCAAAATAACCACATGTAAGACTTTGATACTTAAAATGTTTAGGGAGAAATGGAATACTGGTGTGCATTTTTTCTTTAAACTACCAAGACCAACAATATACAGTACGGTTTACATACATTACTATGCTTATGTTCCTAAATTGATATCGTTTATGAGCTTGTGAAACGCATGGTGAATCGGAGATTTTCAAGACTTATTTTGTATGATTGGAAACAAATACATGATCGGATCAATGAAATGCTGTGGTGTTACTTTTTGTCGATGAAAACATAAAGTATTTTCGTTAACAAAGACGGTTACAAAGAATTTGGACCAGGGTAATACTTTGAGTTTACAGCTTGTCCAAGGTCATTAATTATTAATACTATTGGTAATATCTTCGGTAAACACTTTGATGTATAAAATATGTCTGCATAATTAAAATTTTAATGATAAAAGTGGTAGGTTGTTTACTTTTGTCCAACTGAGTAATCTTGCTCTCATAAAATATAACAACTTTTTAAAGTTTAATGATTAACGTACTGTAATACATAGATTAAATTAAAAAGTCTAAAGAGTACACAACTTAAACTCTTAATTGGATAAAGATTGTCCCTCAGAAGTGATTGAGAATCGAAACCAGGTGTTATCTGGTTACAACTCAAATGATGTACATGAGAGGTTAAGTTTTATTAGCTCCACCTGGCGGTTTTTCAAGGTGACTCCAGATATTATTAATATAAACTACTTTACAGATGGTAAAATGGATCCTTACGACAAATCTAATGATTTCATCGTAAATTCATGAACCTAATTCGGAATGCTGAAAAGTGACGAATGCTGTCATCACCCACATTTCCATCTGAAACTGGAATGTGCCACAAGTTGCCACATGTTTAGGGAGAAATGGAATACTGGTGTGCATTTTTTCTTTAAACTACCAAGACCAACAATACACAGTACGGTTTACATACATTACTATGCTTATGTTCCTAAATTGATATCGTTTATGAGCACGTGAAACGCATGGTGAATCGGAGATTCTCAAGACTTATTTTGTATGATTGGAAACAAATACATGATCGGATCAATGAAGTGCTGTGGTGTTACTTTTTGTCGATGAAAACATAAAGTATTTTCGTTAACAAAGACGTGTTACGGATTCGGTCAGTGAAACCGAAACCAAGTAGTGAACCCACTTGCGGGAGCCGACAGAGACGAGTTGTGATCCTAATACCGTAGCCGAAGGAGAGAGCCGAGAGTCCAAGGGAAGCCAGTGATCCAAACCGAGAGGTAGTAGTCAAAGTCAAACCGTAATCCAAAACCGTAGACGAAGGGGAGAGCCGAGAATCCAAGGGAAGCCAGAGAACCAAACTAGAAGAAAGCATCCAAAGCCGAACCGTAATCCAATAGATGTAGTAAAAGAGGAAAAACCAAAGTCGGAACCAGAACTGTACGATGAGGTTGAAGGCGTAGCGCAACTAAGAAGCTCGAAAGGGAAACCAATACTGAGTGAAGAGGTAGGGAAAGACTAATGCTTAAATACCAGATGAGACGGAGGTGTGGTGGTGAACGCGTACCGTGATAGGTGGACTGATGAAAGAAGGCTACGCCTTCTTCTGCCTCTTTCGTTGCCGAGAGGCAGGGATCGTAACATTACCCCCCTCTCTATGGGCGGCTCCCGACGCCCTAGCTGGACGATTAGGGAAATTCTGATGGAAATCCCGGATCAGGTTTGAATCCAGTATATCTCTTTCCGCTACCCACGACCGCTCCTCTGGACCGTAGCCTTCCCAATCCACTAGGTATTGCATGGATCCACGAGACTCCATCGGGAATCTAAGATCTTATTTACGGTGTAGGCAGGAAGTCCATCAATTACACGAGGTGGTTTGGGTTTTTGTTGCGGTTTAGACAGAGTGGATCTGCGAAAGGGCTTAAGGAGGGAAACATGGAACGTAGGGTGAATTCTGAGGGTAGGAAGCAAGGCCAGCCGATAAGTTACAGGGGTAACCTGGGTGAGGACATGAAAAGGGCCGATGAACCTGGGAGCCAGCTTGCCAGAAGGTTGCTTTAGAGGAAGGTTGTGGGTAGATAACCAGACAAATTGTCCACGTCGAAATCTGGGTACGGTTTGACGGCGCCGATCCGCCGCGGTCTTCTGCCGAGCTGCAGTGTGAAGAAGGGCGGCTTTAGCCTTCTTCCAGAATTACTGTAGGTTAGCAATATATTCTTGAACAGAAGAAACTTCTGTGTCCGGTGGGGAGTCCGGGAAGAGAGGGGGCTGATAACCTAAGGCACACTTGAATGGTGACATGCCGGTCGATGAAGTATACAAAGAATTATGAGCATATTCTGCCCATGGAAGCAATGATACCCAGTTATCTTGGGTAGATGAGATATATGCCCGTAAGTAGGTTAGCAGTTCTTGATTCATACGTTCAGTTTGACCATTGGCCTGCGGGTGGTAAGCTGAAGTAAGCGAAACTGAAGCTCCCAGTGATTTACAGAAGGCCTTCCAAAATCGTGAAATAAACTGGGGGCCCCTATCGGAAACAATGTCTTTAGGGATGCCATGAAGACGGAAGATATGCAGTATGAACAGGTCTGCTAGTTCCCTAGCTGAGGGCAAGGAAGATAAGGGAATAAAATGGGCGGATTTCGAGAAACGATCTACTACAACCATGACTATCGTGTATCATTGGCTTGGTGGAAGGTCAGTAATGAAATCAACTGAGAGGTGGTTCCAAGGACGGTCGGGGATAGGTAAGGGTTGAAGAGGGCCTGCCGCCCTCATCCGGGAAGACTTGATTCGGGAACATATTGAGCAGGCTTGGACATACTCCTTGACATCTTTAACTATTGTTGGCCACCAGAAATCTCTAGAGATGAAGTCCAGGGTAGCACTTTCTAATATCATACCGAAGGTCTGAAACCTCTGCTTCGTTACTGGAAAAGGCTGTTAAAAATGACACATTCAGGCCACTTCAAAATGGAGCACTTACTGAGACTACTTTTTGTAAGTGCTCAGTTTTGGAGTGGCTTTGATGGTGTGCAACAGGCAGCTTCACCTACAAAACCTAATAACAATGGTTTTCAGTAGTCTTTTTTTCTGCATTTTCTGAAATACTTGGCTTTTCCTGGATCTTTACTTGAAATCTAACGACTGGCAATGATTTTATTGTAAATTCATGAACCTAATTAGGAATGCTGAAAAGTGACGAATGCCGTCAACACCCACATTTCCATCTGAAACTGGAATGTGCCACAATGCCACAGGGGGCAACAATGAGCACTTCACACCTTTCGACTGGCCGTCTTCGACAGAAACTGCTCAAACCACGGAGGAGTGGTTGTGAAAGGGGGAGTGGCTGCATACGGCTGGCACTTTGTTTCACGGCCAACTTAAACATGGCAAGGCGAGGTACGTCAAACCTGTAGGCTGTACATTAACCTCAGCTTCAGTGGACACAAGTCTTTCTTCTTCTTTGCCAAGGCTGAAAGATGAAACGACAAATGGTAAGTCCTGCTTTAGCACCATTACACTGGGTTGCACTCTTTAGTGTTGGGTGTTCTTGTTGGGCGTAAGTGCTCCGTTTTGGAGTGGCCTTGATGGCGTAAAAAGACAACGGCAGGGAACATGGTTTTGTGTAAAAGTTGATTTTGAAATCTAACAATTCAGCAATTCTTGTTGGGATATATATTTTCCTAAATATAGGAGAGAATGAAAAGGCTCTTGCACTACATGTACAAGACTACATTAAAAGAACGTATCCAGACTACTTCAAAAAGAAGCACTTGTTTGGAATGCTATCACAGTAGTGCTTCTCTTTGGGGCAGCCTTGAGAGGATCTGGCACAAATCCCTTTTGTTGAGCGTACCTGGAAGTATGGTTTTGTGTTGCAGTACTTCCGCTGAAACTACCTGAGGTCTCAAACCTCTCTCCTTTATGATGAAGACTATGCAAAATGACACGTTCAGGCCCCTTCAAAGTGAAGCACTTGCTTGGAATACCTGCATGTAAGTGCTTAGTTTTGGAGTAGCTTTGATGGGGTACAACAGATCCAACGCGAGGAAAAACTGGCATAGGTGCTCTCTTGTACAAATTTACATTGGACGGCACGCGTCAGACTAACGTCAAGCAACTGGAGGCACGATCTGAAACTAAAAGACGGGAAGCCCCACTTGAATCGAACCTCGACTTTAGCACTGTTCTTGGTATGATATTAGAAAGTGCTACCAAGTGGAGGTATGATCTGGTGATTTAATTCTTCAGTCACAATTATCGAAAGGCCTTCGAAGATCTGAAACCTCTTGCTTCGTTAATGGAAAAGGCTGTTAAAAATGACACATTCAGGCCACTTCAAAATGGAGCACTTACTGAGACTACTTTTTGTAAGTGCTCAGTTTTGGAGTGGCTTTGATGGTGTGCAACAGGGAGCTTCACCTACAAAACCTAATAACAATGGTTTTCAGTAGTCTTTTTTTCTGCATTTTCTGAAATACTTGGCTTTTCCTGGATCTTTACTTGAAATCTAACGACTGGCAATGATTTTATTGTAAATTCATGAACCTAATTAGGAATGCTGAAAAGTGACGAATGCCGTCAACACCCACATTTCCATCTGAAACTGGAATGTGCCACAATGCCACAGGGGGCAACAATGAGCACTTCACACCTTTCGACTGGCCGTCTTCGACAGAAACTGCTCAAACCACCGAGGAGTGGTTGTGAAAGGGGGAGTGGCTGCATACGGCTGGCACTTTGTTTCACGGCCAACTTAAACATGGCAAGGCGAGGTACGTCAAACCTGTAGGCTGTACATTAACCTCAGCTTCAGTGGACACAAGTCTTTCTTCTTCTTTGCCAAGGCTGAAAGATGAAACGACAAATGGTAAGTCCTGCTTTAGCACCATTACACTGGGTTGCACTCTTTAGTGTTGGGCGTTCTTGTTGGGCGTAAGTGCTCAGTTTTGGAGTGGCCTTGATGGCGTAAAAAGACAACGGCAGGGAACATGGTTTTGTGTAAAAGTTGATTTTGAAATCTAACAATTCAGCAATTCTTGTTGGGATATATATTTTCCTAAATATAGGGGAGAATGAAAAGGCTCTTGCACTACATGTACAAGACTACATTAAAAGAACGTATCCAGACTACTTCAAAAAGGAGCACTTGTTTGGAATGCTATCACAATAGTGCTTCTCTTTGGGGCAGCCTTGAGAGGATCTGGCACTAATCCCTTTTGTTGAGCGTACCTGGAAGTATGGTTTTGTGTTGCAGTACTTCCGCTGAAACTACCTGAGGTCTCAAACCTCTCTCCTTTATGATGAAGACTATGCAAAATGACACGTTCAGGCCCCTTCAAAGTGAAGCACTTGCTTGGAATACCTGCATGTAAGTGCTTAGTTTTGGAGTAGCTTTGATGGGGTACAACAGATCCAACGCGAGGAAAAACTGGCATAGGTGCTCTCTTGTACAAATTTACATTGGACGGCACGCGTCAGACTAACGTCAAGCAACTGGAGGCACGATCTGAAACTAAAAGACGGGAAGCCCCACTTGAATCGAACCTCGACTTTAGCACTGTTCTTGGTATGATATTAGAAAGTGCTACCAAGTGGAGGTATGATCTGGTGATGTAATTCTTCAGTCACAATTATCGAAAGGCCTTCGAAGGTCTGAAACCTCTTGCTTCGTTAATGGAAAAGGCTGTTAAAAATGACACATTCAGGACACTTCAAAATGGAGCACTTACTGAGACTACTTTTTGTAAGTGCTCAGTTTTGGAGTGGCTTTGATGGTGTGCAACAGGCAGCTTCACCTACAAAACCTAATAACAATGGTTTTCAGTAGTCTTTTTTTCTGCATTTTCTGAAATACTTGGCTTTTCCTGGATCTTTACTTGAAATCTAACGACTGGCAATGATTTTATTGTAAATTCATGAACCTAATTGGGAATGCTGAAAAGTGACGAATGCCGTCAACACCCACATTTCCATCTGAAACTGGAATGTGCCACAATGCCACAGGGGGCAACAATGAGCACTTCACACCTTTCGACTGGCCGTCTTCGACAGAAACTGCTCAAACCACCGAGGAGTGGTTGTGAAAGGGGGACTTTGTTTCACGGCCAACTTAAACATGGCAAGGCGAGGTACGTCAAACCTGTAGGCTGTACATTAACCTCAGCTTCAGTGGACACAAGTCTTTCTTCGTCTTTGCCAAGGCTGAAAGATGAAACGACAAATGGTAAGTCCTGCTTTAGCACCATTACACTGGGTTGCACTCTTTAGTGACGCAATTCTTGTTGGGCGTAACTGCTCCGTTTTGGAGTGGCCTTGATGGCGTAAAAAGACAACGGCAGGGAACATGGTTTTGTGTAAAAGTTGATTTTGAAATCTAACAATTCAGCAATTCTTGTTGGGATATATATTTTCCTAAATATAGGGGAGAATGAAAAGGCTCTTGCACTACATGTACAAGACTACATTAAAAGAATGTATCCAGACTACTTCAAAAAGGAGCACTTGTTTGGAATGCTATCACAGTAGTGCTTCTCTTTGGGGCAGCCATGAGAGGATCTGGCACAAATCCCTTTTGTTGAGCGTACCTGGAAGTATGGTTTTGTGTTGCAGTACTTCCGCTGAAACTACCTGAGGTCTCAAACCTCTCTCCTTTATGATGAAGACTATGCAAAATGACACGTTCAGGCCCCTTCAAAGTGAAGCACTTGCTTGGAATACCTGCATGTAAGTGCTTAGTTTTGGAGTAGCTTTGATGGGGTACAACAGATCCAACGCGAGGAAAAACTGGCATAGGTGCTCTCTTGTACAAATTTACATTGGACGGCACGCGTCAGACTAACGTCAAGCAACTGGAGGCACGATCTGAAACTAAAAGACGGGAAGCCCCACTTGAATCGAACCTCGACTTTAGCACTGTTCTTGGTATGATATTAGAAAGTGCTACCAAGTGGAGGTATGATCTGGTGATGTAATTCTTCAGTCACAATTATCGAAAGGCCTTCGAAGGTCTGAAACCTCTTGCTTCGTTAATGGAAAAGGCTGTTAAAAATGACACATTCAGGACACTTCAAAATGGAGCACTTACTGAGACTACTTTTTGTAAGTGCTCAGTTTTGGAGTGGCTTTGATGGTGTGCAACAGGCAGCTTCACCTACAAAACCTAATAACAATGGTTTTCAGTAGTCTTTTTTTCTGCATTTTCTGAAATACTTGGCTTTTCCCGGATCTTTACTTGAAATCTAACGACTGGCAATGATTTTATTGTAAATTCATGAACCTAATTAGGAATGCTGAAAAGTGACGAATGCTGTCAATACCCACATTTCCATCTGAAACTGGAATGTGCCACAATGCCACAGGGGGCAACAATGAGCACTTCACACCTTTCGACTGGCCGTCTTCGAAAGAAACTGCTCAAACCACCGAGGAGTGGTTGTGAAAGGGGGAGTGGCTGCATACGGCTGGCACTTTGTTTCACGGCCAACTTAAACATGGCAAGGCGAGGTACGTCAAACCTGTAGGCTGTACATTAACCTCAGCTTCAGTGGACACAAGTCTTTCTTCTTCTTTGCCAAGGCTGAAAGATGAAACGACAAATGGTAAGTCCTGCTTTAGCACCATTACACTGGGTTGCACTCTTTAGTGTTGGGCGTTCTTGTTGGGCGTAAGTGCTCAGTTTTGGAGTGGCCTTGATGGCGTAAAAAGACAACGGCAGGGAACATGGTTTTGTGTAAAAGTTGATTTTGAAATCTAACAATTCAGCAATTCTTGTTGGGATATATATTTTCCTAAATATAGGGGAGAATGAAAAGGCTCTTGCACTACATGTACAAGACTACATTAAAAGAACGTATCCAGACTACTTCAAAAAGGAGCACTTGTTTGGAATGCTATCACATTAGTGCTTCTCTTTGGGGCAGCCTTGAGAGGATCTGGCACTAATCCCTTTTGTTGAGCGTACCTGGAAGTATGGTTTTGTGTTGCAGTACTTCCGCTGAAACTACCTGAGGTCTCAAACCTCTCTCCTTTATGATGAAGACTATGCAAAATGACACGTTCAGGCCCCTTCAAAGTGAAGCACTTGCTTGGAATACCTGCATGTAAGTGCTTAGTTTTGGAGTAGCTTTGATGGGGTACAACAGATCCAACGCGAGGAAAAACTGGCATAGGTGCTCTCTTGTACAAATTTACATTGGACGGCACGCGTCAGACTAACGTCAAGCAACTGGAGGCACGATCTGAAACTAAAAGACGGGAAGCCCCACTTGAATCGAACCTCGACTTTAGCACTGGTCTTGGTATGATATTAGAAAGTGCTACCAAGTGGAGGTATGATCTGGTGATGTAATTCTTCAGTCACAATTATCGAAAGGCCTTCGAAGGTCTGAAACCTCTTGCTTCGTTAATGGAAAAGGCTGTTAAAAATGACACATTCAGGCCACTTCAAAATGGAGCACTTACTGAGACTACTTTTTGTAAGTGCTCAGTTTTGGAGTGGCTTTGATGGTGTGCAACAGGCAGCTTCACCTACAAAACCTAATAACAATGGTTTTCAGTAGTCTTTTTTTCGGCATTTTCTGAAATACTTGGCTTTTCCTGGATCTTTACTTGAAATCTAACGACTGGCAATGATTTTATTGTAAATTCATGAACCTAATTGGGAATGCTGAAAAGTGACGAATGCCGTCAACACCCACATTTCCATCTGAAACTGGAATGTGCCACAATGCCACAGGGGGCAACAATGAGCACTTCACACCTTTCGACTGGCCGTCTTCGACAGAAACTGCTCAAACCACCGAGGAGTGGTTGTGAAAGGGGGAGTGGCTGCATACGGCTGGCACTTTGTTTCACGGCCAACTTAAACATAGCAAGGCGAGGTACGTCAAACCTGTAGGCTGTACATTAACCTCAGCTTCAGTGGACACAAGTCTTTCTTCTTCTTTGCCAAGGCTGAAAGATGAAACGACAAATGGTAAGTCCTGCTTTAGCACCATTACACTGGGTTGCACTCTTTAGTGTTGGGCGTTCTTCTTGGGCGTAAGTGCTCCGTTTTGGAGTGGCCTTGATGGCCTAAAAAGACAACGGCAGGGAACATGGTTTTGTGTAAAAGTTGATTTAGAAATCTAACAATTCAGCAATTCTTGTTGGGATATATATTTTCCTAAATATAGGGGAGAATGAAAAGGCTCTTGCACTACATGTACAAGACTACATTAAAAGAACGTATCCAGACTACTTCAAAAAGGAGCACTTGTTTGGAATGCTATCACAGTAGTGCTTCTCTTTGGGGCAGCCATGAGAGTATCTGGCACAAATACCCCATCAAAGCTACTCCAAAACTAAGTGCTTAGTTTTGGAGTAGCTTTGATGGGGTACAACAGATCCAACGCGAGGAAAAACTGGCATAGGTGCTCTCTTGTACAAATTTACATTGGACGGCACGCGTCAGACTAAACTTCAAGCAACTGGAGGCACGATCTGAAACTAAAAGACGGGAAGCCCCACTTGAATCGAACCTCGACTTTAGCACTGTTCTTGGTATGATATTAGAAAGTGCTACCAAGTGGAGGTATGATCTGGTGTTGTAATTCTTCAGTCACAATTATCGAAAGGCCTTCGAAGGTCTGAAACCTCTTGCTTCGTTAATGGAAAAAGCTGTTAAAAATGACACATTCAGGCCACTTCAAAATGGAGCACTTACTGAGACTACTTTTTGTATGTGCTCAGTTTTGGAGTGGCTTTGATGGTGTGCAACAGGCAGCTTCACCTACAAAACCTAATAACAATGGTTTTCAGTAGTCTTTTTTTCTGCATTTTCTGAAATACTTGGCTTTTCCTGGATCTTTACTTGAAATCTAACGACTGGCAATGATTTTATTGTAAATTCATGAACCTAATTAGGAAAGCTGAAAAGTGACGAATGCCGTCAACACCCACATTTCCATCTGAAACTGGAATGTGCCACAATGCCACAGGGGGCAACAATGAGCACTTCACACCTTTCGACTGGCCGTCTTCGACAGAAACTGCTCAAACCACGGAGGAGTGGTTGTGAAAGGGGGAGTGGCTGCATACGGCTGACACTTTGTTTCACGGCCAACTTAAACATGGCAAGGCGAGGTACGTCAAACCTGTAGGCTGTACATTAACCTCAGCTTCAGTGGACACAAGTCTTTCTTCTTCTGAAAGATGAAAGATGAAACGACAAATGGTAAGTCCTGCTTTATCACCATTACACTGGGTTGCACTCTTTAGTGACGCAATTCTTGTTGGGCGTAAGTGCTCCGTCTTGGAGTGGCCTTGATGGCGTAAAAAGACATTTGCAGGGAACATGGTTTTGTGTAAAAGTTGATTTTGAAATCTAACAATTCAGCAATTCTTGTTGGGATATATATTTTCCTAAATATAGGGGAGAATGAAAAGGCTCTTGCACTACATGTACAAGGCTACATTAAAAGAACGTATCCAGACTACTTCAAAAAGGGGCACTTGTTTGGAATGCTATCACAGTAGTGCTTCTCTTTGGGGCAGCCTTGAGATGATCTGGCACAAATCCCTTTTGTTGAGCGTACCTGGAAGTATGGTTTTGTGTTGCAGTACTTCCGCTGAAACTACCTGAGGTCTCAAACCTCTCTCCTTTATGATGAAGACTATGCAAAATGACACGTTCAGGCCCCTTCAAAGTGAAGCACTTGCTTGGAATACCTGCATGTAAGTGCTTAGTTTTGGAGTAGCTTTGATGGGGTACAACAGATCCAACGCGAGGAAAAACTGGCATAGGTGCTCTCTTGTACAAATTTACATTGAACGGCACGCGTCAGACTAAACGTCAAGCAACTGGAGGCACGATCTGAAACTAAAAGACAAGAAGCCCCACTTGAATCGAACCTCGACTTTAGCACTGTTCTTGGTATGATATTAGAAAGTGCTACCAAGTGGAGGTATGATCTGGTGTTGTCATTCTTCAGTCACAATTATCGAAAGGCCTTCGAAGGTCTGAAACCTCTTGCTTCGTTAATGGAAAAGGCTGTTAAAAATGACACATTCAGGCCACTTCAAAATGGAGCACTTACTGAGACTACTTTTTGTAAGTGCTTAGTTTTGGAGTGGCTTTGATGGTGTGCAACAGGCAGCTTCACCTACAAAACCTAATAACAGTGGTTTTCAGTAGTCTTTTTTTCTGCATTTTCTGAAATACTTGGCTTTTCCTGGATCTTTACTTGAAATCTAACGACTGGCAATGATTTTATTGTAAATTCATGAACCTGAAAAGCGACGAATGCCGTCAACACCCACATTTCCATCTGAAACTGGAATGTGCCACAATGCCACAGGGGGCAACAATGAGCACTTCACACCTTTCGACTGGCCGTCTTCGACAGAAACTGCTCAAACCACGGAGGAGTGGTTGTGAAAGGGGGAGTGGCTGCATACGGCTGGCACTTTGTTTCACGGCCAACTTAAACATGGCATGGCGAGGTACGACCAACCTGTAGGCTGTACATTAACCTCAGCTTCAGTGGACACACGTCTTTCTTCTTCTTGCCAAGGCTGAAAGATGAAACGACAAATGGTAAGTCCTGCTTTAGCACCATTACACTGGGTTGCACTCTTTAGTGTTGGGCGTTCTTGTTGGGCGTAAGTGCTCAGTTTTGGAGTGGCCTTGATGGCGTAAAAAGACAACGGCAGGGAACATGGTTTTGTGTAAAAGTTGATTTTGAAATCTAACAATTCAGCAATTCTTGTTGGGATATATATTTTCCTAAATATAGGGGAGAATGAAAAGGCTCTTGCACTACATGTACAAGGCTACATTAAAAGAACGTATCCAGACTACTTCAAAAAGGAGCACTTGTTTGGAATGCTATCACAGTAGTGCTTCTCTTTGGGGCAGCCTTGAGAGGATCTGGCACAAATCCCTTTTGTTGAGCGTACCTGGAAGTATGGTTTTGTGTTGCAGTACTTCCGCTGAAACTACCTGAGGTCTCAAACCTCTCTCCTTTATGATGAAGACTATGCAAAATGACACGTTCAGGCCCCTTCAAAGTGAAGCACTTGCTTGGAATACCTGCATGTAAGTGCTTAGTTTTGGAGTAGCTTTCATGGGGTACAACAGATCCAACGCGAGGAAAAACTGGCATAGGTGCTCTCTTGTACAAATTTACATTGGACGGCACGCGTCAGACTAAACGTCAAGCAACTGGAGGCACGATCTGAAACTAAAAGACGGGAAGCCCCACTTGAATCGAACCTCGACTTTAGCACTGTTCTTGGTATGATATTAGAAAGTGCTACCAAGTGGAGGTATGATCTGGTGTTGTAATTCTTCAGTCACAATTATCGAAAGGCCTTCGAAGGTCTGAAACCTCTTGCTTCGTTAATGGAAAAGGCTGTTAAAAATGACACATTCAGGCCACTTCAAAATGGAGCACTTACTGAGACTACTTTTTGTAAGTGCTCAGTTTTGGAGTGGCTTTGATGGTGTGCAACAGGCAGCTTCACCTACAAAACCTAATAACAATGGTTTTCAGTAGTCTTTTTTTCTGCATTTTCTGAAATACTTGGCTTTTCCTGGATCTTTACTTGAAATCTAACGACTGGCAATGATTTTATTGTAAATTCATGAACCTGAAAAGCGACGAATGCCGTCAACACCCACATTTCCATCTGAAACTGGAATGTGCCACAATGCCACAGGGGGCAACAATGAGCACTTCACACCTTTCGACTGGCCGTCTTCGACAGAAACTGCTCAAACCACGGAGGAGTGGTTGTGAAAGGGGGAGTGGCTGCACTTTGTTTCACGGCCAACTTAAACATGGCATGGCGAGGTACGACCAACCTGTAGGCTGTACATTAACCTCAGCTTCAGTGGACACACGTCTTTCTTCTTCTTGCCAAGGCTGAAAGATGAAACGACAAATGGTAAGTCCTGCTTTAGCACCATTACACTGGGTTGCACTCTTTAGTGTTGGGCGTTCTTGTTGGGCGTAAGTGCTCAGTTTTGGAGTGGCCTTGATGGCGTAAAAAGACAACGGCAGGGAACATGGTTTTGTGTAAAAGTTGATTTTGAAATCTAACAATTCAGCAATTCTTGTTGGGATATATATTTTCCTAAATATAGGGGAGAATGAAAAGGCTCTTGCACTACATGTACAAGGCTACATTAAAAGAACGTATCCAGACTACTTCAAAAAGGGGCACTTGTTTGGAATGCTATCACAGTAGTGCTTCTCTTTGGGGCAGCCTTGAGAGGATCTGGCACAAATCCCTTTTGTTGAGCGTACCTGGAAGTATGGTTTTGTGTTGCAGTACTTCCGCTGAAACTACCTGGGGTCTCAAACCTCTCTCCTTTATGATGAAGACTATGCAAAATGACACGTTCAGGCCCCTTCAAAGTGAAGCACTTGCTTGGAATACCTGCATGTAAGTGCTTAGTTTTGGAGTAGCTTTGATGGGGTACAACAGATCCAACGCGAGGAAAAACTGGCATAGGTGCTCTCTTGTACAAATTTACATTGGACGGCACGCGTCAGACTAAACGTCAAGCAACTGGAGGCACGATCTGAAACTAAAAGACAAGAAGCCCCACTTGAATCGAACCTCGACTTTAGCACTGTTCTTGGTATGATATTAGAAAGTGCTACCAAGTGGAGGTATGATCTGGTGTTGTAATTCTTCAGTCACAATTATCGAAAGGCCTTCGAAGGTCTGAAACCTCTTGCTTCGTTAATGGAAAAGGCTGTTAAAAATGACACATTCAGGCCACTTCAAAATGGAGCACTTACTGAGACTACTTTTTGTAAGTGCTCAGTTTTGGAGTGGCTTTGATGGTGTGCAACAGGCAGCTTCACCTACAAAACCTAATAACAGTGGTTTTCAGTAGTCTTTTTTTCTGCATTTTCTGAAATACTTGGCTTTTCCTGGATCTTTACTTGAAATCTAACGACTGGCAATGATTTTATTGTAAATTCATGAACCTGAAAAGCGACGAATGCCGTCAACACCCACATTTCCATCTGAAACTGGAATGTGCCACAATGCCACAGGGGGCAACAATGAGCACTTCACATCTTTCGACTGGCCGTCTTCGACAGAAACTGCTCAAACCACGGAGGAGTGGTTGTGAAAGGGGGAGTGGCTGCATACGGCTGGCACTTTGTTTCACGGCCAACTTAAACATGGCATGGCGAGGTACGACCAACCTGTAGGCTGTACATTAACCTCAGCTTCAGTGGACACACGTCTTTCTTCTTCTTGCCAAGGCTGAAAGATGAAACGACAAATGGTAAGTCCTGCTTTAGCACCATTACACTGGGTTGCACTCTTTAGTGTTGGGCGTTCTTGTTGGGCGTAAGTGCTCAGTTTTGGAGTGGCCTTGATGGCGTAAAAAGACAACGGCAGGGAACATGGTTTTGTGTAAAAGTTGATTTTGAAATCTAACAATTCAGCAATTCTTGTTGGGATATATATTTTCCTAAATATAGGGGAGAATGAAAAGGCTCTTGCACTACATGTACAAGGCTACATTAAAAGAACGTATCCAGACTACTTCAAAAAGGGGCACTTGTTTGGAATGCTATCACAGTAGTGCTTCTCTTTGGGGCAGCCTTGAGAGGATCTGGCACAAATCCCTTTTGTTGAGCGTACCTGGAAGTATGGTTTTGTGTTGCAGTACTTCCGCTGAAACTACCTGGGGTCTCAAACCTCTCTCCTTTATGATGAAGACTATGCAAAATGACACGTTCAGGCCCCTTCAAAGTGAAGCACTTGCTTGGAATACCTGCATGTAAGTGCTTAGTTTTGGAGTAGCTTTGATGGGGTACAACAGATCCAACGCGAGGAAAAACTGGCATAGGTGCTCTCTTGTACAAATTTACATTGGACGGCACGCGTCAGACTAAACGTCAAGCAACTGGAGGCACGATCTGAAACTAAAAGACAAGAAGCCCCACTTGAATCGAACCTCGACTTTAGCACTGTTCTTGGTATGATATTAGAAAGTGCTACCAAGTGGAGGTATGATCTGGTGTTGTAATTCTTCAGTCACAATTATCGAAAGGCCTTCGAAGGTCTGAAACCTCTTGCTTCGTAAATGGAAAAGGCTGTTAAAAATGACACATTCAGGCCACTTCAAAATGGAGCACTTACTGAGACTACTTTTTGTAAGTGCTCAGTTTTGGAGTGGCTTTGATGGTGTGCAACAGGCAGCTTCACCTACAAAACCTAATAACAGTGGTTTTCAGTAGTCTTTTTTTCTGCATTTTCTGAAATACTTGGCTTTTCCTGGATCTTTACTTGAAATCTAACGACTGGCAATGATTTTATTGTAAATTCATGAACCTGAAAAGCGACGAATGCCGTCAACACCCACATTTCCATCTGAAACTGGAATGTGCCACAATGCCACAGGGGGCAACAATGAGCACTTCACATCTTTCGACTGGCCGTCTTCGACAGAAACTGCTCAAACCACGGAGGAGTGGTTGTGAAAGGGGGAGTGGCTGCATACGGCTGGCACTTTGTTTCACGGCCAACTTAAACATGGCATGGCGAGGTACGACCAACCTGTAGGCTGTACATTAACCTCAGCTTCAGTGGACACACGTCTTTCTTCTTCTTGCCAAGGCTGAAAGATGAAACGACAAATGGTAAGTCCTGCTTTAGCACCATTACACTGGGTTGCACTCTTTAGTGTTGGGCGTTCTTGTTGGGCGTAAGTGCTCAGTTTTGGAGTGGCCTTGATGGCGTAAAAAGACAACGGCAGGGAACATGGTTTTGTGTAAAAGTTGATTTTGAAATCTAACAATTCAGCAATTCTTGTTGGGATATATATTTTCCTAAATATAGGGGAGAATGAAAAGGCTCTTGCACTACATGTACAAGGCTACATTAAAAGAACGTATCCAGACTACTTCAAAAAGGGGCACTTGTTTGGAATGCTATCACAGTAGTGCTTCTCTTTGGGGCAGCCTTGAGAGGATCTGGCACAAATCCCTTTTGTTGAGCGTACCTGGAAGTATGGTTTTGTGTTGCAGTAGTTCCGCTGAAACTACCTGAGGTCTCAAACCTCTCTCCTTTATGATGAAGACTATGCAAAATGACACGTTCAGGCCCCTTCAAAGTGAAGCACTTGCTTGGAATACCTGCATGTAAGTGCTTAGTTTTGGAGTAGCTTTGATGGGGTACAACAGATCCAACGCGAGGAAAAACTGGCATAGGTGCTCTCTTGTACAAATTTACATTGGACGGCACGCGTCAGACTAAACGTCAAGCAACTGGAGGCACGATCTGAAACTAAAAGACGGGAAGCCCCACTTGAATCGAACCTCGACTTTAGCACTGTTCTTGGTATGATATTAGAAAGTGCTACCAAGTGGAGGTATGATCTGGTGTTGTAATTCTTCAGTCACAATTATCGAAAGGCCTTCGAAGGTCTGAAACCTCTTGCTTCGTTAATGGAAAAGGCTGTTAAAAATGACACATTCAGGCCACTTCAAAATGGAGCACTTACTGAGACTACTTTTTGTAAGTGCTCAGTTTTGGAGTGGCTTTGATGGTGTGCAACAGGCAGCTTCACCTACAAAACCTAATAACAATGGTTTTCAGTAGTCTTTTTTTCTGCATTTTCTGAAATACTTGGCTTTTCCTGGATCTTTACTTGAAATCTAACGACTGGCAATGATTTTATTGTAAATTCATGAACCTGAAAAGCGACGAATGCCGTCAACACCCACATTTCCATCTGAAACTGGAATGTGCCACAATGCCACAGGGGGCAACAATGAGCACTTCACACCTTTCGACTGGCCGTCTTCGACAGAAACTGCTCAAACCACGGAGGAGTGGTTGTGAAAGGGGGAGTGGCTGCACTTTGTTTCACGGCCAACTTAAACATGGCATGGCAAGGTACGACCAACCTGTAGGCTGTACATTAACCTCAGCTTCAGTGGACACACGTCTTTCTTTTTCTTTGCCAAGGCTGAAAGATGAAACGACAAATGGTAAGTCCTGCTTTAGCACCCTTAAACTGGGTTGCACTCTTTAGTGACGCAATTCTTGTTGGGCGTAACTGCTCCGTTTTGGAGTGGCCTTGATGGCGTAAAAAGACAACGGCAGGGAACATGGTTTTGTGTAAAAGTTGATTTTGAAATCTAACAATTCAGCAATTCTTGTTGGGATATATATTTTCCTAAATATAGGGGAGAATGAAAAGGCTCTTGCACTACATGTACAAGGCTACATTAAAAGAACGTATCCAGACTACTTCAAAAAGGAGCACTTGTTTGGAATGCTATCACAGTAGTGCTTCTCTTTGGGGCAGCCTTGAGAGGATCTGGCACAAATCCCTTTTGTTGAGCGTACCTGGAAGTATGGTTTTGTGTTGCAGTACTTCCGCTGAAACTACCTGAGGTCTCAAACCTCTCTCCTTTATGATGAAGACTATGCAAAATGACACGTTCAGGCCCCTTCAAAGTGAAGCACTTGCTTGGAATACCTGCATGTAAGTGCTTAGTTTTGGAGTAGCTTTGATGGGGTACAACAGATCCAACGCGAGGAAAAACTGGCATAGGTGCTCTCTTGTACAAATTTACATTGGACGGCACGTGTCAGACTAAACGTCAAGCAACTGGAGGCACGATCTGAAACTAAAAGACGGGAAGCCCCACTTGAATCGAACCTCGACTTTAGCACTGTTCTTGGTATGATATTAGAAAGTGCTACCAAGTGGAGGTATGATCTGGTGTTGTAATTCTTCAGTCACAATTATCGAAAGGCCTTCGAAGGTCTGAAACCTCTTGCTTCGTTAATGGAAAAGGCTGTTAAAAATGACACATTCAGGCCACTTCAAAATGGAGCACTTACTGAGACTACTTTTTGTAAGTGCTCAGTTTTGGAGTGGCTTTGATGGTGTGCAACAGGCAGCTTCACCTACAAAACCTAATAACAATGGTTTTCAGTAGTCTTTTTTTCTGCATTTTCTGAAATACTTGGCTTTTCCTGGATCTTTACTTGAAATCTAACGACTGGCAATGATTTTATTGTAAATTCATGAACCTAATTAGGAATGCTGATAAGTGACGAATGCCGTCAACACCCACATTTCCATCTGAAACTGGAATGTGCCACAATGCCACAGGGGGCAACAATGAGCACTTCACACCTTTCGACTGGCCGTCTTCGACAGAAACTGCTCAAACCACGGAGGAGTGGTTGTGAAAGGGGGAGTGGCTGCATACGGCTGGCACTTTGTTTCACGGCCAACTTAAACATGGCATGGCGAGGTACGACCAACCTGTAGGCTGTACATTAACCTCAGCTTCAGTGGACACAAGTCTTTCTTCTTCTGAAAGATGAAAGATGAAACGACAAATGATAAGTCCTGCTTTATCACCATTACACTGGGTTGCACTCTTTAGTGACGCAATTCTTGTTGGGCGTAAGTGCTCCGTCTTGGAGTGGCCTTGATGGCGTAAAAAGACATTTGCAGGGAACATGGTTTTGTGTAAAAGTTGATTTTGAAATCTAACAATTCAGCAATTCTTGTTGGGATATATATTTTCCTACATATAGGGGAGAATGAAAAGGCTCTTGCACTACATGTACAAGGCTACATTAAAAGAACGTATCCAGACTACTTCAAAAAGGGGCACTTGTTTGGAATGCTATCACAGTAGTGCTTCTCTTTGGGGCAGCCTTGAGAGGATCTGGCACAAATCCCTTTTGTTGAGCGTACCTGGAAGTATGGTTTTGTGTTGCAGTACTTCCGCTGAAACTACCTGAGGTCTCAAACCTCTCTCCTTTATGATGAAGACTATGCAAAATGACACGTTCAGGCCCCTTCAAAGTGAAGCACTTGCTTGGAATACCTGCATGTAAGTGCTTAGTTTTGGAGTAGCTTTGATGGGGTACAACAGATCCAACGCGAGGAAAAACTGGCATAGGTGCTCTCTTGTACAAATTTACATTGGACGGCACGCGTCAGACTAAACGTCAAGCAACTGGAGGCACGATCTGAAACTAAAAGACGGGAAGCCCCACTTGAATCGAACCTCGACTTTAGCACTGTTCTTGGTATGATATTAGAAAGTGCTACCAAGTGGAGGTATGATCTGGTGTTGTAATTCTTCAGTCACAATTATCGAAAGGCCTTCGAAGGTCTGAAACCTCTTGCTTCGTTAATGGAAAAGGCTGTTAAAAATGACACATTCAGGCCACTTCAAAATGGAGCACTTACTGAGACTACTTTTTGTAAGTGCTCAGTTTTGGAGTGGCTTTGATGGTGTGCAACAGGCAGCTTCACCTACAAAACCTAATAACAATGGTTTTCAGTAGTCTTTTTTTCTGCATTTTCTGAAATACTTGGCTTTTCCTGGATCTTTACTTGAAATCTAACGACTGGCAATGATTTTATTGTAAATTCATGAACCTGAAAAGCGACGAATGCCGTCAACACCCACATTTCCATCTGAAACTGGAATGTGCCACAATGCCACAGGGGGCAACAATGAGCACTTCACACCTTTCGACTGGCCGTCTTCGACAGAAACTGCTCAAACCACGGAGGAGTGGTTGTGAAAGGGGGAGTGGCTGCACTTTGTTTCACGGCCAACTTAAACATGGCATGGCGAGGTACGACCAACCTGTAGGCTGTACATTAACCTCAGCTTCAGTGGACACACGTCTTTCTTTTTCTTTGCCAAGGCTGAAAGATGAAACGACAAATGGTAAGTCCTGCTTTAGCACCCTTAAACTGGGTTGCACTCTTTAGTGACGCAATTCTTGTTGGGCGTAACTGCTCCGTTTTGGAGTGGCCTTGATGGCGTAAAAAGACAACGGCAGGGAACATGGTTTTGTGTAAAAGTTGATTTTGAAATCTAACAATTCAGCAATTCTTGTTGGGATATATATTTTCCTAAATATAGGGGAGAATGAAAAGGCTCTTGCACTACATGTACAAGGCTACATTAAAAGAACGTATCCAGACTACTTCAAAATGGAGCACTTGTTTGGAATGCTATCACAGTAGTGCTTCTCTTTGGGGCAGCCTTGAGCGTACCTGGAAGTATGGTTTTGTGTTGCAGTACTTTCGCTGAAACTACCTGAGGTCTCAAACCTCTCTCCTTTATGATGAAGACTATGCAAAATGACACGTTCAGGCCCCTTCAAAGTGAAGCACTTGCTTGGAATACCTGCATGTAAGTGCTTAGTTTTGGAGTAGCTTTGATGGGGTACAACAGATCCAACGCGAGGAAAAACTGGCATAGGTGCTCTCTTGTACAAATTTACATTGGACGGCACGCGTCAGACTAAACGTCAAGCAACTGGAGGCACGATCTGAAACTAAAAGACGGGAAGCCCCACTTGAATCGAACCTCGACTTTAGCACTGTTCTTGGTATGATATTAGAAAGTGCTACCAAGTGGAGGTATGATCTGGTGTTGTAATTCTTCAGTCACAATTATCGAAAGGCCTTCGAAGGTCTGAAACCTCTTGCTTCGTTAATGGAAAAGGCTGTTAAAAATGACACATTCAGGCCACTTCAAAATGGAGCACTTACTGAGACTACTTTTTGTAAGTGCTCAGTTTTGGAGTGGCTTTGATGGTGTGCAACAGGCAGCTTCACCTACAAAACCTAATAACAATGGTTTTCAGTAGTCTTTTTTTCTGCATTTTCTGAAATACTTGGCTTTTCCTGGATCTTTACTTGAAATCTAACGACTGGCAATGATTTTATTGTAAATTCATGAACCTAATTAGGAATGCTGAAAAGTGACGAATGCCGTCAACACCCACATTTCCATCTGAAACTGGAATGTGCCACAATGCCACAGGGGGCAACAATGAGCACTTCACACCTTTCGACTGGCCGTCTTCGACAGAAACTGCTCAAACCACGGAGGAGTGGTTGTGAAAGGGGGAGTGGCTGCATACGGCTGGCACTTTGTTTCACGGCCAACTTAAACATGGCATGGCGAGGTACGACCAACCTGTAGGCTGTACATTAACCTCAGCTTCAGTGGACACAAGTCTTTCTTCTTCTGAAAGATGAAAGATGAAACGACAAATGGTAAGTCCTGCTTTATCACCATTACACTGGGTTGCACTCTTTAGTGACGCAATTCTTGTTGGGCGTAAGTGCTCCGTCTTGGAGTGGCCTTGATGGCGTAAAAAGACATTTGCAGGGAACATGGTTTTGTGTAAAAGTTGATTTTGAAATCTAACAATTCAGCAATTCTTGTTGGGATATATATTTTCCTACATATAGGGGAGAATGAAAAGGATCTTGCACTACATGTACAAGGCTACATTAAAAGAACGTATCCAGACTACTTCAAAAAGGGGCACTTGTTTGGAATGCTATCACAGTAGTGCTTCTCTTTGGGGCAGCCTTGAGAGGATCTGGCACAAATCCCTTTTGTTGAGCGTACCTGGAAGTATGGTTTTGTGTTGCAGTACTTCCGCTGAAACTACCTGAGGTCTCAAACCTCTCTCCTTTATGATGAAGACTATGCAAAATGACACGTTCAGGCCCCTTCAAAGTGAAGCACTTGCTTGGAATACCTGCATGTAAGTGCTTAGTTTTGGAGTAGCTTTGATGGGGTACAACAGATCCAACGCGAGGAAAAACTGGCATAGGTGCTCTCTTGTACAAATTTACATTGGACGGCACGCGTCAGACTAAACGTCAAGCAACTGGAGGCACGATCTGAAACTAAAAGACAAGAAGCCCCACTTGAATCGAACCTCGACTTTAGCACTGTTCTTGGTATGATATTAGAAAGTGCTACCAAGTGGAGGTATGATCTGGTGTTGTAATTCTTCAGTCACAATTATCGAAAGGCCTTCGAAGGTCTGAAACCTCTTGCTTCGTTAATGGAAAAGGCTGTTAAAAATGACACATTCAGGCCACTTCAAAATGGAGCACTTACTGAGACTACTTTTTGTAAGTGCTTAGTTTTGGAGTGGCTTTGATGGTGTGCAACAGGCAGCTTCACCTACAAAACCTAATAACAGTGGTTTTCAGTAGTCTTTTTTTCTGCATTTTCTGAAATACTTGGCTTTTCCTGGATCTTTACTTGAAATCTAACGACCGGCAATGATTTTATTGTAAATTCATGAACCTGAAAAGCGACGAATGCCGTCAACACCCACATTTCCATCTGAAACTGGAATGTGCCACAATGCCACAGGGGGCAACAATGAGCACTTCACACCTTTCGACTGGCCGTCTTCGACAGAAACTGCTCAAACCACGGAGGAGTGGTTGTGAAAGGGGGAGTGGCTGCATACGGCTGACACTTTGTTTCACGGCCAACTTAAACATGGCAAGGCGAGGTACGTCAAACCTGTAGGCTGTACATTAACCTCACCTTCAGTGGACACAAGTCTTTCTTCTTCTGAAAGATGAAACGACAAATGGTAAGTCCTGCTTTATCACCATTACACTGGGTTGCACTCTTTAGTGACGCAATTCTTGTTGGGCGTAAGTGCTCCGTCTTGGAGTGGCCTTGATGGCGTAAAAAGACATTTGCAGGGAACATGGTTTTGTGTAAAAGTTGATTTTGAAATCTAACAATTCAGCAATTCTTGTTGGGATATATATTTTCCTAAATATAGGGGAGAATGAAAAGGCTCTTGCACTACATGTACAAGGCTACATTAAAAGAACGTATCCAGACTACTTCAAAAAGGGGCACTTGTTTGGAATGCTATCACAGTAGTGCTTCTCTTTAGGGCAGCCTTGAGAGGATCTGGCACAAATCCCTTTTGTTGAGCGTACCTGGAAGTATGGTTTTGTGTTGCAGTACTTCCGCTGAAACTACCTGAGGTCTCAAACCTCTCTCCTTTATGATGAAGACTATACAAAATGACACGTTCAGGCCCCTTCAAAGTGAAGCACTTGCTTGGAATACCTGCATGTAAGTGCTTAGTTTTGGAGTAGCTTTGATGGGGTACAACAGATCCAACGCGAGGAAAAACTGGCATAGGTGCTCTCTTGTACAAATTTACATTGGACGGCACGCGTCAGACTAAACGTCAAGCAACTGGAGGCACGATCTGAAACTAAAAGACGGGAAGCCCCACTTGAATCGAACCTCGACTTTAGCACTGTTCTTGGTATGATATTAGAAAGTGCTACCAAGTGGAGGTATGATCTGGTGTTGTAATTCTTCAGTCACAATTATCGAAAGGCCTTCGAAGGTCTGAAACCTCTTGCTTCGTTAATGGAAAAGGCTGTTAAAAATGACACATTCAGGCCACTTCAAAATGGAGCACTTACTGAGACTACTTTTTGTAAGTGCTCAGTTTTGGAGTGGCTTTGATGGTGTGCAACAGGCAGCTTCACCTACAAAACCTAATAACAATGGTTTTCAGTAGTCTTTTTTTCTGCATTTTCTGAAATACTTGGCTTTTCCTGGATCTTTACTTGAAATCTAACGACTGGCAATGATTTTATTGTAAATTCATGAACCTAATTAGGAATGCTGAAAAGTGACGAATGCCGTCAACACCCACATTTCCATCTGAAACTGGAATGTGCCACAATGCCACAGGGGGCAACAATGAGCACTTCACACCTTTCGACTGGCCGTCTTCGACAGAAACTGCTCAAACCACGGAGGAGTGGTTGTGAAAGGGGGAGTGGCTGCATACGGCTGGCACTTTGTTTCACGGCCAACTTAAACATGGCATGGCGAGGTACGACCAACCTGTAGGCTGTACATTAACCTCAGCTTCAGTGGACACAAGTCTTTCTTCTTCTGAAAGATGAAAGATGAAACGACAAATGGTAAGTCCTGCTTTATCACCATTACACTGGGTTGCACTCTTTAGTGACGCAATTCTTGTTGGGCGTAAGTGCTCCGTCTTGGAGTGGCCTTGATGGCGTAAAAAGACATTTGCAGGGAACATGGTTTTGTGTAAAAGTTGATTTTGAAATCTAACAATTCAGCAATTCTTGTTGGGATATATATTTTCCTACATATAGGGGAGAATGAAAAGGCTCTTGCACTACATGTACAAGGCTACATTAAAAGAACGTATCCAGACTACTTCAAAAAGGGGCACTTGTTTGGAATGCTATCACAGTAGTGCTTCTCTTTGGGGCAGCCTTGAGAGGATCTGGCACAAATCCCTTTTGTTGAGCGTACCTGGAAGTATGGTTTTGTGTTGCAGTACTTCCGCTGAAACTACCTGAGGTCTCAAACCTCTCTCCTTTATGATGAAGACTATGCAAAATGACACGTTCAGGCCCCTTCAAAGTGAAGCACTTGCTTGGAATACCTGCATGTAAGTGCTTAGTTTTGGAGTAGCTTTGATGGGGTACAACAGATCCAACGCGAGGAAAAACTGGCATAGGTGCTCTCTTGTACAAATTTACATTGGACGGCACGCGTCAGACTAAACGTCAAGCAACTGGAGGCACGATCTGAAACTAAAAGACGGGAAGCCCCACTTGAATCGAACCTCGACTTTAGCACTGTTCTTGGTATGATATTAGAAAGTGCTACCAAGTGGAGGTATGATCTGGTGTTGTAATTCTTCAGTCACAATTATCGAATGGCCTTCGAAGGTCTGAAACCTCTTGCTTCGTTAATGGAAAAGGCTGTTAAAAATGACACATTCAGGCCACTTCAAAATGGAGCACTTACTGAGACTACTTTTTGTAAGTGCTCAGTTTTGGAGTGGCTTTGATGGTGTGCAACAGGCAGCTTCACCTACAAAACCTAATAACAATGGTTTTCAGTAGTCTTTTTTTCTGCATTTTCTGAAATACTTGGCTTTTCCTGGATCTTTACTTGAAATCTAACGACTGGCAATGATTTTATTGTAAATTCATGAACCTGAAAAGCGACGAATGCCGTCAACACCCACATTTCCATCTGAAACTGGAATGTGCCACAATGCCACAGGGGGCAACAATGAGCACTTCACACCTTTCGACTGGCCGTCTTCGACAGAAACTGCTCAAACCACGGAGGAGTGGTTGTGAAAGGGGGAGTGGCTGCACTTTGTTTCACGGCCAACTTAAACATGGCATGGCGAGGTACGACCAACCTGTAGGCTGTACATTAACCTCAGCTTCAGTGGACACACGTCTTTCTTTTTCTTTGCCAAGGCTGAAAGATGAAACGACAAATGGTAAGTCCTGCTTTAGCACCCTTAAACTGGGTTGCACTCTTTAGTGACGCAATTCTTGTTGGGCGTAACTGCTCCGTTTTGGAGTGGCCTTGATGGCGTAAAAAGACAACGGCAGGGAACATGGTTTTGTGTAAAAGTTGATTTTGAAATCTAACAATTCAGCAATTCTTGTTGGGATATATATTTTCCTAAATATAGGGGAGAATGAAAAGGCTCTTGCACTACATGTACAAGGCTACATTAAAAGAACGTATCCAGACTACTTCAAAAAGGAGCACTTGTTTGGAATGCTATCACAGTAGTGCTTCTCTTTGGGGCAGCCTTGAGCGTACCTGGAAGTATGGTTTTGTGTTGCAGTACTTTCGCTGAAACTACCTGAGGTCTCAAACCTCTCTCCTTTATGATGAAGACTATGCAAAATGACACGTTCAGGCCCCTTCAAAGTGAAGCACTTGCTTGGAATACCTGCATGTAAGTGCTTAGTTTTGGAGTAGCTTTGATGGGGTACAACAGATCCAACGCGAGGAAAAACTGGCATAGGTGCTCTCTTGTACAAATTTACATTGGACGGCACGCGTCAGACTAAACGTCAAGCAACTGGAGGCACGATCTGAAACTAAAAGACGGGAAGCCCCACTTGAATCGAACCTCGACTTTAGCACTGTTCTTGGTATGATATTAGAAAGTGCTACCAAGTGGAGGTATGATCTGGTGTTGTAATTCTTCAGTCACAATTATCGAAAGGCCTTCGAAGGTCTGAAACCTCTTGCTTCGTTAATGGAAAAGGCTGTTAAAAATGACACATTCAGGCCACTTCAAAATGGAGCACTTACTGAGACTACTTTTTGTAAGTGCTCAGTTTTGGAGTGGCTTTGATGGTGTGCAACAGGCAGCTTCACCTACAAAACCTAATAACAATGGTTTTCAGTAGTCTTTTTTTCTGCATTTTCTGAAATACTTGGCTTTTCCTGGATCTTTACTTGAAATCTAACGACTGGCAATGATTTTATTGTAAATTCATGAACCTAATTAGGAATGCTGAAAAGTGACGAATGCCGTCAACACCCACATTTCCATCTGAAACTGGAATGTGCCACAATGCCACAGGGGGCAACAATGAGCACTTCACACCTTTCGACTGGCCGTCTTCGACAGAAACTGCTCAAACCACGGAGGAGTGGTTGTGAAAGGGGGAGTGGCTGCATACGGCTGGCACTTTGTTTCACGGCCAACTTAAACATGGCATGGCGAGGTACGACCAACCTGTAGGCTGTACATTAACCTCAGCTTCAGTGGACACAAGTCTTTCTTCTTCTGAAAGATGAAACGACAAATGGTAAGTCCTGCTTTATCACCATTACACTGGGTTGCACTCTTTAGTGACGCAATTCTTGTTGGGCGTAAGTGCTCCGTCTTGGAGTGGCCTTGATGGCGTAAAAAGACATTTGCAGGGAACATGGTTTTGTGTAAAAGTTGATTTTGAAATCTAACAATTCAGCAATTCTTGTTGGGATATATATTTTCCTAAATATAGGGGAGAATGAAAAGGCTCTTGCACTACATGTACAAGGCTACATTAAAAGAACGTATCCAGACTACTTCAAAAAGGGGCACTTGTTTGGAATGCTATCACAGTAGTGCTTCTCTTTAGGGCAGCCTTGAGAGGATCTGGCACAAATCCCTTTTGTTGAGCGTACCTGGAAGTATGGTTTTGTGTTGCAGTACTTCCGCTGAAACTACCTGAGGTCTCAAACCTCTCTCCTTTATGATGAAGACTATACAAAATGACACGTTCAGGCCCCTTCAAAGTGAAGCACTTGCTTGGAATACCTGCATGTAAGTGCTTAGTTTTGGAGTAGCTTTGATGGGGTACAACAGATCCAACGCGAGGAAAAACTGGCATAGGTGCTCTCTTGTACAAATTTACATTGGACGGCACGCGTCAGACTAAACGTCAAGCAACTGGAGGCACGATCTGAAACTAAAAGACGGGAAGCCCCACTTGAATCGAACCTCGACTTTAGCACTGTTCTTGGTATGATATTAGAAAGTGCTACCAAGTGGAGGTATGATCTGGTGTTGTAATTCTTCAGTCACAATTATCGAAAGGCCTTCGAAGGTCTGAAACCTCTTGCTTCGTTAATGGAAAAGGCTGTTAAAAATGACACATTCAGGCCACTTCAAAATGGAGCACTTACTGAGACTACTTTTTGTAAGTGCTCAGTTTTGGAGTGGCTTTGATGGTGTGCAACAGGCAGCTTCACCTACAAAACCTAATAACAATGGTTTTCAGTAGTCTTTTTTTCTGCATTTTCTGAAATACTTGGCTTTTCCTGGATCTTTACTTGAAATCTAACGACTGGCAATGATTTTATTGTAAATTCATGAACCTAATTAGGAATGCTGAAAAGTGACGAATGCCGTCAACACCCACATTTCCATCTGAAACTGGAATGTGCCACAATGCCACAGGGGGCAACAATGAGCACTTCACACCTTTCGACTGGCCGTCTTCGACAGAAACTGCTCAAACCACGGAGGAGTGGTTGTGAAAGGGGGAGTGGCTGCATACGGCTGGCACTTTGTTTCACGGCCAACTTAAACATGGCATGGCGAGGTACGACCAACCTGTAGGCTGTACATTAACCTCAGCTTCAGTGGACACAAGTCTTTCTTCTTCTGAAAGATGAAAGATGAAACGACAAATGGTAAGTCCTGCTTTATCACCATTACACTGGGTTGCACTCTTTAGTGACGCAATTCTTGTTGGGCGTAAGTGCTCCGTCTTGGAGTGGCCTTGATGGCGTAAAAAGACATTTGCAGGGAACATGGTTTTGTGTAAAAGTTGATTTTGAAATCTAACAATTCAGCAATTCTTGTTGGGATATATATTTTCCTACATATAGGGGAGAATGAAAAGGATCTTGCACTACATGTACAAGGCTACATTAAAAGAACGTATCCAGACTACTTCAAAAAGGGGCACTTGTTTGGAATGCTATCACAGTAGTGCTTCTCTTTGGGGCAGCCTTGAGAGGATCTGGCACAAATCCCTTTTGTTGAGCGTACCTGGAAGTATGGTTTTGTGTTGCAGTACTTCCGCTGAAACTACCTGAGGTCTCAAACCTCTCTCCTTTATGATGAAGACTATGCAAAATGACACGTTCAGGCCCCTTCAAAGTGAAGCACTTGCTTGGAATACCTGCATGTAAGTGCTTCGTTTTGGAGTAGCTTTGATGGGGTACAACAGATCCAACGCGAGGAAAAACTGGCATAGGTGCTCTCTTGTACAAATTTACATTGGACGGCACGCGTCAGACTAAACGTCAAGCAACTGGAGGCACGATCTGAAACTAAAAGACGGGAAGCCCCACTTGAATCGAACCTCGACTTTAGCACTGTTCTTGGTATGATATTAGAAAGTGCTACCAAGTGGAGGTATGATCTGGTGTTGTAATTCTTCAGTCACAATTATCGAAAGGCCTTCGAAGGTCTGAAACCTCTTGCTTCGTTAATGGAAAAGGCTGTTAAAAATGACACATTCAGGCCACTTCAAAATGGAGCACTTACTGAGACTACTTTTTGTAAGTGCTCAGTTTTGGAGTGGCTTTGATGGTGTGCAACAGGCAGCTTCACCTACAAAACCTAATAACAATGGTTTTCAGTAGTCTTTTTTTCTGCATTTTCTGAAATACTTGGCTTTTCCTGGATCTTTACTTGAAATCTAACGACCGGCAATGATTTTATTGTAAATTCATGAACCTGAAAAGCGACGAATGCCGTCAACACCCACATTTCCATCTGAAACTGGAATGTGCCACAATGCCACAGGGGGCAACAATGAGCACTTCACACCTTTCGACTGGCCGTCTTCGACAGAAACTGCTCAAACCACGGAGGAGTGGTTGTGAAAGGGGGAGTGGCTGCATACGGCTGACACTTTGTTTCACGGCCAACTTAAACATGGCAAGGCGAGGTACGTCAAACCTGTAGGCTGTACATTAACCTCACCTTCAGTGGACACAAGTCTTTCTTCTTCTGAAAGATGAAACGACAAATGGTAAGTCCTGCTTTATCACCATTACACTGGGTTGCACTCTTTAGTGACGCAATTCTTGTTGGGCGTAAGTGCTCCGTCTTGGAGTGGCCTTGATGGCGTAAAAAGACATTTGCAGGGAACATGGTTTTGTGTAAAAGTTGATTTTGAAATCTAACAATTCAGCAATTCTTGTTGGGATATATATTTTCCTAAATATAGGGGAGAATGAAAAGGCTCTTGCACTACATGTACAAGGCTACATTAAAAGAACGTATCCAGACTACTTCAAAAAGGGGCACTTGTTTGGAATGCTATCACAGTAGTGCTTCTCTTTAGGGCAGCCTTGAGAGGATCTGGCACAAATCCCTTTTGTTGAGCGTACCTGGAAGTATGGTTTTGTGTTGCAGTACTTCCGCTGAAACTACCTGAGGTCTCAAACCTCTCTCCTTTATGATGAAGACTATACAAAATGACACGTTCAGGCCCCTTCAAAGTGAAGCACTTGCTTGGAATACCTGCATGTAAGTGCTTAGTTTTGGAGTAGCTTTGATGGGGTACAACAGATCCAACGCGAGGAAAAACTGGCATAGGTGCTCTCTTGTACAAATTTACATTGGACGGCACGCGTCAGACTAAACGTCAAGCAACTGGAGGCACGATCTGAAACTAAAAGACGGGAAGCCCCACTTGAATCGAACCTCGACTTTAGCACTGTTCTTGGTATGATATTAGAAAGTGCTACCAAGTGGAGGTATGATCTGGTGTTGTAATTCTTCAGTCACAATTATCGAAAGGCCTTCGAAGGTCTGAAACCTCTTGCTTCGTTAATGGAAAAGGCTGTTAAAAATGACACATTCAGGCCACTTCAAAATGGAGCACTTACTGAGACTACTTTTTGTAAGTGCTCAGTTTTGGAGTGGCTTTGATGGTGTGCAACAGGCAGCTTCACCTACAAAACCTAATAACAATGGTTTTCAGTAGTCTTTTTTTCTGCATTTTCTGAAATACTTGGCTTTTCCTGGATCTTTACTTGAAATCTAACGACTGGCAATGATTTTATTGTAAATTCATGAACCTGAAAAGCGACGAATGCCGTCAACACCCACATTTCCATCTGAAACTGGAATGTGCCACAATGCCACAGGGGGCAACAATGAGCACTTCACACCTTTCGACTGGCCGTCTTCGACAGAAACTGCTCAAACCACGGAGGAGTGGTTGTGAAAGGGGGAGTGGCTGCACTTTGTTTCACGGCCAACTTAAACATGGCATGGCGAGGTACGACCAACCTGTAGGCTGTACATTAACCTCAGCTTCAGTGGACACACGTCTTTCTTCTTCTTGCCAAGGCTGAAAGATGAAACGACAAATGGTAAGTCCTGCTTTAGCACCATTACACTGGGTTGCACTCTTTAGTGTTGGGCGTTCTTGTTGGGCGTAAGTGCTCAGTTTTGGAGTGGCCTTGATGGCGTAAAAAGACAACGGCAGGGAACATGGTTTTGTGTAAAAGTTGATTTTGAAATCTAACAATTCAGCAATTCTTGTTGGGATATATATTTTCCTAAATATAGGGGAGAATGAAAAGGCTCTTGCACTACATGTACAAGGCTACATTAAAAGAACGTATCCAGACTACTTCAAAAAGGAGCACTTGTTTGGAATGCTATCATAGTAGTGCTTCTCTTTGGGGCAGCCTTGAGAGGATCTGGCACAAATCCCTTTTGTTGAGCGTACCTGGAAGTATGGTTTTGTGTTGCAGTACTTCCGCTGAAACTACCTGAGGTCTCAAACCTCTCTTCTTTATGATGAAGACTATGCAAAATGACACGTTCAGGCCCCTTCAAAGTGAAGCACTTGCTTGGAATACCTGCATGTAAGTGCTTAGTTTTGGAGTAGCTTTGATGGGGTACAACAGATCCAACGCGAGGAAAAACTGGCATAGGTGCTCTCTTGTACAAATTTACATTGGACGGCACGCGTCAGACTAAACGTCAAGCAACTGGAGGCACGATCTGAAACTAAAAGACGGGAAGCCCCACTTGAATCGAACCTCGACTTTAGCACTGTTCTGTTTTATTGTAAATTCATGAACCTAATTAGGAATGCTGAAAAGTGACGAATGCCGTCAACACCCACATTTCCATCTGAAACTGGAATGTGCCACAATGCCACAGGGGGCAACAATGAGCACTTCACACCTTTCGACTGGCCGTCTTCGACAGAAACTGCTCAAACCACGGAGGAGTGGTTGTGAAAGGGGGAGTGGCTGCATACGGCTGGCACTTTGTTTCACGGCCAACTTAAACATGGCATGGCGAGGTACGACCAACCTGTAGGCTGTACATTAACCTCAGCTTCAGTGGACACAAGTCTTTCTTCTTCTGAAAGATGAAAGATGAAACGACAAATGGTAAGTCCTGCTTTATCACCATTACACTGGGTTGCACTCTTTAGTGACGCAATTCTTGTTGGGCGTAAGTGCTCCGTCTTGGAGTGGCCTTGATGGCGTAAAAAGACATTTGCAGGGAACATGGTTTTGTGTAAAAGTTGATTTTGAAATCTAACAATTCAGCAATTCTTGTTGGGATATATATTTTCCTACATATAGGGGAGAATGAAAAGGATCTTGCACTACATGTACAAGGCTACATTAAAAGAACGTATCCAGACTACTTCAAAAAGGGGCACTTGTTTGGAATGCTATCACAGTAGTGCTTCTCTTTGGGGCAGCCTTGAGAGGATCTGGCACAAATCCCTTTTGTTGAGCGTACCTGGAAGTATGG
Organism: Lepisosteus platostomus; assembly: GCF_059453375.1. NCBI lineage: Eukaryota > Metazoa > Chordata > Actinopteri > Semionotiformes > Lepisosteidae > Lepisosteus > Lepisosteus platostomus. The sequence goes on along the minus strand of NC_142615.1, from coordinate 30,360,921 downwards.
TTTTGTGTTGCAGTACTTCCGCTGAAACTACCTGAGGTCTCAAACCTCTCTCCTTTATGATGAAGACTATGCAAAATGACACGTTCAGGCCCCTTCAAAGTGAAGCACTTGCTTGGAATACCTGCATGTAAGTGCTTCGTTTTGGAGTAGCTTTGATGGGGTACAACAGATCCAACGCGAGGAAAAACTGGCATAGGTGCTCTCTTGTACAAATTTACATTGGACGGCACGCGTCAGACTAAACGTCAAGCAACTGGAGGCACGATCTGAAACTAAAAGACGGGAAGCCCCACTTGAATCGAACCTCGACTTTAGCACTGTTCTTGGTATGATATTAGAAAGTGCTACCAAGTGGAGGTATGATCTGGTGTTGTAATTCTTCAGTCACAATTATCGAAAGGCCTTCGAAGGTCTGAAACCTCTTGCTTCGTTAATGGAAAAGGCTGTTAAAAATGACACATTCAGGCCACTTCAAAATGGAGCACTTACTGAGACTACTTTTTGTAAGTGCTCAGTTTTGGAGTGGCTTTGATGGTGTGCAACAGGCAGCTTCACCTACAAAACCTAATAACAATGGTTTTCAGTAGTCTTTTTTTCTGCATTTTCTGAAATACTTGGCTTTTCCTGGATCTTTACTTGAAATCTAACGACTGGCAATGATTTTATTGTAAATTCATGAACCTAATTAGGAATGCTGAAAAGTGACGAATGCCGTCAACACCCAGATTTCCATCTGAAACTGGAATGTGCCACAATGCCACAGGGGGCAACAATGAGCACTTCACACCTTTCGACTGGCCGTCTTCGACAGAAACTGCTCAAACCACGGAGGAGTGGTTGTGAAAGGGGGAGTGGCTGCATACGGCTGGCACTTTGTTTCACGGCCAACTTAAACATGGCATGGCGAGGTACGACCAACCTGTAGGCTGTACATTAACCTCAGCTTCAGTGGACACAAGTCTTTCTTCTTCTGAAAGATGAAAGATGAAACGACAAATGGTAAGTCCTGCTTTATCACCATTACACTGGGTTGCACTCTTTAGTGACGCAATTCTTGTTGGGCGTAAGTGCTCCGTCTTGGAGTGGCCTTGATGGCGTAAAAAGACATTTGCAGGGAACATGGTTTTGTGTAAAAGTTGATTTTGAAATCTAACAATTCAGCAATTCTTGTTGGGATATATATTTTCCTACATATAGGGGAGAATGAAAAGGATCTTGCACTACATGTACAAGGCTACATTAAAAGAACGTATCCAGACTACTTCAAAAAGGGGCACTTGTTTGGAATGCTATCACAGTAGTGCTTCTCTTTGGGGCAGCCTTGAGAGGATCTGGCACAAATCCCTTTTGTAGAGCGTACCTGGAAGTATGGTTTTGTGTTGCAGTACTTCCGCTGAAACTACCTGAGGTCTCAAACCTCTCTCCTTTATGATGAAGACTATGCAAAATGACACGTTCAGGCCCCTTCAAAGTGAAGCACTTGCTTGGAATACCTGCATGTAAGTGCTTAGTTTTGGAGTAGCTTTGATGGGGTACAACAGATCCAACGCGAGGAAAAACTGGCATAGGTGCTCTCTTGTACAAATTTACATTGGACGGCACGCGTCAGACTAAACGTCAAGCAACTGGAGGCACGATCTGAAACTAAAAGACAAGAAGCCCCACTTGAATCGAACCTCGACTTTAGCACTGTTCTTGGTATGATATTAGAAAGTGCTACCAAGTGGAGGTATGATCTGGTGTTGTAATTCTTCAGTCACAATTATCGAAAGGCCTTCGAAGGTCTGAAACCTCTTGCTTCGTTAATGGAAAAGGCTGTTAAAAATGACACATTCAGGCCACTTCAAAATGGAGCACTTACTGAGACTACTTTTTGTAAGTGCTTAGTTTTGGAGTGGCTTTGATGGTGTGCAACAGGCAGCTTCACCTACAAAACCTAATAACAGTGGTTTTCAGTAGTCTTTTTTTCTGCATTTTCTGAAATACTTGGCTTTTCCTGGATCTTTACTTGAAATCTAACGACCGGCAATGATTTTATTGTAAATTCATGAACCTGAAAAGCGACGAATGCCGTCAACACCCACATTTCCATCTGAAACTGGAATGTGCCACAATGCCACAGGGGGCAACAATGAGCACTTCACACCTTTCGACTGGCCGTCTTCGACAGAAACTGCTCAAACCACGGAGGAGTGGTTGTGAAAGGGGGAGTGGCTGCATACGGCTGACACTTTGTTTCACGGCCAACTTAAACATGGCAAGGCGAGGTACGTCAAACCTGTAGGCTGTACATTAACCTCACCTTCAGTGGACACAAGTCTTTCTTCTTCTGAAAGATGAAACGACAAATGGTAAGTCCTGCTTTATCACCATTACACTGGGTTGCACTCTTTAGTGACGCAATTCTTGTTGGGCGTAAGTGCTCCGTCTTGGAGTGGCCTTGATGGCGTAAAAAGACATTTGCAGGGAACATGGTTTTGTGTAAAAGTTGATTTTGAAATCTAACAATTCAGCAATTCTTGTTGGGATATATATTTTCCTAAATATAGGGGAGAATGAAAAGGCTCTTGCACTACATGTACAAGGCTACATTAAAAGAACGTATCCAGACTACTTCAAAAAGGGGCACTTGTTTGGAATGCTATCACAGTAGTGCTTCTCTTTAGGGCAGCCTTGAGAGGATCTGGCACAAATCCCTTTTGTTGAGCGTACCTGGAAGTATGGTTTTGTGTTGCAGTACTTCCGCTGAAACTACCTGAGGTCTCAAACCTCTCTCCTTTATGATGAAGACTATACAAAATGACACGTTCAGGCCCCTTCAAAGTGAAGCACTTGCTTGGAATACCTGCATGTAAGTGCTTAGTTTTGGAGTAGCTTTGATGGGGTACAACAGATCCAACGCGAGGAAAAACTGGCATAGGTGCTCTCTTGTACAAATTTACATTGGACGGCACGCGTCAGACTAAACGTCAAGCAACTGGAGGCACGATCTGAAACTAAAAGACGGGAAGCCCCACTTGAATCGAACCTCGACTTTAGCACTGTTCTTGGTATGATATTAGAAAGTGCTACCAAGTGGAGGTATGATCTGGTGTTGTAATTCTTCAGTCACAATTATCGAAAGGCCTTCGAAGGTCTGAAACCTCTTGCTTCGTTAATGGAAAAGGCTGTTAAAAATGACACATTCAGGCCACTTCAAAATGGAGCACTTACTGAGACTACTTTTTGTAAGTGCTCAGTTTTGGAGTGGCTTTGATGGTGTGCAACAGGCAGCTTCACCTACAAAACCTAATAACAATGGTTTTCAGTAGTCTTTTTTTATGCATTTTCTGAAATACTTGGCTTTTCCTGGATCTTTACTTGAAATCTAACGACTGGCAATGATTTTATTGTAAATTCATGAACCTGAAAAGCGACGAATGCCGTCAACACCCACATTTCCATCTGAAACTGGAATGTGCCACAATGCCACAGGGGGCAACAATGAGCACTTCACACCTTTCGACTGGCCGTCTTCGACAGAAACTGCTCAAACCACGGAGGAGTGGTTGTGAAAGGGGGAGTGGCTGCACTTTGTTTCACGGCCAACTTAAACATGGCATGGCGAGGTACGACCAACCTGTAGGCTGTACATTAACCTCAGCTTCAGTGGACACACGTCTTTCTTCTTCTTGCCAAGGCTGAAAGATGAAACGACAAATGGTAAGTCCTGCTTTAGCACCATTACACTGGGTTGCACTCTTTAGTGTTGGGCGTTCTTGTTGGGCGTAAGTGCTCAGTTTTGGAGTGGCCTTGATGGCGTAAAAAGACAACGGCAGGGAACATGGTTTTGTGTAAAAGTTGATTTTGAAATCTAACAATTCAGCAATTCTTGTTGGGATATATATTTTCCTAAATATAGGGGAGAATGAAAAGGCTCTTGCACTACATGTACAAGGCTACATTAAAAGAACGTATCCAGACTACTTCAAAAAGGAGCACTTGTTTGGAATGCTATCATAGTAGTGCTTCTCTTTGGGGCAGCCTTGAGAGGATCTGGCACAAATCCCTTTTGTTGAGCGTACCTGGAAGTATGGTTTTGTGTTGCAGTACTTCCGCTGAAACTACCTGAGGTCTCAAACCTCTCTTCTTTATGATGAAGACTATGCAAAATGACACGTTCAGGCCCCTTCAAAGTGAAGCACTTGCTTGGAATACCTGCATGTAAGTGCTTAGTTTTGGAGTAGCTTTGATGGGGTACAACAGATCCAACGCGAGGAAAAACTGGCATAGGTGCTCTCTTGTACAAATTTACATTGGACGGCACGCGTCAGACTAAACGTCAAGCAACTGGAGGCACGATCTGAAACTAAAAGACGGGAAGCCCCACTTGAATCGAACCTCGACTTTAGCACTGTTCTGTTTTATTGTAAATTCATGAACCTAATTAGGAATGCTGAAAAGTGACGAATGCCGTCAACACCCACATTTCCATCTGAAACTGGAATGTGCCACAATGCCACAGGGGGCAACAATGAGCACTTCACACCTTTCGACTGGCCGTCTTCGACAGAAACTGCTCAAACCACGGAGGAGTGGTTGTGAAAGGGGGAGTGGCTGCATACGGCTGGCACTTTGTTTCACGGCCAACTTAAACATGGCATGGCGAGGTACGACCAACCTGTAGGCTGTACATTAACCTCAGCTTCAGTGGACACAAGTCTTTCTTCTTCTGAAAGATGAAAGATGAAACGACAAATGGTAAGTCCTGCTTTATCACCATTACACTGGGTTGCACTCTTTAGTGACGCAATTCTTGTTGGGCGTAAGTGCTCCGTCTTGGAGTGGCCTTGATGGCGTAAAAAGACATTTGCAGGGAACATGGTTTTGTGTAAAAGTTGATTTTGAAATCTAACAATTCAGCAATTCTTGTTGGGATATATATTTTCCTACATATAGGGGAGAATGAAAAGGATCTTGCACTACATGTACAAGGCTACATTAAAAGAACGTATCCAGACTACTTCAAAAAGGGGCACTTGTTTGGAATGCTATCACAGTAGTGCTTCTCTTTGGGGCAGCCTTGAGAGGATCTGGCACAAATCCCTTTTGTTGAGCGTACCTGGAAGTATGGTTTTGTGTTGCAGTAGTTCCGCTGAAACTACCTGAGGTCTCAAACCTCTCTCCTTTATGATGAAGACTATGCAAAATGACACGTTCAGGCCCCTTCAAAGTGAAGCACTTGCTTGGAATACCTGCATGTAAGTGCTTAGTTTTGGAGTAGCTTTGATGGGGTACAACAGATCCAACGCGAGGAAAAACTGGCATAGGTGCTCTCTTGTACAAATTTACATTGGACGGCACGCGTCAGACTAAACGTCAAGCAACTGGAGGCACGATCTGAAACTAAAAGACGGGAAGCCCCACTTGAATCGAACCTCGACTTTAGCACTGTTCTTGGTATGATATTAGAAAGAGCTACCAAGTGGAGGTATGATCTGGTGTTGTAATTCTTCAGTCACAATTATCGAAAGGCCTTCGAAGGTCTGAAACCTCTTGCTTCGTTAATGGAAAAGGCTGTTAAAAATGACACATTCAGGCCACTTCAAAATGGAGCACTTACTGAGACTACTTTTTGTAAGTGCTCAGTTTTGGAGTGGCTTTGATGGTGTGCAACAGGCAGCTTCACCTACAAAACCTAATAACAATGGTTTTCAGTAGTCTTTTTTTCTGCATTTTCTGAAATACTTGGCTTTTCCTGGATCTTTACTTGAAATCTAACGACTGGCAATGATTTTATTGTAAATTCATGAACCTGAAAAGCGACGAATGCCGTCAACACCCACATTTCCATCTGAAACTGGAATGTGCCACAATGCCACAGGGGGCAACAATGAGCACTTCACACCTTTCGACTGGCCGTCTTCGACAGAAACTGCTCAAACCACGGAGGAGTGGTTGTGAAAGGGGGAGTGGCTGCACTTTGTTTCACGGCCAACTTAAACATGGCATGGCGAGGTACGACCAACCTGTAGGCTGTACATTAACCTCAGCTTCAGTGGACACACGTCTTTCTTTTTCTTTGCCAAGGCTGAAAGATGAAACGACAAATGGTAAGTCCTGCTTTAGCACCCTTAAACTGGGTTGCACTCTTTAGTGACGCAATTCTTGTTGGGCGTAAGTGCTCCGTTTTGGAGTGGCCTTGATGGCGTAAAAAGACAACGGCAGGGAACATGGTTTTGTGTAAAAGTTGATTTTGAAATCTAACAATTCAGCAATTCTTGTTGGGATATATATTTTCCTAAATATAGGGGAGAATGAAAAGGCTCTTGCACTACATGTACAAGGCTACATTAAAAGAACGTATCCAGACTACTTCAAAAAGGAGCACTTGTTTGGAATGCTATCACAGTAGTGCTTCTCTTTGGGGCAGCCTTGAGAGGATCTGGCACAAATCCCTTTTGTTGAGCGTACCTGGAAGTATGGTTTTGTGTTGCAGTACTTCCGCTGAAACTACCTGAGGTCTCAAACCTCTCTCCTTTATGATGAAGACTATGCAAAATGACACGTTCAGGCCCCTTCAAAGTGAAGCACTTGCTTGGAATACCTGCATGTAAGTGCTTAGTTTTGGAGTAGCTTTGATGGGGTACAACAGATCCAACGCGAGGAAAAACTGGCATAGGTGCTCTCTTGTACAAATTTACATTGGACGGCACGCGTCAGACTAAACGTCAAGCAACTGGAGGCACGATCTGAAACTAAAAGACGGGAAGCCCCACTTGAATCGAACCTCGACTTTAGCACTGTTCTTGGTATGATATTAGAAAGTGCTACCAAGTGGAGGTATGATCTGGTGTTGTAATTCTTCAGTCACAATTATCGAAAGGCCTTCGAAGGTCTGAAACCTCTTGCTTCGTTAATGGAAAAGGCTGTTAAAAATGACACATTCAGGCCACTTCAAAATGGAGCACTTACTGAGACTACTTTTTGTAAGTGCTCAGTTTTGGAGTGGCTTTGATGGTGTGCAACAGGCAGCTTCACCTACAAAACCTAATAACAATGGTTTTCAGTAGTCTTTTTTTCTGCATTTTCTGAAATACTTGGCTTTTCCTGGATCTTTACTTGAAATCTAACGACTGGCAATGATTTTATTGTAAATTCATGAACTTGAAAAGCGACGAATGCCGTCAACACCCACATTTCCATCTGAAACTGGAATGTGCCACAATGCCACAGGGGGCAACAATGAGCACTTCACATCTTTCGACTGGCCGTCTTCGACAGAAACTGCTCAAACCACGGAGGAGTGGTTGTGAAAGGGGGAGTGGCTGCATACGGCTGGCACTTTGTTTCACGGCCAACTTAAACATGGCATGGCGAGGTACGACCAACCTGTAGGCTGTACATTAACCTCAGCTTCAGTGGACACAAGTCTTTCTTCTTCTGAAAGATGAAAGATGAAACGACAAATGGTAAGTCCTGCTTTATCACCATTACACTGGGTTGCACTCTTTAGTGACGCAATTCTTGTTGGGCGTAAGTGCTCCGTCTTGGAGTGGCCTTGATGGCGTAAAAAGACATTTGCAGGGAACATGGTTTTGTGTAAAAGTTGATTTTGAAATCTAACAATTCAGCAATTCTTGTTGGGATATATATTTTCCTACATATAGGGGAGAATGAAAAGGATCTTGCACTACATGTACAAGGCTACATTAAAAGAACGTATCCAGACTACTTCAAAAAGGGGCACTTTTTTGGAATGCTATCACAGTAGTGCTTCTCTTTGGGGCAGCCTTGAGAGGATCTGGCACAAATCCCTTTTGTTGAGCGTACCTGGAAGTATGGTTTTGTGTTGCAGTACTTCCGCTGAAACTACCTGAGGTCTCAAACCTCTCTCCTTTATGATGAAGACTATGCAAAATGACACGTTCAGGCCCCTTCAAAGTGAAGCACTTGCTTGGAATACCTGCATGTAAGTGCTTAGTTTTGGAGTAGCTTTGATGGGGTACAACAGATCCAACGCGAGGAAAAACTGGCATAGGTGCTCTCTTGTACAAATTTACATTGGACGGCACGCGTCAGACTAAACGTCAAGCAACTGGAGGCACGATCTGAAACTAAAAGACGGGAAGCCCCACTTGAATCGAACCTCGACTTTAGCACTGTTCTTGGTATGATATTAGAAAGTGCTACCAAGTGGAGGTATGATCTGGTGTTGTAATTCTTCAGTCACAATTATCGAAAGGCCTTCGAAGGTCTGAAACCTCTTGCTTCGTTAATGGAAAAGGCTGTTAAAAATGACACATTCAGGCCACTTCAAAATGGAGCACTTACTGAGACTACTTTTTGTAAGTGCTCAGTTTTGGAGTGGCTTTGATGGTGTGCAACAGGCAGCTTCACCTACAAAACCTAACAACAATGGTTTTCAGTAGTCTTTTTTTCTGCATTTTCTGAAATACTTGGCTTTTCCTGGATCTTTACTTGAAATCTAACGACTGGCAATGATTTTATTGTAAATTCATGAACCTGAAAAGCGACGAATGCCGTCAACACCCACATTTCCATCTGAAACTGGAATGTGCCACAATGCCACAGGGGGCAACAATGAGCACTTCACACCTTTCGACTGGCCGTCTTCGACAGAAACTGCTCAAACCACGGAGGAGTGGTTGTGAAAGGGGGAGTGGCTGCACTTTGTTTCACGGCCAACTTAAACATGGCATGGCGAGGTACGACCAACCTGTAGGCTGTACATTAACCTCAGCTTCAGTGGACACACGTCTTTCTTCTTCTTGCCAAGGCTGAAAGATGAAACGACAAATGGTAAGTCCTGCTTTAGCACCCTTACACTGGGTTGCACTCTTTAGTGACGCAATTCTTGTTTGGCGTAAGTGCTCCGTTTTGGAGTGGCCTTGATGGCGTAAAAAGACAACGGCAGGGAACATGGTTTTGTGTAAAAGTTGATTTTGAAATCTAACAATTCAGCAATTCTTGTTGGGATATATATTTTCCTAAATATAGGGGAGAATGAAAAGGCTCTTGCACTACATGTACAAGGCTACATTAAAAGAACGTATCCAGACTACTTCAAAAAGGGGCACTTGTTTGGAATGCTATCACAGTAGTGCTTCTCTTTGGGGCAGCCTTGAGAGGATCTGGCACAAATCCCTTTTGTTGAGCGTACCTGGAAGTATGGTTTTGTGTTGCAGTACTTCCGCTGAAACTACCTGAGGTCTCAAACCTCTCTCCTTTATGATGAAGACTATGCAAAATGACACGTTCAGGCCCCTTCAAAGTGAAGCACTTGCTTGGAATACCTGCATGTAAGTGCTTAGTTTTGGAGTAGCTTTGATGGGGTACAACAGATCCAACGCGAGGAAAAACTGGCATAGGTGCTCTCTTGTACAAATTTACATTGGACGGCACGCGTCAGACTAAACGTCAAGCAACTGGAGGCACGATCTGAAACTAAAAGACGGGAAGCCCCACTTGAATCGAACCTCGACTTTAGCACTGTTCTTGGTATGATATTAGAAAGTGCTACCAAGTGGAGGTATGATCTGGTGTTGTAATTCTTCAGTCACAATTATCGAAAGGCCTTCGAAGGTCTGAAACCTCTTGCTTCGTTAATGGAAAAGGCTGTTAAAAATGACACATTCAGGCCACTTCAAAATGGAGCACTTACTGAGACTACTTTTTGTAAGTGCTCAGTTTTGGAGTGGCTTTGATGGTGTGCAACAGGCAGCTTCACCTACAAAACCTAATAACAATGGTTTTCAGTAGTCTTTTTTTCTGCATTTTCTGAAATACTTGGCTTTTCCTGGATCTTTACTTGAAATCTAACGACTGGCAATGATTTTATTGTAAATTCATGAACCTGAAAAGCGACGAATGCCGTCAACACCCACATTTCCATCTGAAACTGGAATGTGCCACAATGCCACAGGGGGCAACAATGAGCACTTCACACCTTTCGACTGGCCGTCTTCGACAGAAACTGCTCAAACCACGGAGGAGTGGTTGTGAAAGGGGGAGTGGCTGCATACGGCTGGCACTTTGTTTCACGGCCAACTTAAACATGGCATGGCGAGGTACGACCAACCTGTAGGCTGTACATTAACCTCAGCTTCAGTGGACACACGTCTTTCTTCTTCTTGCCAAGGCTGAAAGATGAAACGACAAATGGTAAGTCCTGCTTTAGCACCATTACACTGGGTTGCACTCTTTAGTGTTGGGCGTTCTTGTTGGGCGTAAGTGCTCAGTTTTGGAGTGGCCTTGATGGCGTAAAAAGACAACGGCAGGGAACATGGTTTTGTGTAAAAGTTGATTTTGAAATCTAACAATTCAGCAATTCTTGTTGGGATATATATTTTCCTAAATATAGGGGAGAATGAAAAGGCTCTTGCACTACATGTACAAGGCTACATTAAAAGAACGTATCCAGACTACTTCAAAAAGGAGCACTTGTTTGGAATGCTATCACAGTAGTGCTTCTCTTTGGGGCAGCCTTGAGAGGATCTGGCACAAATCCCTTTTGTTGAGCGTACCTGGAAGTATGGTTTTGTGTTGCAGTACTTCCGCTGAAACTACCTGAGGTCTCAAACCTCTCTTCTTTATGATGAAGACTATGCAAAATGACACGTTCAGGCCCCTTCAAAGTGAAGCACTTGCTTGGAATACCTGCATGTAAGTGCTTAGTTTTGGAGTAGCTTTGATGGGGTACAACAGATCCAACGCGAGGAAAAACTGGCATAGGTGCTCTCTTGTACAAATTTACATTGGACGGCACGCGTCAGACTAAACGTCAAGCAACTGGAGGCACGATCTGAAACTAAAAGACGGGAAGCCCCACTTGAATCGAACCTCGACTTTAGCACTGTTCTTGGTATGATATTAGAAAGTGCTACCATGTGGAGGTATGATCTGGTGTTGTAATTCTTCAGTCACAATTATCGAAAGGCCTTCGAAGGTCTGAAACCTCTTGCTTCGTTAATGGAAAAGGCTGTTAAAAATGACACATTCAGGCCACTTCAAAATGGAGCACTTACTGAGACTACTTTTTGTAAGTGCTCAGTTTTGGAGTGGCTTTGATGGTGTGCAACAGGCAGCTTCACCTACAAAACCTAATAACAATGGTTTTCAGTAGTCTTTTTTTCTGCATTTTCTGAAATACTTGGCTTTTCCTGGATCTTTACTTGAAATCTAACGACTGGCAATGATTTTATTGTAAATTCATGAACCTGAAAAGCGACGAATGCCGTCAACACCCACATTTCCATCTGAAACTGGAATGTGCCACAATGCCACAGGGGGCAACAATGAGCACTTCACACCTTTCGACTGGCCGTCTTCGACAGAAACTGCTCAAACCACGGAGGAGTGGTTGTGAAAGGGGGAGTGGCTGCACTTTGTTTCACGGCCAACTTAAACATGGCATGGCGAGGTACGACCAACCTGTAGGCTGTACATTAACCTCAGCTTCAGTGGACACACGTCTTTCTTTTTCTTTGCCAAGGCTGAAAGATGAAACGACAAATGGTAAGTCCTGCTTTAGCACCCTTAAACTGGGTTGCACTCTTTAGTGACGCAATTCTTGTTGGGCGTAAGTGCTCCGTTTTGGAGTGGCCTTGATGGCGTAAAAAGACAACGGCAGGGAACATGGTTTTGTGTAAAAGTTGATTTTGAAATCTAACAATTCAGCAATTCTTGTTGGGATATATATTTTCCTAAATATAGGGGAGAATGAAAAGGCTCTTGCACTACATGTACAAGGCTACATTAAAAGAACGTATCCAGACTACTTCAAAAAGGAGCACTTGTTTGGAATGCTATCACAGTAGTGCTTCTCTTTGGGGCAGCCTTGAGAGGATCTGGCACAAATCCCTTTTGTTGAGCGTACCTGGAAGTATGGTTTTGTGTTGCAGTACTTCCGCTGAAACTACCTGAGGTCTCAAACCTCTCTCCTTTATGATGAAGACTATGCAAAATGACACGTTCAGGCCCCTTCAAAGTGAAGCACTTGCTTGGAATACCTGCATGTAAGTGCTTAGTTTTGGAGTAGCTTTGATGGGGTACAACAGATCCAACGCGAGGAAAAACTGGCATAGGTGCTCTCTTGTACAAATTTACATTGGACGGCACGCGTCAGACTAAACGTCAAGCAACTGGAGGCACGATCTGAAACTAAAAGACGGGAAGCCCCACTTGAATCGAACCTCGACTTTAGCACTGTTCTTGGTATGATATTAGAAAGTGCTACCAAGTGGAGGTATGATCTGGTGTTGTAATTCTTCAGTCACAATTATCGAAAGGCCTTCGAAGGTCTGAAACCTCTTGCTTCGTTAATGGAAAAGGCTGTTAAAAATGACACATTCAGGCCACTTCAAAATGGAGCACTTACTGAGACTACTTTTTGTAAGTGCTCAGTTTTGGAGTGGCTTTGATGGTGTGCAACAGGCAGCTTCACCTACAAAACCTAATAACAATGGTTTTCAGTAGTCTTTTTTTCTGCATTTTCTGAAATACTTGGCTTTTCCTGGATCTTTACTTGAAATCTAACGACTGGCAATGATTTTATTGTAAATTCATGAACCTGAAAAGCGACGAATGCCGTCAACACCCACATTTCCATCTGAAACTGGAATGTGCCACAATGCCACAGGGGGCAACAATGAGCACTTCACATCTTTCGACTGGCCGTCTTCGACAGAAACTGCTCAAACCACGGAGGAGTGGTTGTGAAAGGGGGAGTGGCTGCATACGGCTGGCACTTTGTTTCACGGCCAACTTAAACATGGCATGGCGAGGTACGACCAACCTGTAGGCTGTACATTAACCTCAGCTTCAGTGGACACAAGTCTTTCTTCTTCTGAAAGATGAAAGATGAAACGACAAATGGTAAGTCCTGCTTTATCACCATTACACTGGGTTGCACTCTTTAGTGACGCAATTCTTGTTGGGCGTAAGTGCTCCGTCTTGGAGTGGCCTTGATGGCGTAAAAAGACATTTGCAGGGAACATGGTTTTGTGTAAAAGTTGATTTTGAAATCTAACAATTCAGCAATTCTTGTTGGGATATATATTTTCCTACATATAGGGGAGAATGAAAAGGATCTTGCACTACATGTACAAGGCTACATTAAAAGAACGTATCCAGACTACTTCAAAAAGGGGCACTTGTTTGGAATGCTATCACAGTAGTGCTTCTCTTTGGGGCAGCCTTGAGAGGATCTGGCACAAATCCCTTTTGTTGAGCGTACCTGGAAGTATGGTTTTGTGTTGCAGTACTTCCGCTGAAACTACCTGAGGTCTCAAACCTCTCTCCTTTATGATGAAGACTATGCAAAATGACACGTTCAGGCCCCTTCAAAGTGAAGCACTTGCTTGGAATACCTGCATGTAAGTGCTTAGTTTTGGAGTAGCTTTGATGGGGTACAACAGATCCAACGCGAGGAAAAACTGGCATAGGTGCTCTCTTGTCCAAATTTACATTGGACGGCACGCGTCAGACTAAACGTCAAGCAACTGGAGGCACGATCTGAAACTAAAAGACAAGAAGCCCCACTTGAATCGAACCTCGACTTTAGCACTGTTCTTGGTATGATATTAGAAAGTGCTACCAAGTGGAGGTATGATCTGGTGTTGTAATTCTTCAGTCACAATTATCGAAAGGCCTTCGAAGGTCTGAAACCTCTTGCTTCGTTAATGGAAAAGGCTGTTAAAAATGACACATTCAGGCCACTTCAAAATGGAGCACTTACTGAGACTACTTTTTGTAAGTGCTTAGTTTTGGAGTGGCTTTGATGGTGTGCAACAGGCAGCTTCACCTACAAAACCTAATAACAGTGGTTTTCAGTAGTCTTTTTTTCTGCATTTTCTGAAATACTTGGCTTTTCCTGGATCTTTACTTGAAATCTAACGACTGGCAATGATTTTATTGTAAATTCATGAACCTGAAAAGCGACGAATGCCGTCAACACCCACATTTCCATCTGAAACTGGAATGTGCCACAATGCCACAGGGGGCAACAATGAGCACTTCACACCTTTCGACTGGCCGTCTTCGACAGAAACTGCTCAAACCACGGAGGAGTGGTTGTGAAAGGGGGAGTGGCTGCATACGGCTGGCACTTTGTTTCACGGCCAACTTAAACATGGCATGGCGAGGTACGACCAACCTGTAGGCTGTACATTAACCTCAGCTTCAGTGGACACACGTCTTTCTTCTTCTTGCCAAGGCTGAAAGATGAAACGACAAATGGTAAGTCCTGCTTTAGCACCATTACACTGGGTTGCACTCTTTAGTGTTGGGCGTTCTTGTTGGGCGTAAGTGCTCAGTTTTGGAGTGGCCTTGATGGCGTAAAAAGACAACGGCAGGGAACATGGTTTTGTTTAAAAGTTGATTTTGAAATCTAACAATTCAGCAATTCTTGTTGGGATATATATTTTCCTAAATATAGGGGAGAATGAAAAGGCTCTTGCACTACATGTACAAGGCTACATTAAAAGAACGTATCCAGACTACTTCAAAAAGGAGCACTTGTTTGGAATGCTATCACAGTAGTGCTTCTCTTTGGGGCAGCCTTGAGAGGATCTGGCACAAATCCCTTTTGTTGAGCGTACCTGGAAGTATGGTTTTGTGTTGCAGTACTTCCGCTGAAACTACCTGAGGTCTCAAACCTCTCTCCTTTATGATGAAGACTATGCAAAATGACACGTTCAGGCCCCTTCAAAGTGAAGCACTTGCTTGGAATACCTGCATGTAAGTGCTTAGTTTTGGAGTAGCTTTGATGGGGTACAACAGATCCAACGCGAGGAAAAACTGGCATAGGTGCTCTCTTGTACAAATTTACATTGGACGGCACGCGTCAGACTAAACGTCAAGCAACTGGAGGCACGATCTGAAACTAAAAGACGGGAAGCCCCACTTGAATCGAACCTCGACTTTAGCACTGTTCTTGGTATGATATTAGAAAGTGCTACCAAGTGGAGGTATGATCTGGTGTTGTAATTCTTCAGTCACAATTATCGAAAGGCCTTCGAAGGTCTGAAACCTCTTGCTTCGTTAATGGAAAAGGCTGTTAAAAATGACACATTCAGGCCACTTCAAAATGGAGCACTTACTGAGACTACTTTTTGTAAGTGCTCAGTTTTGGAGTGGCTTTGATGGTGTGCAACAGGCAGCTTCACCTACAAAACCTAATAACAATGGTTTTCAGTAGTCTTTTTTTCTGCATTTTCTGAAATACTTGGCTTTTCCTGGATCTTTACTTGAAATCTAACGACTGGCAATGATTTTATTGTAAATTCATGAACCTGAAAAGCGACGAATGCCGTCAACACCCACATTTCCATCTGAAACTGGAATGTGCCACAATGCCACAGGGGGCAACAATGAGCACTTCACACCTTTCGACTGGCCGTCTTCGACAGAAACTGCTCAAACCACGGAGGAGTGGTTGTGAAAGGGGGAGTGGCTGCATACGGCTGGCACTTTGTTTCACGGCCAACTTAAACATGGCATGGCGAGGTACGACCAACCTGTAGGCTGTACATTAACCTCAGCTTCAGTGGACACACGTCTTTCTTCTTCTTGCCAAGGCTGAAAGATGAAACGACAAATGGTAAGTCCTGCTTTAGCACCATTACACTGGGTTGCACTCTTTAGTGTTGGGCGTTCTTGTTGGGCGTAAGTGCTCAGTTTTGGAGTGGCCTTGATGGCGTAAAAAGACAACGGCAGGGAACATGGTTTTGTTTAAAAGTTGATTTTGAAATCTAACAATTCAGCAATTCTTGTTGGGATATATATTTTCCTAAATATAGGGGAGAATGAAAAGGCTCTTGCACTACATGTACAAGGCTACATTAAAAGAACGTATCCAGACTACTTCAAAAAGGAGCACTTGTTTGGAATGCTATCACAGTAGTGCTTCTCTTTGGGGCAGCCTTGAGAGGATCTGGCACAAATCCCTTTTGTTGAGCGTACCTGGAAGTATGGTTTTGTGTTGCAGTACTTCCGCTGAAACTACCTGAGGTCTCAAACCTCTCTCCTTTATGATGAAGACTATGCAAAATGACACGTTCAGGCCCCTTCAAAGTGAAGCACTTGCTTGGAATACCTGCATGTAAGTGCTTAGTTTTGGAGTAGCTTTGATGGGGTACAACAGATCCAACGCGAGGAAAAACTGGCATAGGTGCTCTCTTGTACAAATTTACATTGGACGGCACGCGTCAGACTAAACGTCAAGCAACTGGAGGCACGATCTGAAACTAAAAGACGGGAAGCCCCACTTGAATCGAACCTCGACTTTAGCACTGTTCTTGGTATGATATTAGAAAGTGCTACCAAGTGGAGGTATGATCTGGTGTTGTAATTCTTCAGTCACAATTATCGAAAGGCCTTCGAAGGTCTGAAACCTCTTGCTTCGTTAATGGAAAAGGCTGTTAAAAATGACACATTCAGGCCACTTCAAAATGGAGCACTTACTGAGACTACTTTTTGTAAGTGCTCAGTTTTGGAGTGGCTTTGATGGTGTGCAACAGGCAGCTTCACCTACAAAACCTAATAACAATGGTTTTCAGTAGTCTTTTTTTATGCATTTTCTGAAATACTTGGCTTTTCCTGGATCTTTACTTGAAATCTAACGACTGGCAATGATTTTATTGTAAATTCATGAACCTGAAAAGCGACGAATGCCGTCAACACCCACATTTCCATCTGAAACTGGAATGTGCCACAATGCCACAGGGGGCAACAATGAGCACTTCACACCTTTCGACTGGCCGTCTTCGACAGAAACTGCTCAAACCACGGAGGAGTGGTTGTGAAAGGGGGAGTGGCTGCACTTTGTTTCACGGCCAACTTAAACATGGCATGGCGAGGTACGACCAACCTGTAGGCTGTACATTAACCTCAGCTTCAGTGGACACACGTCTTTCTTTTTCTTTGCCAAGGCTGAAAGATGAAACGACAAATGGTAAGTCCTGCTTTAGCACCCTTAAACTGGGTTGCACTCTTTAGTGACGCAATTCTTGTTGGGCGTAAGTGCTCCGTTTTGGAGTGGCCTTGATGGCGTAAAAAGACAACGGCAGGGAACATGGTTTTGTGTAAAAGTTGATTTTGAAATCTAACAATTCAGCAATTCTTGTTGGGATATATATTTTCCTAAATATAGGGGAGAATGAAAAGGCTCTTGCACTACATGTACAAGGCTACATTAAAAGAACGTATCCAGACTACTTCAAAAAGGAGCACTTGTTTGGAATGCTATCACAGTAGTGCTTCTCTTTGGGGCAGCATTGAGAGGATCTGGCACAAATCCCTTTTGTTGAGCGTACCTGGAAGTATGGTTTTGTGTTGCAGTACTTCCGCTGAAACTACCTGAGGTCTCAAACCTCTCTTCTTTATGATGAAGACTATGCAAAATGACACGTTCAGGCCCCTTCAAAGTGAAGCACTTGCTGGCAATGATTTTATTGTAAATTCATGAACCTAATTAGGAATGCTGAAAAGTGACGAATGCCGTCAACACCCACATTTCCATCTGAAACTGGAATGTGCCACAATGCCACAGGGGGCAACAATGAGCACTTCACACCTTTCGACTGGCCGTCTTCGACAGAAACTGCTCAAACCACGGAGGAGTGGTTGTGAAAGGGGGAGTGGCTGCACTTTGTTTCACGGCCAACTTAAACATGGCATGGCGAGGTACGACCAACCTGTAGGCTGTACATTAACCTCAGCTTCAGTGGACACACGTCTTTCTTTTTCTTTGCCAAGGCTGAAAGATGAAACGACAAATGGTAAGTCCTGCTTTAGCACCCTTAAACTGGGTTGCACTCTTTAGTGACGCAATTCTTGTTGGGCGTAACTGCTCCGTTTTGGAGTGGCCTTGATGGCGTAAAAAGACAACGGCAGGAAACATGGTTTTGTGTAAAAGTTGATTTTGAAATCTAACAATTCAGCAATTCTTGTTGGGATATATATTTTCCTAAATATAGGGGAGAATGAAAAGGCTCTTGCACTACATGTACAAGGCTACATTAAAAGAACGTATCCAGACTACTTCAAAAAGGAGCACTTGTTTGGAATGCTATCACAGTAGTGCTTCTCTTTGGGGCAGCCTTGAGCGTACCTGGAAGTATGGTTTTGTGTTGCAGTACTTCCGCTGAAACTACCTGAGGTCTCAAACCTCTCTCCTTTATGATGAAGACTATGCAAAATGACACGTTCAGGCCCCTTCAAAGTGAAGCACTTGCTTGGAATACCTGCATGTAAGTGCTTAGTTTTGGAGTAGCTTTGATGGGGTACAACAGATCCAACGCGAGGAAAAACTGGCATAGGTGCTCTCTTGTACAAATTTACATTGGACGGCACGCGTCAGACTAAACGTCAAGCAACTGGAGGCACGATCTGAAACTAAAAGACAAGAAGCCCCACTTGAATCGAACCTCGACTTTAGCACTGTTCTTGGTATGATATTAGAAAGTGCTACCAAGTGGAGGTATGATCTGGTGTTGTAATTCTTCAGTCACAATTATCGAAAGGCCTTCGAAGGTCTGAAACCTCTTGCTTCGTTAATGGAAAAGGCTGTTAAAAATGACACATTCAGGCCACTTCAAAATGGAGCACTTACTGAGACTACTTTTTGTAAGTGCTTAGTTTTGGAGTGGCTTTGATGGTGTGCAACAGGCAGCTTCACCTACAAAACCTAATAACAGTGGTTTTCAGTAGTCTTTTTTTCTGCATTTTCTGAAATACTTGGCTTTTCCTGGATCTTTACTTGAAATCTAACGACTGGCAATGATTTTATTGTAAATTCATGAACCTGAAAAGCGACGAATGCCGTCAACACCCACATTTCCATCTGAAACTGGAATGTGCCACAATGCCACAGGGGGCAACAATGAGCACTTCACACCTTTCGACTGGCCGTCTTCGACAGAAACTGCTCAAACCACGGAGGAGTGGTTGTGAAAGGGGGAGTGGCTGCACTTTGTTTCACGGCCAACTTAAACATGGCATGGCGAGGTACGACCAACCTGTAGGCTGTACATTAACCTCAGCTTCAGTGGACACACGTCTTTCTTTTTCTTTGCCAAGGCTGAAAGATGAAACGACAAATGGTAAGTCCTGCTTTAGCACCCTTAAACTGGGTTGCACTCTTTAGTGACGCAATTCTTGTTGGGCGTAAGTGCTCCGTTTTGGAGTGGCCTTGATGGCGTAAAAAGACAACGGCAGGGAACATGGTTTTGTGAAAAAGTTGATTTTGAAATCTAACAATTCAGCAATTCTTGTTGGGATATATATTTTCCTAAATATAGGGGAGAATGAAAAGGCTCTTGCACTACATGTACAAGGCTACATTAAAAGAACGTATCCAGACTACTTCAAAAAGGAGCACTTGTTTGGAATGCTATCACAGTAGTGCTTCTCTTTGGGGCAGCCTTGAGAGGATCTGGCACAAATCCCTTTTGTTGAGCGTACCTGGAAGTATGGTTTTGTGTTGCAGTACTTCCGCTGAAAACGGAGCTCCAAAACGGAGCAGTTACGCCCAACAAGAATTGCGTCACTAAAGAGTGCAACCCAGTTTAAGGGTGCTAAAGCAGGACTTACCATTTGTCGTTTCATCTTTCAGCCTTGGCAAAGAAAAAGAAAGACGTGTGTCCACTGAAGCTGAGGTTAATGTACAGCCTACAGGTTGGTCGTACCTCGCCATGCCATGTTTAAGTTGGCCGTGAAACAAAGTGCAGCCACTCCCCCTTTCACAACCACTCCTCCGTGGTTTGAGCAGTTTCTGTCGAAGACGGCCAGTCGAAAGGTGTGAAGTGCTCATTGTTGCCCCCTGTGGCATTGTGGCACATTCCAGTTTCAGATGGAAATGTGGGTGTTGACGGCATTCGTCACTTTTCAGCATTCCTAATTAGGTTCATGAATTTACAATAAAATCATTGCCAGCAAGTGCTTCACTTTGAAGGGGCCTGAACGTGTCATTTTGCATAGTCTTCATCATAAAGAAGAGAGGTTTGAGACCTCAGGTAGTTTCAGCGGAAGTACTGCAACACAAAACCATACTTCCAGGTACGCTCAACAAAAGGGATTTGTGCCAGATCCTCTCAATGCTGCCCCAAAGAGAAGCACTACTGAGGTCTCAAACCTCTCTCCTTTATGATGAAGACTATGCAAAATGACACGTTCAGGCCCCTTCAAAGTGAAGCACTTGCTTGGAATACCTGCATGTAAGTGCTTAGTTTTGGAGTAGCTTTGATGGGGTACAACAGATCCAACGCGAGGAAAAACTGGCATAGGTGCTCTCTTGTACAAATTTACATTGGACGGCACGCGTCAGACTAAACGTCAAGCAACTGGAGGCACGATCTGAAACTAAAAGACAAGAAGCCCCACTTGAATCGAACCTCGACTTTAGCACTGTTCTTGGTATGATATTAGAAAGTGCTACCAAGTGGAGGTATGATCTGGTGTTGTAATTCTTCAGTCACAATTATCGAAAGGCCTTCGAAGGTCTGAAACCTCTTGCTTCGTTAATGGAAAAGGCTGTTAAAAATGACACATTCAGGCCACTTCAAAATGGAGCACTTACTGAGACTACTTTTTGTAAGTGCTTAGTTTTGGAGTGGCTTTGATGGTGTGCAACAGGCAGCTTCACCTACAAAACCTAATAACAGTGGTTTTCAGTAGTCTTTTTTTCTGCATTTTCTGAAATACTTTGCTTTTCCTGGATCTTTACTTGAAATCTAACGACTGGCAATGATTTTATTGTAAATTCATGAACCTGAAAAGCGACGAATGCCGTCAACACCCACATTTCCATCTGAAACTGGAATGTGCCACAATGCCACAGGGGGCAACAATGAGCACTTCACACCTTTCGACTGGCCGTCTTCGACAGAAACTGCTCAAACCACGGAGGAGTGGTTGTGAAAGGGGGAGTGGCTGCACTTTGTTTCACGGCCAACTTAAACATGGCATGGCGAGGTACGACCAACCTGTAGGCTGTACATTAACCTCAGCTTCAGTGGACACACGTCTTTCTTCTTCTTGCCAAGGCTGAAAGATGAAACGACAAATGGTAAGTCCTGCTTTAGCACCCTTACACTGGGTTGCACTCTTTAGTGACGCAATTCTTGTTTGGCGTAAGTGCTCCGTTTTGGAGTGGCCTTGATGGCGTAAAAAGACAACGGCAGGGAACATGGTTTTGTGTAAAAGTTGATTTTGAAATCTAACAATTCAGCAATTCTTGTTGGGATATATATTTTCCTAAATATAGGGGAGAATGAAAAGGCTCTTGCACTACATGTACAAGGCTACATTAAAAGAACGTATCCAGACTACTTCAAAAAGGACTTGTTTGGAATGCTATCACAGTAGTGCTTCTCTTTGGGGCAGCCTTGAGAGGATCTGGCACAAATCCCTTTTGTTGAGCGTACCTGGAAGTATGGTTTTGTGTTGCAGTACTTCCGCTGAAACTACCTGAGGTCTCAAACCTCTCTCCTTTATGATGAAGACTATGCAAAATGACACGTTCAGGCCCCTTCAAAGTGAAGCACTTGCTTGGAATACCTGCATGTAAGTGCTTAGTTTTGGAGTAGCTTTGATGGGGTACAACAGATCCAACGCGAGGAAAAACTGGCATAGGTGCTCTCTTGTACAAATTTACATTGGACGGCACGCGTCAGACTAAACGTCAAGCAACTGGAGGCACGATCTGAAACTAAAAGACGGGAAGCCCCACTTGAATCGAACCTCGACTTTAGCACTGTTCTTGGTATGATATTAGAAAGTGCTACCAAGTGGAGGTATGATCTGGTGTTGTAATTCTTCAGTCACAATTATCGAAAGGCCTTCGAAGGTCTGAAACCTCTTGCTTCGTTAATGGAAAAGGCTGTTAAAAATGACACATTCAGGCCACTTCAAAATGGAGCACTTACTGAGACTACTTTTTGTAAGTGCTCAGTTTTGGAGTGGCTTTGATGGTGTGCAACAGGCAGCTTCACCTACAAAACCTAATAACAATGGTTTTCAGTAGTCTTTTTTTCTGCATTTTCTGAAATACTTGGCTTTTCCTGGATCTTTACTTGAAATCTAACGACTGGCAATGATTTTATTGTAAATTCATGAACCTAATTAGGAATGCTGAAAAGTGACGAATGCCGTCAACACCCACATTTCCATCTGAAACTGGAATGTGCCACAATGCCACAGGGGGCAACAATGAGCACTTCACACCTTTCGACTGGCCGTCTTCGACAGAAACTGCTCAAACCACGGAGGAGTGGTTGTGAAAGGGGGAGTGGCTGCATACGGCTGGCACTTTGTTTCACGGCCAACTTAAACATGGCATGGCGAGGTACGACCAACCTGTAGGCTGTACATTAACCTCAGCTTCAGTGGACACACGTCTTTCTTCTTCTTGCCAAGGCTGAAAGATGAAACGACAAATGGTAAGTCCTGCTTTAGCACCCTTACACTGGGTTGCACTCTTTAGTGACGCAATTCTTGTTTGGCGTAAGTGCTCCGTTTTGGAGTGGCCTTGATGGCGTAAAAAGACAACGGCAGGGAACATGGTTTTGTGTAAAAGTTGATTTTGAAATCTAACAATTCAGCAATTCTTGTTGGGATATATATTTTCCTAAATATAGGGGAGAATGAAAAGGCTCTTGCACTACATGTACAAGGCTACATTAAAAGAACGTATCCAGACTACTTCAAAAAGGAGCACTTGTTTGGAATGCTATCACAGTAGTGCTTCTCTTTGGGGCAGCCTTGAGCGGATCTGGCACAAATCCCTTTTGTTGAGCGTACCTGGAAGTATGGTTTTGTGTTGCAGTACTTCCGCTGAAACTACCTGAGGTCTCAAACCTCTCTCCTTTATGATGAAGACTATGCAAAATGACACGTTCAGGCCCCTTCAAAGTGAAGCACTTGCTTGGAATACCTGCATGTAAGTGCTTAGTTTTGGAGTAGCTTTGATGGGGTACAACAGATCCAACGCGAGGAAAAACTGGCATAGGTGCTCTCTTGTACAAATTTACATTGGACGGCACGCGTCAGACTAAACGTCAAGCAACTGGAGGCACGATCTGAAACTAAAAGACAAGAAGCCCCACTTGAATCGAACCTCGACTTTAGCACTGTTCTTGGTATGATATTAGAAAGTGCTACCAAGTGGAGGTATGATCTGGTGTTGTAATTCTTCAGTCACAATTATCGAAAGGCCTTCGAAGGTCTGAAACCTCTTGCTTCGTTAATGGAAAAGGCTGTTAAAAATGACACATTCAGGCCACTTCAAAATGGAGCACTTACTGAGACTACTTTTTGTAAGTGCTTAGTTTTGGAGTGGCTTTGATGGTGTGCAACAGGCAGCTTCACCTACAAAACCTAATAACAGTGGTTTTCAGTAGTCTTTTTTTCTGCATTTTCTGAAATACTTGGCTTTTCCTGGATCTTTACTTGAAATCTAACGACTGGCAATGATTTTATTGTAAATTCATGAACCTGAAAAGCGACGAATGCCGTCAACACCCACATTTCCATCTGAAACTGGAATGTGCCACAATGCCACAGGGGGCAACAATGAGCACTTCACACCTTTCGACTGGCCGTCTTCGACAGAAACTGCTCAAACCACGGAGGAGTGGTTGTGAAAGGGGGAGTGGCTGCACTTTGTTTCACGGCCAACTTAAACATGGCATGGCGAGGTACGACCAACCTGTAGGCTGTACATTAACCTCAGCTTCAGTGGACACACGTCTTTCTTCTTCTTGCCAAGGCTGAAAGATGAAACGACAAATGGTAAGTCCTGCTTTAGCACCCTTACACTGGGTTGCACTCTTTAGTGACGCAATTCTTGTTTGGCGTAAGTGCTCCGTTTTGGAGTGGCCTTGATGGCGTAAAAAGACAACGGCAGGGAACATGGTTTTGTGTAAAAGTTGATTTTGAAATCTAACAATTCAGCAATTCTTGTTGGGATATATATTTTCCTAAATATAGGGGAGAATGAAAAGGCTCTTGCACTACATGTACAAGGCTACATTAAAAGAACGTATCCAGACTACTTCAAAAAGGACTTGTTTGGAATGCTATCACAGTAGTGCTTCTCTTTGGGGCAGCCTTGAGAGGATCTGGCACAAATCCCTTTTGTTGAGCGTACCTGGAAGTATGGTTTTGTGTTGCAGTACTTCCGCTGAAACTACCTGAGGTCTCAAACCTCTCTCCTTTATGATGAAGACTATGCAAAATGACACGTTCAGGCCCCTTCAAAGTGAAGCACTTGCTTGGAATACCTGCATGTAAGTGCTTAGTTTTGGAGTAGCTTTGATGGGGTACAACAGATCCAACGCGAGGAAAAACTGGCATAGGTGCTCTCTTGTACAAATTTACATTGGACGGCACGCGTCAGACTAAACGTCAAGCAACTGGAGGCACGATCTGAAACTAAAAGACGGGAAGCCCCACTTGAATCGAACCTCGACTTTAGCACTGTTCTTGGTATGATATTAGAAAGTGCTACCAAGTGGAGGTATGATCTGGTGTTGTAATTCTTCAGTCACAATTATCGAAAGGCCTTCGAAGGTCTGAAACCTCTTGCTTCGTTAATGGAAAAGGCTGTTAAAAATGACACATTCAGGCCACTTCAAAATGGAGCACTTACTGAGACTACTTTTTGTAAGTGCTCAGTTTTGGAGTGGCTTTGATGGTGTGCAACAGGCAGCTTCACCTACAAAACCTAATAACAATGGTTTTCAGTAGTCTTTTTTTCTGCATTTTCTGAAATACTTGGCTTTTCCTGGATCTTTACTTGAAATCTAACGACTGGCAATGATTTTATTGTAAATTCATGAACCTAATTAGGAATGCTGAAAAGTGACGAATGCCGTCAACACCCACATTTCCATCTGAAACTGGAATGTGCCACAATGCCACAGGGGGCAACAATGAGCACTTCACACCTTTCGACTGGCCGTCTTCGACAGAAACTGCTCAAACCACGGAGGAGTGGTTGTGAAAGGGGGAGTGGCTGCATACGGCTGGCACTTTGTTTCACGGCCAACTTAAACATGGCATGGCGAGGTACGACCAACCTGTAGGCTGTACATTAACCTCAGCTTCAGTGGACACACGTCTTTCTTCTTCTTGCCAAGGCTGAAAGATGAAACGACAAATGGTAAGTCCTGCTTTAGCACCCTTACACTGGGTTGCACTCTTTAGTGACGCAATTCTTGTTTGGCGTAAGTGCTCCGTTTTGGAGTGGCCTTGATGGCGTAAAAAGACAACGGCAGGGAACATGGTTTTGTGTAAAAGTTGATTTTGAAATCTAACAATTCAGCAATTCTTGTTGGGATATATATTTTCCTAAATATAGGGGAGAATGAAAAGGCTCTTGCACTACATGTACAAGGCTACATTAAAAGAACGTATCCAGACTACTTCAAAAAGGAGCACTTGTTTGGAATGCTATCACAGTAGTGCTTCTCTTTGGGGCAGCCTTGAGCGGATCTGGCACAAATCCCTTTTGTTGAGCGTACCTGGAAGTATGGTTTTGTGTTGCAGTACTTCCGCTGAAACTACCTGAGGTCTCAAACCTCTCTCCTTTATGATGAAGACTATGCAAAATGACACGTTCAGGCCCCTTCAAAGTGAAGCACTTGCTTGGAATACCTGCATGTAAGTGCTTAGTTTTGGAGTAGCTTTGATGGGGTACAACAGATCCAACGCGAGGAAAAACTGGCATAGGTGCTCTCTTGTACAAATTTACATTGGACGGCACGCGTCAGACTAAACGTCAAGCAACTGGAGGCACGATCTGAAACTAAAAGACAAGAAGCCCCACTTGAATCGAACCTCGACTTTAGCACTGTTCTTGGTATGATATTAGAAAGTGCTACCAAGTGGAGGTATGATCTGGTGTTGTAATTCTTCAGTCACAATTATCGAAAGGCCTTCGAAGGTCTGAAACCTCTTGCTTCGTTAATGGAAAAGGCTGTTAAAAATGACACATTCAGGCCACTTCAAAATGGAGCACTTACTGAGACTACTTTT
The DNA here is from genome assembly GCF_059453375.1 of Lepisosteus platostomus. Taxonomy (NCBI): domain Eukaryota; kingdom Metazoa; phylum Chordata; class Actinopteri; order Semionotiformes; family Lepisosteidae; genus Lepisosteus; species Lepisosteus platostomus. The sequence goes on along the minus strand of NC_142615.1, from coordinate 30,334,884 downwards.
TGTAAGTGCTTAGTTTTGGAGTGGCTTTGATGGTGTGCAACAGGCAGCTTCACCTACAAAACCTAATAACAGTGGTTTTCAGTAGTCTTTTTTTCTGCATTTTCTGAAATACTTGGCTTTTTAACGGAGCAGTTACGCCCAACAAGAATTGCGTCACTAAAGAGTGCAACCCAGTTTAAGGGTGCTAAAGCAGGACTTACCATTTGTCGTTTCATCTTTCAGCCTTGGCAAAGAAAAAGAAAGACGTGTGTCCACTGAAGCTGAGGTTAATGTACAGCCTACAGGTTGGTCGTACCTCGCCATGCCATGTTTAAGTTGGCCGTGAAACAAAGTGCAGCCACTCCCCCTTTCACAACCACTCCTCCGTGGTTTGAGCAGTTTCTGTCGAAGACGGCCAGTCGAAAGGTGTGAAGTGCTCATTGTTGCCCCCTGTGGCATTGTGGCACATTCCAGTTTCAGATGGAAATGTGGGTGTTGACGGCATTCGTCACTTTTCAGCATTCCTAATTAGGTTCATGAATTTACAATAAAATCATTGCCAGCAAGTGCTTCACTTTGAAGGGGCCTGAACGTGTCATTTTGCATAGTCTTCATCATAAAGAAGAGAGGTTTGAGACCTCAGGTAGTTTCAGCGGAAGTACTGCAACACAAAACCATACTTCCAGGTACGCTCAACAAAAGGGATTTGTGCCAGATCCTCTCAATGCTGCCCCAAAGAGAAGCACTACTGAGGTCTCAAACCTCTCTCCTTTATGATGAAGACTATGCAAAATGACACGTTCAGGCCCCTTCAAAGTGAAGCACTTGCTTGGAATACCTGCATGTAAGTGCTTAGTTTTGGAGTAGCTTTGATGGGGTACAACAGATCCAACGCGAGGAAAAACTGGCATAGGTGCTCTCTTGTACAAATTTACATTGGACGGCACGCGTCAGACTAAACGTCAAGCAACTGGAGGCACGATCTGAAACTAAAAGACAAGAAGCCCCACTTGAATCGAACCTCGACTTTAGCACTGTTCTTGGTATGATATTAGAAAGTGCTACCAAGTGGAGGTATGATCTGGTGTTGTAATTCTTCAGTCACAATTATCGAAAGGCCTTCGAAGGTCTGAAACCTCTTGCTTCGTTAATGGAAAAGGCTGTTAAAAATGACACATTCAGGCCACTTCAAAATGGAGCACTTACTGAGACTACTTTTTGTAAGTGCTTAGTTTTGGAGTGGCTTTGATGGTGTGCAACAGGCAGCTTCACCTACAAAACCTAATAACAGTGGTTTTCAGTAGTCTTTTTTTCTGCATTTTCTGAAATACTTTGCTTTTCCTGGATCTTTACTTGAAATCTAACGACTGGCAATGATTTTATTGTAAATTCATGAACCTGAAAAGCGACGAATGCCGTCAACACCCACATTTCCATCTGAAACTGGAATGTGCCACAATGCCACAGGGGGCAACAATGAGCACTTCACACCTTTCGACTGGCCGTCTTCGACAGAAACTGCTCAAACCACGGAGGAGTGGTTGTGAAAGGGGGAGTGGCTGCACTTTGTTTCACGGCCAACTTAAACATGGCATGGCGAGGTACGACCAACCTGTAGGCTGTACATTAACCTCAGCTTCAGTGGACACACGTCTTTCTTCTTCTTGCCAAGGCTGAAAGATGAAACGACAAATGGTAAGTCCTGCTTTAGCACCCTTACACTGGGTTGCACTCTTTAGTGACGCAATTCTTGTTTGGCGTAAGTGCTCCGTTTTGGAGTGGCCTTGATGGCGTAAAAAGACAACGGCAGGGAACATGGTTTTGTGTAAAAGTTGATTTTGAAATCTAACAATTCAGCAATTCTTGTTGGGATATATATTTTCCTAAATATAGGGGAGAATGAAAAGGCTCTTGCACTACATGTACAAGGCTACATTAAAAGAACGTATCCAGACTACTTCAAAAAGGACTTGTTTGGAATGCTATCACAGTAGTGCTTCTCTTTGGGGCAGCCTTGAGAGGATCTGGCACAAATCCCTTTTGTTGAGCGTACCTGGAAGTATGGTTTTGTGTTGCAGTACTTCCGCTGAAACTACCTGAGGTCTCAAACCTCTCTCCTTTATGATGAAGACTATGCAAAATGACACGTTCAGGCCCCTTCAAAGTGAAGCACTTGCTTGGAATACCTGCATGTAAGTGCTTAGTTTTGGAGTAGCTTTGATGGGGTACAACAGATCCAACGCGAGGAAAAACTGGCATAGGTGCTCTCTTGTACAAATTTACATTGGACGGCACGCGTCAGACTAAACGTCAAGCAACTGGAGGCACGATCTGAAACTAAAAGACGGGAAGCCCCACTTGAATCGAACCTCGACTTTAGCACTGTTCTTGGTATGATATTAGAAAGTGCTACCAAGTGGAGGTATGATCTGGTGTTGTAATTCTTCAGTCACAATTATCGAAAGGCCTTCGAAGGTCTGAAACCTCTTGCTTCGTTAATGGAAAAGGCTGTTAAAAATGACACATTCAGGCCACTTCAAAATGGAGCACTTACTGAGACTACTTTTTGTAAGTGCTCAGTTTTGGAGTGGCTTTGATGGTGTGCAACAGGCAGCTTCACCTACAAAACCTAATAACAATGGTTTTCAGTAGTCTTTTTTTCTGCATTTTCTGAAATACTTGGCTTTTCCTGGATCTTTACTTGAAATCTAACGACTGGCAATGATTTTATTGTAAATTCATGAACCTAATTAGGAATGCTGAAAAGTGACGAATGCCGTCAACACCCACATTTCCATCTGAAACTGGAATGTGCCACAATGCCACAGGGGGCAACAATGAGCACTTCACACCTTTCGACTGGCCGTCTTCGACAGAAACTGCTCAAACCACGGAGGAGTGGTTGTGAAAGGGGGAGTGGCTGCATACGGCTGGCACTTTGTTTCACGGCCAACTTAAACATGGCATGGCGAGGTACGACCAACCTGTAGGCTGTACATTAACCTCAGCTTCAGTGGACACACGTCTTTCTTCTTCTTGCCAAGGCTGAAAGATGAAACGACAAATGGTAAGTCCTGCTTTAGCACCCTTACACTGGGTTGCACTCTTTAGTGACGCAATTCTTGTTTGGCGTAAGTGCTCCGTTTTGGAGTGGCCTTGATGGCGTAAAAAGACAACGGCAGGGAACATGGTTTTGTGTAAAAGTTGATTTTGAAATCTAACAATTCAGCAATTCTTGTTGGGATATATATTTTCCTAAATATAGGGGAGAATGAAAAGGCTCTTGCACTACATGTACAAGGCTACATTAAAAGAACGTATCCAGACTACTTCAAAAAGGAGCACTTGTTTGGAATGCTATCACAGTAGTGCTTCTCTTTGGGGCAGCCTTGAGCGGATCTGGCACAAATCCCTTTTGTTGAGCGTACCTGGAAGTATGGTTTTGTGTTGCAGTACTTCCGCTGAAACTACCTGAGGTCTCAAACCTCTCTCCTTTATGATGAAGACTATGCAAAATGACACGTTCAGGCCCCTTCAAAGTGAAGCACTTGCTTGGAATACCTGCATGTAAGTGCTTAGTTTTGGAGTAGCTTTGATGGGGTACAACAGATCCAACGCGAGGAAAAACTGGCATAGGTGCTCTCTTGTACAAATTTACATTGGACGGCACGCGTCAGACTAAACGTCAAGCAACTGGAGGCACGATCTGAAACTAAAAGACAAGAAGCCCCACTTGAATCGAACCTCGACTTTAGCACTGTTCTTGGTATGATATTAGAAAGTGCTACCAAGTGGAGGTATGATCTGGTGTTGTAATTCTTCAGTCACAATTATCGAAAGGCCTTCGAAGGTCTGAAACCTCTTGCTTCGTTAATGGAAAAGGCTGTTAAAAATGACACATTCAGGCCACTTCAAAATGGAGCACTTACTGAGACTACTTTTTGTAAGTGCTTAGTTTTGGAGTGGCTTTGATGGTGTGCAACAGGCAGCTTCACCTACAAAACCTAATAACAGTGGTTTTCAGTAGTCTTTTTTTCTGCATTTTCTGAAATACTTGGCTTTTCCTGGATCTTTACTTGAAATCTAACGACTGGCAATGATTTTATTGTAAATTCATGAACCTGAAAAGCGACGAATGCCGTCAACACCCACATTTCCATCTGAAACTGGAATGTGCCACAATGCCACAGGGGGCAACAATGAGCACTTCACACCTTTCGACTGGCCGTCTTCGACAGAAACTGCTCAAACCACGGAGGAGTGGTTGTGAAAGGGGGAGTGGCTGCACTTTGTTTCACGGCCAACTTAAACATGGCATGGCGAGGTACGACCAACCTGTAGGCTGTACATTAACCTCAGCTTCAGTGGACACACGTCTTTCTTCTTCTTGCCAAGGCTGAAAGATGAAACGACAAATGGTAAGTCCTGCTTTAGCACCCTTACACTGGGTTGCACTCTTTAGTGACGCAATTCTTGTTTGGCGTAAGTGCTCCGTTTTGGAGTGGCCTTGATGGCGTAAAAAGACAACGGCAGGGAACATGGTTTTGTGTAAAAGTTGATTTTGAAATCTAACAATTCAGCAATTCTTGTTGGGATATATATTTTCCTAAATATAGGGGAGAATGAAAAGGCTCTTGCACTACATGTACAAGGCTACATTAAAAGAACGTATCCAGACTACTTCAAAAAGGACTTGTTTGGAATGCTATCACAGTAGTGCTTCTCTTTGGGGCAGCCTTGAGAGGATCTGGCACAAATCCCTTTTGTTGAGCGTACCTGGAAGTATGGTTTTGTGTTGCAGTACTTCCGCTGAAACTACCTGAGGTCTCAAACCTCTCTCCTTTATGATGAAGACTATGCAAAATGACACGTTCAGGCCCCTTCAAAGTGAAGCACTTGCTTGGAATACCTGCATGTAAGTGCTTAGTTTTGGAGTAGCTTTGATGGGGTACAACAGATCCAACGCGAGGAAAAACTGGCATAGGTGCTCTCTTGTACAAATTTACATTGGACGGCACGCGTCAGACTAAACGTCAAGCAACTGGAGGCACGATCTGAAACTAAAAGACGGGAAGCCCCACTTGAATCGAACCTCGACTTTAGCACTGTTCTTGGTATGATATTAGAAAGTGCTACCAAGTGGAGGTATGATCTGGTGTTGTAATTCTTCAGTCACAATTATCGAAAGGCCTTCGAAGGTCTGAAACCTCTTGCTTCGTTAATGGAAAAGGCTGTTAAAAATGACACATTCAGGCCACTTCAAAATGGAGCACTTACTGAGACTACTTTTTGTAAGTGCTCAGTTTTGGAGTGGCTTTGATGGTGTGCAACAGGCAGCTTCACCTACAAAACCTAATAACAATGGTTTTCAGTAGTCTTTTTTTCTGCATTTTCTGAAATACTTGGCTTTTCCTGGATCTTTACTTGAAATCTAACGACTGGCAATGATTTTATTGTAAATTCATGAACCTAATTAGGAATGCTGAAAAGTGACGAATGCCGTCAACACCCACATTTCCATCTGAAACTGGAATGTGCCACAATGCCACAGGGGGCAACAATGAGCACTTCACACCTTTCGACTGGCCGTCTTCGACAGAAACTGCTCAAACCACGGAGGAGTGGTTGTGAAAGGGGGAGTGGCTGCATACGGCTGGCACTTTGTTTCACGGCCAACTTAAACATGGCATGGCGAGGTACGACCAACCTGTAGGCTGTACATTAACCTCAGCTTCAGTGGACACACGTCTTTCTTCTTCTTGCCAAGGCTGAAAGATGAAACGACAAATGGTAAGTCCTGCTTTAGCACCCTTACACTGGGTTGCACTCTTTAGTGACGCAATTCTTGTTTGGCGTAAGTGCTCCGTTTTGGAGTGGCCTTGATGGCGTAAAAAGACAACGGCAGGGAACATGGTTTTGTGTAAAAGTTGATTTTGAAATCTAACAATTCAGCAATTCTTGTTGGGATATATATTTTCCTAAATATAGGGGAGAATGAAAAGGCTCTTGCACTACATGTACAAGGCTACATTAAAAGAACGTATCCAGACTACTTCAAAAAGGAGCACTTGTTTGGAATGCTATCACAGTAGTGCTTCTCTTTGGGGCAGCCTTGAGCGGATCTGGCACAAATCCCTTTTGTTGAGCGTACCTGGAAGTATGGTTTTGTGTTGCAGTACTTCCGCTGAAACTACCTGAGGTCTCAAACCTCTCTCCTTTATGATGAAGACTATGCAAAATGACACGTTCAGGCCCCTTCAAAGTGAAGCACTTGCTTGGAATACCTGCATGTAAGTGCTTAGTTTTGGAGTAGCTTTGATGGGGTACAACAGATCCAACGCGAGGAAAAACTGGCATAGGTGCTCTCTTGTACAAATTTACATTGGACGGCACGCGTCAGACTAAACGTCAAGCAACTGGAGGCACGATCTGAAACTAAAAGACAAGAAGCCCCACTTGAATCGAACCTCGACTTTAGCACTGTTCTTGGTATGATATTAGAAAGTGCTACCAAGTGGAGGTATGATCTGGTGTTGTAATTCTTCAGTCACAATTATCGAAAGGCCTTCGAAGGTCTGAAACCTCTTGCTTCGTTAATGGAAAAGGCTGTTAAAAATGACACATTCAGGCCACTTCAAAATGGAGCACTTACTGAGACTACTTTTTGTAAGTGCTTAGTTTTGGAGTGGCTTTGATGGTGTGCAACAGGCAGCTTCACCTACAAAACCTAATAACAGTGGTTTTCAGTAGTCTTTTTTTCTGCATTTTCTGAAATACTTGGCTTTTCCTGGATCTTTACTTGAAATCTAACGACTGGCAATGATTTTATTGTAAATTCATGAACCTGAAAAGCGACGAATGCCGTCAACACCCACATTTCCATCTGAAACTGGAATGTGCCACAATGCCACAGGGGGCAACAATGAGCACTTCACACCTTTCGACTGGCCGTCTTCGACAGAAACTGCTCAAACCACGGAGGAGTGGTTGTGAAAGGGGGAGTGGCTGCACTTTGTTTCACGGCCAACTTAAACATGGCATGGCGAGGTACGACCAACCTGTAGGCTGTACATTAACCTCAGCTTCAGTGGACACACGTCTTTCTTTTTCTTTGCCAAGGCTGAAAGATGAAACGACAAATGGTAAGTCCTGCTTTAGCACCCTTAAACTGGGTTGCACTCTTTAGTGACGCAATTCTTGTTGGGCGTAAGTGCTCCGTTTTGGAGTGGCCTTGATGGCGTAAAAAGACAACGGCAGGGAACATGGTTTTGTGAAAAAGTTGATTTTGAAATCTAACAATTCAGCAATTCTTGTTGGGATATATATTTTCCTAAATATAGGGGAGAATGAAAAGGCTCTTGCACTACATGTACAAGGCTACATTAAAAGAACGTATCCAGACTACTTCAAAAAGGAGCACTTGTTTGGAATGCTATCACAGTAGTGCTTCTCTTTGGGGCAGCCTTGAGAGGATCTGGCACAAATCCCTTTTGTTGAGCGTACCTGGAAGTATGGTTTTGTGTTGCAGTACTTCCGCTGAAACTACCTGAGGTCTCAAACCTCTCTCCTTTATGATGAAGACTATGCAAAATGACACGTTCAGGCCCCTTCAAAGTGAAGCACTTGCTTGGAATACCTGCATGTAAGTGCTTAGTTTTGGAGTAGCTTTGATGGGGTACAACAGATCCAACGCGAGGAAAAACTGGCATAGGTGCTCTCTTGTACAAATTTACATTGGACGGCACGCGTCAGACTAAACGTCAAGCAACTGGAGGCACGATCTGAAACTAAAAGACAAGAAGCCCCACTTGAATCGAACCTCGACTTTAGCACTGTTCTTGGTATGATATTAGAAAGTGCTACCAAGTGGAGGTATGATCTGGTGTTGTAATTCTTCAGTCACAATTATCGAAAGGCCTTCGAAGGTCTGAAACCTCTTGCTTCGTTAATGGAAAAGGCTGTTAAAAATGACACATTCAGGCCACTTCAAAATGGAGCACTTACTGAGACTACTTTTTGTAAGTGCTTAGTTTTGGAGTGGCTTTGATGGTGTGCAACAGGCAGCTTCACCTACAAAACCTAATAACAGTGGTTTTCAGTAGTCTTTTTTTCTGCATTTTCTGAAATACTTTGCTTTTCCTGGATCTTTACTTGAAATCTAACGACTGGCAATGATTTTATTGTAAATTCATGAACCTGAAAAGCGACGAATGCCGTCAACACCCACATTTCCATCTGAAACTGGAATGTTCACACCTTCACACCTTTCGACTGGCCGTCTTCGACAGAAACTGCTCAAACCACGGAGGAGTGGTTGTGAAACGACAAATGGTCGTTTATGCCTTGATGGCGTAAAAAGACATTTGCAGGGAACATGGTTTTGTGTAAAAGTTGATTTTGAAATCTAACAATTCAGCAATTCTTGTTGGGATATATATTTTCCTACATATAGGGGAGAATGAAAAGGATCTTGCACTACATGTACAAGGCTACATTAAAAGAACGTATCCAGACTACTTCAAAAAGGGGCACTTGTTTGGAATGCTATCACAGTAGTGCTTCTCTTTGGGGCAGCCTTGAGAGGATCTGGCACAAATCCCTTTTGTTGAGCGTACCTGGAAGTATGGTTTTGTGTTGCAGTACTTCCGCTGAAACTACCTGAGGTCTCAAACCTCTCTCCTTTATGATGAAGACTATGCAAAATGACACGTTCAGGCCCCTTCAAAGTGAAGCACTTGCTTGGAATACCTGCATGTAAGTGCTTAGTTTTGGAGTAGCTTTGATGGGGTACAACAGATCCAACGCGAGGAAAAACTGGCATAGGTGCTCTCTTGTACAAATTTACATTGGACGGCACGCGTCAGACTAAACGTCAAGCAACTGGAGGCACGATCTGAAACTAAAAGACGGGAAGCCCCACTTGAATCGAACCTCGACTTTAGCACTGTTCTTGGTATGATATTAGAAAGTGCTACCAAGTGGAGGTATGATCTGGTGTTGTAATTCTTCAGTCACAATTATCGAAAGGCCTTCGAAGGTCTGAAACCTCTTGCTTCGTTAATGGAAAAGGCTGTTAAAAATGACACATTCAGGCCACTTCAAAATGGAGCACTTACTGAGACTACTTTTTGTAAGTGCTCAGTTTTGGAGTGGCTTTGATGGTGTGCAACAGGCAGCTTCACCTACAAAACCTAACAACAATGGTTTTCAGTAGTCTTTTTTTCTGCATTTTCTGAAATACTTGGCTTTTCCTGGATCTTTACTTGAAATCTAACGACTGGCAATGATTTTATTGTAAATTCATGAACCTGAAAAGCGACGAATGCCGTCAACACCCACATTTCCATCTGAAACTGGAATGTGCCACAATGCCACAGGGGGCAACAATGAGCACTTCACACCTTTCGACTGGCCGTCTTCGACAGAAACTGCTCAAACCACGGAGGAGTGGTTGTGAAAGGGGGAGTGGCTGCACTTTGTTTCACGGCCAACTTAAACATGGCATGGCGAGGTACGACCAACCTGTAGGCTGTACATTAACCTCAGCTTCAGTGGACACACGTCTTTCTTCTTCTTGCCAAGGCTGAAAGATGAAACGACAAATGGTAAGTCCTGCTTTAGCACCCTTACACTGGGTTGCACTCTTTAGTGACGCAATTCTTGTTTGGCGTAAGTGCTCCGTTTTGGAGTGGCCTTGATGGCGTAAAAAGACAACGGCAGGGAACATGGTTTTGTGTAAAAGTTGATTTTGAAATCTAACAATTCAGCAATTCTTGTTGGGATATATATTTTCCTAAATATAGGGGAGAATGAAAAGGCTCTTGCACTACATGTACAAGGCTACATTAAAAGAACGTATCCAGACTACTTCAAAAAGGAGCACTTGTTTGGAATGCTATCACAGTAGTGCTTCTCTTTGGGGCAGCCTTGAGCGGATCTGGCACAAATCCCTTTTGTTGAGCGTACCTGGAAGTATGGTTTTGTGTTGCAGTACTTCCGCTGAAACTACCTGAGGTCTCAAACCTCTCTCCTTTATGATGAAGACTATGCAAAATGACACGTTCAGGCCCCTTCAAAGTGAAGCACTTGCTTGGAATACCTGCATGTAAGTGCTTAGTTTTGGAGTAGCTTTGATGGGGTACAACAGATCCAACGCGAGGAAAAACTGGCATAGGTGCTCTCTTGTACAAATTTACATTGGACGGCACGCGTCAGACTAAACGTCAAGCAACTGGAGGCACGATCTGAAACTAAAAGACAAGAAGCCCCACTTGAATCGAACCTCGACTTTAGCACTGTTCTTGGTATGATATTAGAAAGTGCTACCAAGTGGAGGTATGATCTGGTGTTGTAATTCTTCAGTCACAATTATCGAAAGGCCTTCGAAGGTCTGAAACCTCTTGCTTCGTTAATGGAAAAGGCTGTTAAAAATGACACATTCAGGCCACTTCAAAATGGAGCACTTACTGAGACTACTTTTTGTAAGTGCTTAGTTTTGGAGTGGCTTTGATGGTGTGCAACAGGCAGCTTCACCTACAAAACCTAATAACAGTGGTTTTCAGTAGTCTTTTTTTCTGCATTTTCTGAAATACTTGGCTTTTCCTGGATCTTTACTTGAAATCTAACGACTGGCAATGATTTTATTGTAAATTCATGAACCTGAAAAGCGACGAATGCCGTCAACACCCACATTTCCATCTGAAACTGGAATGTGCCACAATGCCACAGGGGGCAACAATGAGCACTTCACACCTTTCGACTGGCCGTCTTCGACAGAAACTGCTCAAACCACGGAGGAGTGGTTGTGAAAGGGGGAGTGGCTGCACTTTGTTTCACGGCCAACTTAAACATGGCATGGCGAGGTACGACCAACCTGTAGGCTGTACATTAACCTCAGCTTCAGTGGACACACGTCTTTCTTTTTCTTTGCCAAGGCTGAAAGATGAAACGACAAATGGTAAGTCCTGCTTTAGCACCCTTAAACTGGGTTGCACTCTTTAGTGACGCAATTCTTGTTGGGCGTAAGTGCTCCGTTTTGGAGTGGCCTTGATGGCGTAAAAAGACAACGGCAGGGAACATGGTTTTGTGAAAAAGTTGATTTTGAAATCTAACAATTCAGCAATTCTTGTTGGGATATATATTTTCCTAAATATAGGGGAGAATGAAAAGGCTCTTGCACTACATGTACAAGGCTACATTAAAAGAACGTATCCAGACTACTTCAAAAAGGAGCACTTGTTTGGAATGCTATCACAGTAGTGCTTCTCTTTGGGGCAGCCTTGAGAGGATCTGGCACAAATCCCTTTTGTTGAGCGTACCTGGAAGTATGGTTTTGTGTTGCAGTACTTCCGCTGAAACTACCTGAGGTCTCAAACCTCTCTCCTTTATGATGAAGACTATGCAAAATGACACGTTCAGGCCCCTTCAAAGTGAAGCACTTGCTTGGAATACCTGCATGTAAGTGCTTAGTTTTGGAGTAGCTTTGATGGGGTACATCAGATCCAACGCGAGGAAAAACTGGCATAGGTGCTCTCTTGTACAAATTTACATTGGACGGCACGCGTCAGACTAAACGTCAAGCAACTGGAGGCACGATCTGAAACTAAAAGACAAGAAGCCCCACTTGAATCGAACCTCGACTTTAGCACTGTTCTTGGTATGATATTAGAAAGTGCTACCAAGTGGAGGTATGATCTGGTGTTGTAATTCTTCAGTCACAATTATCGAAAGGCCTTCGAAGGTCTGAAACCTCTTGCTTCGTTAATGGAAAAGGCTGTTAAAAATGACACATTCAGGCCACTTCAAAATGGAGCACTTACTGAGACTACTTTTTGTAAGTGCTTAGTTTTGGAGTGGCTTTGATGGTGTGCAACAGGCAGCTTCACCTACAAAACCTAATAACAGTGGTTTTCAGTAGTCTTTTTTTCTGCATTTTCTGAAATACTTTGCTTTTCCTGGATCTTTACTTGAAATCTAACGACTGGCAATGATTTTATTGTAAATTCATGAACCTGAAAAGCGACGAATGCCGTCAACACCCACATTTCCATCTGAAACTGGAATGTTCACACCTTCACACCTTTCGACTGGCCGTCTTCGACAGAAACTGCTCAAACCACGGAGGAGTGGTTGTGAAACGACAAATGGTCGTTTATGCCTTGATGGCGTAAAAAGACATTTGCAGGGAACATGGTTTTGTGTAAAAGTTGATTTTGAAATCTAACAATTCAGCAATTCTTGTTGGGATATATATTTTCCTACATATAGGGGAGAATGAAAAGGATCTTGCACTACATGTACAAGGCTACATTAAAAGAACGTATCCAGACTACTTCAAAAAGGGGCACTTGTTTGGAATGCTATCACAGTAGTGCTTCTCTTTGGGGCAGCCTTGAGAGGATCTGGCACAAATCCCTTTTGTTGAGCGTACCTGGAAGTATGGTTTTGTGTTGCAGTACTTCCGCTGAAACTACCTGAGGTCTCAAACCTCTCTCCTTTATGATGAAGACTATGCAAAATGACACGTTCAGGCCCCTTCAAAGTGAAGCACTTGCTTGGAATACCTGCATGTAAGTGCTTAGTTTTGGAGTAGCTTTGATGGGGTACAACAGATCCAACGCGAGGAAAAACTGGCATAGGTGCTCTCTTGTACAAATTTACATTGGACGGCACGCGTCAGACTAAACGTCAAGCAACTGGAGGCACGATCTGAAACTAAAAGACGGGAAGCCCCACTTGAATCGAACCTCGACTTTAGCACTGTTCTTGGTATGATATTAGAAAGTGCTACCAAGTGGAGGTATGATCTGGTGTTGTAATTCTTCAGTCACAATTATCGAAAGGCCTTCGAAGGTCTGAAACCTCTTGCTTCGTTAATGGAAAAGGCTGTTAAAAATGACACATTCAGGCCACTTCAAAATGGAGCACTTACTGAGACTACTTTTTGTAAGTGCTCAGTTTTGGAGTGGCTTTGATGGTGTGCAACAGGCAGCTTCACCTACAAAACCTAACAACAATGGTTTTCAGTAGTCTTTTTTTCTGCATTTTCTGAAATACTTGGCTTTTCCTGGATCTTTACTTGAAATCTAACGACTGGCAATGATTTTATTGTAAATTCATGAACCTGAAAAGCGACGAATGCCGTCAACACCCACATTTCCATCTGAAACTGGAATGTGCCACAATGCCACAGGGGGCAACAATGAGCACTTCACACCTTTCGACTGGCCGTCTTCGACAGAAACTGCTCAAACCACGGAGGAGTGGTTGTGAAAGGGGGAGTGGCTGCACTTTGTTTCACGGCCAACTTAAACATGGCATGGCGAGGTACGACCAACCTGTAGGCTGTACATTAACCTCAGCTTCAGTGGACACACGTCTTTCTTCTTCTTGCCAAGGCTGAAAGATGAAACGACAAATGGTAAGTCCTGCTTTAGCACCCTTACACTGGGTTGCACTCTTTAGTGACGCAATTCTTGTTTGGCGTAAGTGCTCCGTTTTGGAGTGGCCTTGATGGCGTAAAAAGACAACGGCAGGGAACATGGTTTTGTGTAAAAGTTGATTTTGAAATCTAACAATTCAGCAATTCTTGTTGGGATATATATTTTCCTAAATATAGGGGAGAATGAAAAGGCTCTTGCACTACATGTACAAGGCTACATTAAAAGAACGTATCCAGACTACTTCAAAAAGGGGCACTTGTTTGGAATGCTATCACAGTAGTGCTTCTCTTTGGGGCAGCCTTGAGAGGATCTGGCACAAATCCCTTTTAGGCGTAAAAAAGCCTAAGTCCCCCGGTTGACCAGGCCTCCGAAAAGCCGGTCGTAAAAAAGACTAAGTCCCACGGGTGACCAGGCCTCCGAAAAGCCGGTCGTAAAAAAGACTAAGTCCCCCGGTTGACCAGGCCTCCGAAAAGCCGATCATAAAAAAGCCTAAGTCCCCCGGTTGACCAGGCCTCCGAAAAGCCGGTCGTAAAAAAGACTAAGTCCCCCGGTTGACCAGGCCTCCGAAAAGCCGGTCGTAAAAAAGACTAAGTCCCACGGGTGACCAGGCCCCTTAAAAGCCGATCGTAAAAAAGACTAAGTCCCCCGGGTGACCAGGCCACCTTAAAAGCCGATCGTAAAAAAGACTAAGTCCCCCGGGTGACCAGGCCCCTTAAAAGCCAATCGTAAAAAAGACTAAGTCCCACGGGTGACCAGGCCCCTATAAAGCCGATCGTAAAAAAGACTAAGTCCCACGGGTGACCAGGCCCCTTAAAAGCCGATCGTAAAAAAGACTAAGTCCCACGGGTGACCAGGCCACCTTAAAAGCCGATCGTAAAAAAGACTAAGTCCCCCGGGTGACCAGGCCCCTATAAAGCCGGTCGTAAAAAAGACTAAGTCCCACGGGTGACCAGGCCCCTTAAAAGCCGATCGTAAAAAAGACTAAGTCCCCCGGTTGACCAGGCCTCCGAAAAGCCGATCGTAAAAAAGACTAAGGATCTGGCACAAATCCCTTTTGTTGAGCGTACCTGGAAGTATGGTTTTGTGTTGCAGTACTTCCGCTGAAACTACCTGAGGTCTCAAACCTCTCTCCTTTATGATGAAGACTATGCAAAATGACACGTTCAGGCCCCTTCAAAGTGAAGCACTTGCTTGGAATACCTGCATGTAAGTGCTTAGTTTTGGAGTAGCTTTGATGGGGTACAACAGATCCAACGCGAGGAAAAACTGGCATAGGTGCTCTCTTGTACAAATTTACATTGGACGGCACGCGTCAGACTAAACGTCAAGCAACTGGAGGCACGATCTGAAACTAAAAGACGGGAAGCCCCACTTGAATCGAACCTCGACTTTAGCACTGTTCTTGGTATGATATTAGAAAGTGCTACCAAGTGGAGGTGTGATCTGGTCTTGTAATTCTTCAGTCACAATTATCGAAAGGCCTTCGAAGGTCTGAAACCTCTTGCTTCGTTAATGGAAAAGGCTGTTAAAAATGACACATTCAGGCCACTTCAAAATGGAGCACTTACTGAGACTACTTTTTGTAAGTGCTCAGTTTTGGAGTGGCTTTGATGGTGTGCAACAGGCAGCTTCACCTACAAAACCTAATAACAATGGTTTTCAGTAGTCTTTTTTTCTGCATTTTCTGAAATACTTGGCTTTTCCTGGATCTTTACTTGAAATCTAACGACTGGCAATGATTTTATTGTAAATTCATGAACCTAATTAGGAATGCTGAAAAGTGACGAATGCCGTCAACACCCACATTTCCATCTGAAACTGGAATGTGCCACAATGCCACAGGGGGCAACAATGAGCACTTCACACCTTTCGACTGGCCGTCTTCGACAGAAACTGCTCAAACCACGGAGGAGTGGTTGTGAAAGGGGGAGTGGCTGCATACGGCTGGCACTTTGTTTCACGGCCAACTTAAACATGGCATGGCGAGGTACGACCAACCTGTAGGCTGTACATTAACCTCAGCTTCAGTGGACACACGTCTTTCTTCTTCTTGCCAAGGCTAAAAGATGAAACGACAAATGGTAAGTCCTGCTTTAGCACCATTACACTGGGTTGCACTCTTTAGTGACGCAATTCTTGTTGTGCGTAAGTGCTCCGTCTTGGAGTGGCCTTGATGGCGTAAAAAGACATTTGCAGGGAACATGGTTTTGTGTAAAAGTTGATTTTGAAATCTAACAATTCAGCAATTCTTGTTGGGATATATATTTTCCTACATATAGGGGAGAATGAAAAGGATCTTGCACTACATGTACAAGGCTACATTAAAAGAACGTATCCAGACTACTTCAAAAAGGGGCACTTGTTTGGAATGCTATCACAGTAGTGCTTCTCTTTGGGGCAGCCTTGAGAGGATCTGGCACAAATCCCTTTTGTTGAGCGTACCTGGAAGTATGGTTTTGTGTTGCAGTACTTCCGCTGAAACTACCTGAGGTCTCAAACCTCTCTCCTTTATGATGAAGACTATGCAAAATGACACGTTCAGGCCCCTTCAAAGTGAAGCACTTGCTTGGAATACCTGCATGTAAGTGCTTAGTTTTGGAGTAGCTTTGATGGGGTACAACAGATCCAACGCGAGGAAAAACTGGCATAGGTGCTCTCTTGTACAAATTTACATTGGACGGCACGCGTCAGACTAAACGTCAAGCAACTGGAGGCACGATCTGAAACTAAAAGACAAGAAGCCCCACTTGAATCGAACCTCGACTTTAGCACTGTTCTTGGTATGATATTAGAAAGTGCTACCAAGTGGAGGTATGATCTGGTGTTGTAATTCTTCAGTCACAATTATCGAAAGGCCTTCGAAGGTCTGAAACCTCTTGCTTCGTTAATGGAAAAGGCTGTTAAAAATGACACATTCAGGCCACTTCAAAATGGAGCACTTACTGAGACTACTTTTTGTAAGTGCTTAGTTTTGGAGTGGCTTTGATGGTGTGCAACAGGCAGCTTCACCTACAAAACCTAATAACAGTGGTTTTCAGTAGTCTTTTTTTCTGCATTTTCTGAAATACTTGGCTTTTCCTGGATCTTTACTTGAAATCTAACGACTGGCAATGATTTTATTGTTTCACTTTGTTTCACGGCCAACTTAAACATGGCATGGCGAGGTACGACCAACCTGTAGGCTGTACATTAACCTCAGCTTCAGTGGACACACGTCTTTCTTCTTCTTGCCAAGGCTGAAAGATGAAACGACAAATGGTAAGTCCTGCTTTAGCACCCTTACACTGGGTTGCACTCTTTAGTGACGCAATTCTTGTTTGGCGTAAGTGCTCCGTCTTGGAGTGGCCTTGATGGCGTAAAAAGACATTTGCAGGGAACATGGTTTTGTGTAAAAGTTGATTTTGAAATCTAACAATTCAGCAATTCTTGTTGGGATATATATTTTCCTACATATAGGGGAGAATGAAAAGGATCTTGCACTACATGTACAAGGCTACATTAAAAGAACGTATCCAGACTACTTCAAAAAGGGGCACTTGTTTGGAATGCTATCACAGTAGTGCTTCTCTTTGGGGCAGCCTTGAGAGGATCTGGCACAAATCCCTTTTGTTGAGCGTACCTGGTAGTATGGTTTTGTGTTGCAGTACTTCCGCTGAAACTACCTGAGGTCTCAAACCTCTCTCCTTTATGATGAAGACTATGCAAAATGACACGTTCAGGCCCCTTCAAAGTGAAGCACTTGCTTGGAATACCTGCATGTAAGTGCTTAGTTTTGGAGTAGCTTTGATGGGGTACAACAGATCCAACGCGAGGAAAAACTGGCATAGGTGCTCTCTTGTACAAATTTACATTGGACGGCACGCGTCAGACTAAACGTCAAGCAACTGGAGGCACGATCTGAAACTAAAAGACAAGAAGCCCCACTTGAATCGAACCTCGACTTTAGCACTGTTCTTGGTATGATATTAGAAAGTGCTACCAAGTGGAGGTATGATCTGGTGTTGTAATTCTTCAGTCACAATTATCGAAAGGCCTTCGAAGGTCTGAAACCTCTTGCTTCGTTAATGGAAAAGGCTGTTAAAAATGACACATTCAGGATACTTCAAAATAGAGCACTTACTGAGACTACTTTTTGTAAGTGCTTAGTTTTGGAGTGGCTTTGATGGTGTGCAACAGGCAGCTTCACCTACAAAACCTAATAACAGTGGTTTTCAGTAGTCTTTTTCTGCATTTTCTGAAATACTTGGCTTTTCCTGGATCTTTACTTGAAATCTAACGACTGGCAATGATTTTATTGTAAATTCATGAACCTAATTAGGAATGCTGAAAAGTGACGAATGCCGTCAACACCCACATTTCCATCTGAAACTGGAATGTGCCACAATGCCACAGGGGGCAACAATGAGCACTTCACACCTTTCGACTGGCCGTCTTCGACAGAAACTGCTCAAACCACGGAGGAGTGGTTGTGAAAGGGGGAGTGGCTGCATACGGCTGGCACTTTGTTTCACGGCCAACTTAAACATGGCATGGCGAGGTACGACCAACCTGTAGGCTGTACATTAACCTCAGCTTCAGTGGACACACGTCTTTCTTCTTCTTGCCAAGGCTGAAAGATGAAACGACAAATGGTAAGTCCTGCTTTAGCACCCTTACACTGGGTTGCACTCTTTAGTGACGCAATTCTTGTTTGGCGTAAGTGCTCCGTTTTGGAGTGGCCTTGATGGCGTAAAAAGACAACGGCAGGGAACATGGTTTTGTGTAAAAGTTGATTTTGAAATCTAACAATTCAGCAATTCTTGTTGGGATATATATTTTCCTACATATAGGGGAGAATGAAAAGGCTCTTGCACTACATGTACAAGGCTACATTAAAAGAACGTATCCAGACTACTTCAAAAAGGGGCACTTGTTTGGAATGCTATCACAGTAGTGCTTCTCTTTGGGGCAGCCTTGAGAGGATCTGGCACAAATCCCTTTTGTTGAGCGTACCTGGAAGTATGGTTTTGTGTTGCAGTACTTCCGCTGAAACTACCTGAGGTCTCAAACCTCTCTCCTTTATGATGAAGACTATGCAAAATGACACGTTCAGGCCCCTTCAAAGTGAAGCACTTGCTTGGAATACCTGCATGTAAGTGCTTAGTTTTGGAGTAGCTTTGATGGGGTACAACAGATCCAACGCGAGGAAAAACTGGCATAGGTGCTCTCTTGTACAAATTTACATTGGACGGCACGCGTCAGACTAAACGTCAAGCAACTGGAGGCACGATCTGAAACTAAAAGACAAGAAGCCCCACTTGAATCGAACCTCGACTTTAGCACTGTTCTTGGTATGATATTAGAAAGTGCTACCAAGTGGAGGTATGATCTGGTGTTGTAATTCTTCAGTCACAATTATCGAAAGGCCTTCGAAGGTCTGAAACCTCTTGCTTCGTTAATGGAAAAGGCTGTTAAAAATGACACATTCAGGCCACTTCAAAATGGAGCACTTACTGAGACTACTTTTTGTAAGTGCTTAGTTTTGGAGTGGCTTTGATGGTGTGCAACAGGCAGCTTCACCTACAAAACCTAATAACAGTGGTTTTCAGTAGTCTTTTTTTCTGCATTTTCTGAAATACTTGGCTTTTCCTGGATCTTTACTTGAAATCTAACGACTGGCAATGATTTTATTGTAAATTCATGAACCTGAAAAGCGACGAATGCCGTCAACACCCACATTTCCATCTGAAACTGGAATGTGCCACAATGCCACAGGGGGCAACAATGAGCACTTCACACCTTTCGACTGGCCGTCTTCGACAGAAACTGCTCAAACCACGGAGGAGTGGTTGTGAAAGGGGGAGTGGCTGCACTTTGTTTCACGGCCAACTTAAACATGGCATGGCGAGGTACGACCAACCTGTAGGCTGTACATTAACCTCAGCTTCAGTGGACACACGTCTTTCTTCTTCTTGCCAAGGCTGAAAGATGAAACGACAAATGGTAAGTCCTGCTTTAGCACCCTTACACTGGGTTGCACTCTTTAGTGACGCAATTCTTGTTTGGCGTAAGTGCTCCGTCTTGGAGTGGCCTTGATGGCGTAAAAAGACATTTGCAGGGAACATGGTTTTGTGTAAAAGTTGATTTTGAAATCTAACAATTCAGCAATTCTTGTTGGGATATATATTTTCCTACATATAGGGGAGAATGAAAAGGATCTTGCACTACATGTACAAGGCTACATTAAAAGAACGTATCCAGACTACTTCAAAAAGGGGCACTTGTTTGGAATGCTATCACAGTAGTGCTTCTCTTTGGGGCAGCCTTGAGAGGATCTGGCACAAATCCCTTTTGTTGAGCGTACCTGGTAGTATGGTTTTGTGTTGCAGTACTTCCGCTGAAACTACCTGAGGTCTCAAACCTCTCTCCTTTATGATGAAGACTATGCAAAATGACACGTTCAGGCCCCTTCAAAGTGAAGCACTTGCTTGGAATACCTGCATGTAAGTGCTTAGTTTTGGAGTAGCTTTGATGGGGTACAACAGATCCAACGCGAGGAAAAACTGGCATAGGTGCTCTCTTGTACAAATTTACATTGGACGGCACGCGTCAGACTAAACGTCAAGCAACTGGAGGCACGATCTGAAACTAAAAGACAAGAAGCCCCACTTGAATCGAACCTCGACTTTAGCACTGTTCTTGGTATGATATTAGAAAGTGCTACCAAGTGGAGGTATGATCTGGTGTTGTAATTCTTCAGTCACAATTATCGAAAGGCCTTCGAAGGTCTGAAACCTCTTGCTTCGTTAATGGAAAAGGCTGTTAAAAATGACACATTCAGGATACTTCAAAATAGAGCACTTACTGAGACTACTTTTTGTAAGTGCTTAGTTTTGGAGTGGCTTTGATGGTGTGCAACAGGCAGCTTCACCTACAAAACCTAATAACAGTGGTTTTCAGTAGTCTTTTTCTGCATTTTCTGAAATACTTGGCTTTTCCTGGATCTTTACTTGAAATCTAACGACTGGCAATGATTTTATTGTAAATTCATGAACCTAATTAGGAATGCTGAAAAGTGACGAATGCCGTCAACACCCACATTTCCATCTGAAACTGGAATGTGCCACAATGCCACAGGGGGCAACAATGAGCACTTCACACCTTTCGACTGGCCGTCTTCGACAGAAACTGCTCAAACCACGGAGGAGTGGTTGTGAAAGGGGGAGTGGCTGCACTTTGTTTCACGGCCAACTTAAACATGGCATGGCGAGGTACGACCAACCTGTAGGCTGTACATTAACCTCAGCTTCAGTGGACACACGTCTTTCTTCTTCTTGCCAAGGCTGAAAGATGAAACGACAAATGGTAAGTCCTGCTTTAGCACCCTTACACTGGGTTGCACTCTTTAGTGACGCAATTCTTGTTTGGCGTAAGTGCTCCGTTTTGGAGTGGCCTTGATGGCGTAAAAAGACAACGGCAGGGAACATGGTTTTGTGTAAAAGTTGATTTTGAAATCTAACAATTCAGCAATTCTTGTTGGGATATATATTTTCCTAAATATAGGGGAGAATGAAAAGGCTCTTGCACTACATGTACAAGGCTACATTAAAAGAACGTATCCAGACTACTTCAAAAAGGGGCACTTGTTTGGAATGCTATCACAGTAGTGCTTCTCTTTGGGGCAGCCTTGAGAGGATCTGGCACAAATCCCTTTTGTTGAGCGTACCTGGAAGTATGGTTTTGTGTTGCAGTACTTCCGCTGAAACTACCTGAGGTCTCAAACCTCTCTCCTTTATGATGAAGATTATGCAAAATGACACGTTCAGGCCCCTTCAAAGTGAAGCACTTGCTTGGAATACCTGCATGTAAGTGCTTAGTTTTGGAGTAGCTTTGATGGGGTACAACAGATCCAACGCGAGGAAAAACTGGCATAGGTGCTCTCTTGTACAAATTTACATTGGACGGCACGCGTCAGACTAAACGTCAAGCAACTGGAGGCACGATCTGAAACTAAAAGACGGGAAGCCCCACTTGAATCGAACCTCGACTTTAGCACTGTTCTTGGTATGATATTAGAAAGTGCTACCAAGTGGAGGTATGATCTGGTGTTGTAATTCTTCAGTCACAATTATCGAAAGGCCTTCGAAGGTCTGAAACCTCTTGCTTCGTTAATGGAAAAGGCTGTTAAAAATGACACATTCAGGCCACTTCAAAATGGAGCACTTACTGAGACTACTTTTTGTAAGTGCTCAGTTTTGGAGTGGCTTTGATGGTGTGCAACAGGCAGCTTCACCTACAAAACCTAATAACAATGGTTTTCAGTAGTCTTTTTTTCTGCATTTTCTGAAATACTTGGCTTTTCCTGGATCTTTACTTGAAATCTAACGACTGGCAATGATTTTATTGTAAATTCATGAACCTAATTAGGAATGCTGAAAAGTGACGAATGCCGTCAACACCCACATTTCCATCTGAAACTGGAATGTGCCACAATGCCACAGGGGGCAACAATGAGCACTTCACACCTTTCGACTGGCCGTCTTCGACAGAAACTGCTCAAACCACGGAGGAGTGGTTGTGAAAGGGGGAGTGGCTGCATACGGCTGGCACTTTGTTTCACGGCCAACTTAAACATGGCATGGCGAGGTACGACCAACCTGTAGGCTGTACATTAACCTCAGCTTCAGTGGACACAAGTCTTTCTTCTTCTGAAAGATGAAAGATGAAACGACAAATGGTAAGTCCTGCTTTATCACCATTACACTGGGTTGCACTCTTTAGTGACGCAATTCTTGTTGGGCGTAAGTGCTCCGTCTTGGAGTGGCCTTGATGGCGTAAAAAGACATTTGCAGGGAACATGGTTTTGTGTAAAAGTTGATTTTGAAATCTAACAATTCAGCAATTCTTGTTGGGATATATATTTTCCTACATATAGGGGAGAATGAAAAGGCTCTTGCACTACATGTACAAGGCTACATTAAAAGAACGTATCCAGACTACTTCAAAAAGGGGCACTTGTTTGGAATGCTATCACAGTAGTGCTTCTCTTTGGGGCAGCCTTGAGAGGATCTGGCACAAATCCCTTTTGTTGAGCGTACCTGGAAGTATGGTTTTGTGTTGCAGTACTTCCGCTGAAACTACCTGAGGTCTCAAACCTCTCTCCTTTATGATGAAGACTATGCAAAATGACACGTTCAGGCCCCTTCAAAGTGAAGCACTTGCTTGGAATACCTGCATGTAAGTGCTTAGTTTTGGAGTAGCTTTGATGGGGTACAACAGATCCAACGCGGGGAAAAACTGGCATAGGTGCTCTCTTGTACAAATTTACATTGGACGGCACGCGTCAGACTAAACGTCAAGCAACTGGAGGCACGATCTGAAACTAAAAGACAAGAAGCCCCACTTGAATCGAACCTCGACTTTAGCACTGTTCTTGGTATGATATTAGAAAGTGCTACCAAGTGGAGGTATGATCTGGTGTTGTAATTCTTCAGTCACAATTATCGAAAGGCCTTCGAAGGTCTGAAACCTCTTGCTTCGTTAATGGAAAAGGCTGTTAAAAATGACACATTCAGGCCACTTCAAAATGGAGCACTTACTGAGACTACTTTTTGTAAGTGCTTAGTTTTGGAGTGGCTTTGATGGTGTGCAACAGGCAGCTTCACCTACAAAACCTAATAACAGTGGTTTTCAGTAGTCTTTTTTTCTGCATTTTCTGAAATACTTGGCTTTTCCTGGATCTTTACTTGAAATCTAACGACTGGCAATGATTTTATTGTAAATTCATGAACCTGAAAAGCGACGAATGCCGTCAACACCCACATTTCCATCTGAAACTGGAATGTGCCACAATGCCACAGGGGGCAACAATGAGCACTTCACACCTTTCGACTGGCCGTCTTCGACAGAAACTGCTCAAACCACGGAGGAGTGGTTGTGAAAGGGGGAGTGGCTGCATACGGCTGGCACTTTGTTTCACGGCCAACTTAAACATGGCATGGCGAGGTACGACCAACCTGTAGGCTGTACATTAACCTCAGCTTCAGTGGACACACGTCTTTCTTCTTCTTGCCAAGGCTGAAAGATGAAACGACAAATGGTAAGTCCTGCTTTAGCACCATTACACTGGGTTGCACTCTTTAGTGTTGGGCGTTCTTGTTGGGCGTAAGTGCTCAGTTTTGGAGTGGCCTTGATGGCGTAAAAAGACAACGGCAGGGAACATGGTTTTGTTTAAAAGTTGATTTTGAAATCTAACAATTCAGCAATTCTTGTTGGGATATATATTTTCCTAAATATAGGGGAGAATGAAAAGGCTCTTGCACTACATGTACAAGGCTACATTAAAAGAACGTATCCAGACTACTTCAAAAAGGAGCACTTGTTTGGAATGCTATCACAGTAGTGCTTCTCTTTGGGGCAGCCTTGAGAGGATCTGGCACAAATCCCTTTTGTTGAGCGTACCTGGAAGTATGGTTTTGTGTTGCAGTACTTCCGCTGAAACTACCTGAGGTCTCAAACCTCTCTCCTTTATGATGAAGACTATGCAAAATGACACGTTCAGGCCCCTTCAAAGTGAAGCACTTGCTTGGAATACCTGCATGTAAGTGCTTAGTTTTGGAGTGGCTTTGATGGGGTACAACAGATCCAACGCGAGGAAAAACTGGCATAGGTGCTCTCTTGTACAAATTTACATTGGACGGCACGCGTCAGACTAAACGTCAAGCAACTGGAGGCACGATCTGAAACTAAAAGACGGGAAGCCCCACTTGAATCGAACCTCGACTTTAGCACTGTTCTTGGTATGATATTAGAAAGTGCTACCAAGTGGAGGTATGATCTGGTGTTGTAATTCTTCAGTAACAATTATCGAAAGGCCTTCGAAGGTCTGAAACCTCTTGCTTCGTTAATGGAAAAGGCTGTTAAAAATGACACATTCAGGCCACTTCAAAATGGAGCACTTACTGAGACTACTTTTTGTAAGTGCTCAGTTTTGGAGTGGCTTTGATGGTGTGCAACAGGCAGCTTCACCTACAAAACCTAATAACAATGGTTTTCAGTAGTCTTTTTTTCTGCATTTTCTGAAATACTTGGCTTTTCCTGGATCTTTACTTGAAATCTAACGACTGGCAATGATTTTATTGTAAATTCATGAACCTGAAAAGCGACGAATGCCGTCAACACCCACATTTCCATCTGAAACTGGAATGTGCCACAATGCCACAGGGGGCAACAATGAGCACTTCACACCTTTCGACTGGCCGTCTTCGACAGAAACTGCTCAAACCACGGAGGAGTGGTTGTGAAAGGGGGAGTGGCTGCATACGGCTGGCACTTTGTTTCACGGCCAACTTAAACATGGCATGGCGAGGTACGACCAACCTGTAGGCTGTACATTAACCTCAGCTTCAGTGGACACACGTCTTTCTTCTTCTTGCCAAGGCTGAAAGATGAAACGACAAATGGTAAGTCCTGCTTTAGCACCCTTACACTGGGTTGCACTCTTTAGTGACGCAATTCTTGTTTGGCGTAAGTGCTCCGTTTTGGAGTGGCCTTGATGGCGTAAAAAGACCATGGCAGGGAACATGGTTTTGTGTAAAAGTTGATTTTGAAATCTAACAATTCAGCAATTCTTGTTGGGATATATATTTTCCTACATATAGGGGAGAATGAAAAGGATCTTGCACTACATGTACAAGGCTACATTAAAAGAACGTATCCAGACTACTTCAAAAAGGGGCACTTGTTTGGAATGCTATCACAGTAGTGCTTCTCTTTGGGGCAGCCTTGAGAGGATCTGGCACAAATCCCTTTTGTTGAGCGTACCTGGAAGTATGGTTTTGTGTTGCAGTACTTCCGCTGAAACTACCTGAGGTCTCAAACCTCTCTCCTTTATGATGAAGACTATGCAAAATGACACGTTCAGGCCCCTTCAAAGTGAAGCACTTGCTTGGAATACCTGCATGTAAGTGCTTAGTTTTGGAGTAGCTTTGATGGGGTACAACAGATCCAACGCGAGGAAAAACTGGCATAGGTGCTCTCTTGTACAAATTTACATTGGACGGCACGCGTCAGACTAAACGTCAAGCAACTGGAGGCACGATCTGAAACTAAAAGACGGGAAGCCCCACTTGAATCGAACCTCGACTTTAGCACTGTTCTTGGTATGATATTAGAAAGTGCTACCAAGTGGAGGTATGATCTGGTGTTGTAATTCTTCAGTCACAATTATCGAAAGGCCTTCGAAGGTCTGAAACCTCTTGCTTCGTTAATGGAAAAGGCTGTTAAAAATGACACATTCAGGCCACTTCAAAATGGAGCACTTACTGAGACTACTTTTTGTAAGTGCTTAGTTTTGGAGTGGCTTTGATGGTGTGCAACAGGCAGCTTCACCTACAAAACCTAATAACAGTGGTTTTCAGTAGTCTTTTTTTCTGCATTTTCTGAAATACTTGGCTTTTCCTGGATCTTTACTTGAAATCTAACGACTGGCAATGATTTTATTGTAAATTCATGAACCTGAAAAGCGACGAATGCCGTCAACACCCACATTTCCATCTGAAACTGGAATGTGCCACAATGCCACAGGGGGCAACAATGAGCACTTCACACCTTTCGACTGGCCGTCTTCGACAGAAACTGCTCAAACCACGGAGGAGTGGTTGTGAAAGGGGGAGTGGCTGCACTTTGTTTCACGGCCAACTTAAACATGGCATGGCGAGGTACGACCAACCTGTAGGCTGTACATTAACCTCAGCTTCAGTGGACACACGTCTTTCTTTTTCTTTGCCAAGGCTGAAAGATGAAACGACAAATGGTAAGTCCTGCTTTAGCACCCTTAAACTGGGTTGCACTCTTTAGTGACGCAATTCTTGTTGGGCGTAACTGCTCCGTTTTGGAGTGGCCTTGATGGCGTAAAAAGACAACGGCAGGGAACATGGTTTTGTGTAAAAGTTGATTTTGAAATCTAACAATTCAGCAATTCTTGTTGGGATATATATTTTCCTAAATATAGGGGAGAATGAAAAGGCTCTTGCACTACATGTACAAGGCTACATTAAAAGAACGTATCCAGACTACTTCAAAAAGGGGCACTTGTTTGGAATGCTATCACAGTAGTGCTTCTCTTTGGGGCAGCCTTGAGAGGATCTGGCACAAATCCCTTTTGTTGAGCGTACCTGGAAGTATGGTTTTGTGTTGCAGTACTTCCGCTGAAACTACCTGAGGTCTCAAACCTCTCTCCTTTATGATGAAGACTATGCAAAATGACACGTTCAGGCCCCTTCAAAGTGAAGCACTTGCTTGGAATACCTGCATGTAAGTGCTTAGTTTTGGAGTAGCTTTGATGGGGTACAACAGATCCAACGCGAGGAAAAACTGGCATAGGTGCTCTCTTGTACAAATTTACATTGGACGGCACGCGTCAGACTAAACGTCAAGCAACTGGAGGCACGATCTGAAACTAAAAGACGGGAAGCCCCACTTGAATCGAACCTCGACTTTAGCACTGTTCTTGGTATGATATTAGAAAGTGCTACCAAGTGGAGGTATGATCTGGTCTTGTAATTCTTCAGTCACAATTATCGAAAGGCCTTCGAAGGTCTGAAACCTCTTGCTTCGTTAATGGAAAAGGCTGTTAAAAATGACACATTCAGGCCACTTCAAAATGGAGCACTTACTGAGACTACTTTTTGTAAGTGCTCAGTTTTGGAGTGGCTTTGATGGTGTGCAACAGGCAGCTTCACCTACAAAACCTAATAACAATGGTTTTCAGTAGTCTTTTTTTCTGCATTTTCTGAAATACTTGGCTTTTCCTGGATCTTTACTTGAAATCTAACGACTGGCAATGATTTTATTGTAAATTCATGAACCTAATTAGGAATGCTGAAAAGTGACGAATGCCGTCAACACCCACATTTCCATCTGAAACTGGAATGTGCCACAATGCCACAGGGGGCAACAATGAGCACTTCACACCTTTCGACTGGCCGTCTTCGACAGAAACTGCTCAAACCACGGAGGAGTGGTTGTGAAAGGGGGAGTGGCTGCATACGGCTGGCACTTTGTTTCACGGCCAACTTAAACATGGCATGGCGAGGTACGACCAACCTGTAGGCTGTACATTAACCTCAGCTTCAGTGGACACACGTCTTTCTTCTTCTTGCCAAGGCTGAAAGATGAAACGACAAATGGTAAGTCCTGCTTTAGCACCCTTACACTGGGTTGCACTCTTTAGTGACGCAATTCTTGTTTGGCGTAAGTGCTCCGTTTTGGAGTGGCCTTGATGGCGTAAAAAGACAACGGCAGGGAACATGGTTTTGTGTAAAAGTTGATTTTGAAATCTAACAATTCAGCAATTCTTGTTGGGATATATATTTTCCTACATATAGGGGAGAATGAAAAGGATCTTGCACTACATGTACAAGGCTACATTAAAAGAACGTATCCAGACTACTTCAAAAAGGGGCACTTGTTTGGAATGCTATCACAGTAGTGCTTCTCTTTGGGGCAGCCTTGAGAGGATCTGGCACAAATCCCTTTTGTTGAGCGTACCTGGAAGTATGGTTTTGTGTTGCAGTACTTCCGCTGAAACTACCTGAGGTCTCAAACCTCTCTCCTTTATGATGAAGACTATGCAAAATGACACGTTCAGGCCCCTTCAAAGTGAAGCACTTGCTTGGAATACCTGCATGTAAGTGCTTAGTTTTGGAGTAGCTTTGATGGGGTACAACAGATCCAACGCGAGGAAAAACTGGCATAGGTGCTCTCTTGTACAAATTTACATTGGACGGCACGCGTCAGACTAAACGTCAAGCAACTGGAGGCACGATCTGAAACTAAAAGACGGGAAGCCCCACTTGAATCGAACCTCGACTTTAGCACTGTTCTTGGTATGATATTAGAAAGTGCTACCAAGTGGAGGTATGATCTGGTGTTGTAATTCTTCAGTCACAATTATCGAAAGGCCTTCGAAGGTCTGAAACCTCTTGCTTCGTTAATGGAAAAGGCTGTTAAAAATGACACATTCAGGCCACTTCAAAATGGAGCACTTACTGAGACTACTTTTTGTAAGTGCTCAGTTTTGGAGTGGCTTTGATGGTGTGCAACAGGCAGCTTCACCTACAAAACCTAATAACAATGGTTTTCAGTAGTCTTTTTTTCTGCATTTTCTGAAATACTTGGCTTTTCCTGGATCTTTACTTGAAATCTAACGACTGGCAATGATTTTATTGTAAATTCATGAACCTGAAAAGCGACGAATGCCGTCAACACCCACATTTCCATCTGAAACTGGAATGTGCCACAATGCCACAGGGGGCAACAATGAGCACTTCACACCTTTCGACTGGCCGTCTTCGACAGAAACTGCTCAAACCACGGAGGAGTGGTTGTGAAAGGGGGAGTGGCTGCATACGGCTGGCACTTTGTTTCACGGCCAACTTAAACATGGCATGGCGAGGTACGACCAACCTGTAGGCTGTACATTAACCTCAGCTTCAGTGGACACAAGTCTTTCTTCTTCTGAAAGATGAAAGATGAAACGACAAATGGTAAGTCCTGCTTTATCACCATTACACTGGGTTGCACTCTTTAGTGACGCAATTCTTGTTGGGCGTAAGTGCTCCGTCTTGGAGTGGCCTTGATGGCGTAAAAAGACATTTGCAGGGAACATGGTTTTGTGTAAAAGTTGATTTTGAAATCTAACAATTCAGCAATTCTTGTTGGGAAATATATTTTCCTACATATAGGGGAGAATGAAAAGGCTCTTGCACTACATGTACAAGGCTACATTAAAAGAACGTATCCAGACTACTTCAAAAAGGGGCACTTGTTTGGAATGCTATCACAGTAGTGCTTCTCTTTGGGGCAGCCTTGAGAGGATCTGGCACAAATCCCTTTTGTTGAGCGTACCTGGAAGTATGGTTTTGTGTTGCAGTACTTCCGCTGAAACTACCTGAGGTCTCAAACCTCTCTCCTTTATGATGAAGACTATGCAAAATGACACGTTCAGGCCCCTTCAAAGTGAAGCACTTGCTTGGAATACCTGCATGTAAGTGCTTAGTTTTGGAGTAGCTTTGATGGGGTACAACAGATCCAACGCGAGGAAAAACTGGCATAGGTGCTCTCTTGTACAAATTTACATTGGACGGCACGCGTCAGACTAAACGTCAAGCAACTGGAGGCACGATCTGAAACTAAAAGACGGGAAGCCCCACTTGAATCGAACCTCGACTTTAGCACTGTTCTTGGTATGATATTAGAAAGTGCTACCAAGTGGAGGTATGATCTGGTGTTGTAATTCTTCAGTCACAATTATCGAAAGGCCTTCGAAGGTCTGAAACCTCTTGCTTCGTTAATGGAAAAGGCTGTTAAAAATGACACATTCAGGCCACTTCAAAATGGAGCACTTACTGAGACTACTTTTTGTAAGTGCTCAGTTTTGGAGTGGCTTTGATGGTGTGCAACAGGCAGCTTCACCTACAAAACCTAATAACAATGGTTTTCAGTAGTCTTTTTTTCTGCATTTTCTGAAATACTTGGCTTTTCCTGGATCTTTACTTGAAATCTAACGACTGGCAATGATTTTATTGTAAATTCATGAACCTGAAAAGCGACGAATGCCGTCAACACCCACATTTCCATCTGAAACTGGAATGTGCCACAATGCCACAGGGGGCAACAATGAGCACTTCACACCTTTCGACTGGCCGTCTTCGACAGAAACTGCTCAAACCACGGAGGAGTGGTTGTGAAAGGGGGAGTGGCTGCACTTTGTTTCACGGCCAACTTAAACATGGCATGGCGAGGTACGACCAACCTGTAGGCTGTACATTAACCTCAGCTTCAGTGGACACACGTCTTTCTTTTTCTTTGCCAAGGCTGAAAGATGAAACGACAAATGGTAAGTCCTGCTTTAGCACCCTTAAACTGGGTTGCACTCTTTAGTGACGCAATTCTTGTTGGGCGTAAGTGCTCCGTTTTGGAGTGGCCTTGATGGCGTAAAAAGACAACGGCAGGGAACATGGTTTTGTGTAAAAGTTGATTTTGAAATCTAACAATTCAGCAATTCTTGTTGGGATATATATTTTCCTAAATATAGGGGAGAATGAAAAGGCTCTTGCACTACATGTACAAGGCTACATTAAAAGAACGTATCCAGACTACTTCAAAAAGGAGCACTTGTTTGGAATGCTATCACAGTAGTGCTTCTCTTTGGGGCAGCCTTGAGAGGATCTGGCACAAATCCCTTTTATGAGCGTACCTGGAAGTATGGTTTTGTGTTGCAGTACTTCCGCTGAAACTACCTGAGGTCTCAAACCTCTCTTCTTTATGATGAAGACTATGCAAAATGACACGTTCAGGCCCCTTCAAAGTGAAGCACTTGCTTGGAATACCTGCATGTAAGTGCTTAGTTTTGGAGTAGCTTTGATGGGGTACAACAGATCCAACGCGAGGAAAAACTGGCATAGGTGCTCTCTTGTACAAATTTACATTGGACGGCACGCGTCAGACTAAACGTCAAGCAACTGGAGGCACGATCTGAAACTAAAAGACGGGAAGCCCCACTTGAATCGAACCTCGACTTTAGCACTGTTCTTGGTATGATATTAGAAAGTGCTACCAAGTGGAGGTATGATCTGGTGTTGTAATTCTTCAGTCACAATTATCGAAAGGCCTTCGAAGGTCTGAAACCTCTTGCTTCGTTGATGGAAAAGGCTGTTAAAAATGACACATTCAGGCCACTTCAAAATGGAGCACTTACTGAGACTACTTTTTGTAAGTGCTCAGTTTTGGAGTGGCTTTGATGGTGTGCAACAGGCAGCTTCACCTACAAAACCTAATAACAATGGTTTTCAGTAATCTTTTTTTCTGCATTTTCTGAAATACTTGGCTTTTCCTGGATCTTTACTTGAAATCTAACGACTGGCAATGATTTTATTGTAAATTCATGAACCTAATTAGGAATGCTGAAAAGTGACGAATGCCGTCAACACCCACATTTCCATCTGAAACTGGAATGTGCCACAATGCCACAGGGGGCAACAATGAGCACTTCACACCTTTCGACTGGCCGTCTTCGACAGAAACTGCTCAAACCACGGAGGAGTGGTTGTGAAAGGGGGAGTGGCTGCATACGGCTGGCACTTTGTTTCACGGCCAACTTAAACATGGCATGGCGAGGTACGACCAACCTGTAGGCTGTACATTAACCTCAGCTTCAGTGGACACAAGTCTTTCTTCTTCTGAAAGATGAAAGATGAAACGACAAATGGTAAGTCCTGCTTTATCACCATTACACTGGGTTGCACTCTTTAGTGACGCAATTCTTGTTGGGCGTAAGTGCTCCGTCTTGGAGTGGCCTTGATGGCATAAAAAGACATTTGCAGGGAACATGGTTTTGTGTAAAAGTTGATTTTGAAATCTAACAATTCAGCAATTCTTGTTGGGATATATATTTTCCTACATATAGGGGAGAATGAAAAGGCTCTTGCACTACATGTACAAGGCTACATTAAAAGAACGTATCCAGACTACTTCAAAAAGGGGCACTTGTTTGGAATGCTATCACAGTAGTGCTTCTCTTTGGGGCAGCCTTGAGAGGATCTGGCACAAATCCCTTTTGTTGAGCGTACCTGGAAGTATGGTTTTGTGTTGCAGTACTTCCGCTGAAACTACCTGAGGTCTCAAACCTCTCTCCTTTATGATGAAGACTATGCAAAATGACACGTTCAGGCCCCTTCAAAGTGAAGCACTTGCTTGGAATACCTGCATGTAAGTGCTTAGTTTTGGAGTAGCTTTGATGGGGTACAACAGATCCAACGCGAGGAAAAACTGGCATAGGTGCTCTCTTGTACAAATTTACATTGGACGGCACGCGTCAGACTAAACGTCAAGCAACTGGAGGCACGATCTGAAACTAAAAGACAAGAAGCCCCACTTGAATCGAACCTCGACTTTAGCACTGTTCTTGGTATGATATTAGAAAGTGCTACCAAGTGGAGGTATGATCTGGTGTTGTAATTCTTCAGTCACAATTATCGAAAGGCCTTCGAAGGTCTGAAACCTCTTGCTTCGTTAATGGAAAAGGCTGTTAAAAATGACACATTCAGGCCACTTCAAAATGGAGCACTTACTGAGACTACTTTTTGTAAGTGCTTAGTTTTGGAGTGGCTTTGATGGTGTGCAACAGGCAGCTTCACCTACAAAACCTAATAACAGTGGTTTTCAGTAGTCTTTTTTTCTGCATTTTCTGAAATACTTGGCTTTTCCTGGATCTTTACTTGAAATCTAACGACTGGCAATGATTTTATTGTAAATTCATGAACCTGAAAAGCGACGAATGCCGTCAACACCCACATTTCCATCTGAAACTGGAATGTGCCACAATGCCACAGGGGGCAACAATGAGCACTTCACACCTTTCGACTGGCCGTCTTCGACAGAAACTGCTCAAACCACGGAGGAGTGGTTGTGAAAGGGGGAGTGGCTGCATACGGCTGGCACTTTGTTTCACGGCCAACTTAAACATGGCATGGCGAGGTACGACCAACCTGTAGGCTGTACATTAACCTCAGCTTCAGTGGACACACGTCTTTCTTCTTCTTGCCAAGGCTGAAAGATGAAACGACAAATGGTAAGTCCTGCTTTAGCACCATTACACTGGGTTGCACTCTTTAGTGTTGGGCGTTCTTGTTGGGCGTAAGTGCTCAGTTTTGGAGTGGCCTTGATGGCGTAAAAAGACAACGGCAGGGAACATGGTTTTGTTTAAAAGTTGATTTTGAAATCTAACAATTCAGCAATTCTTGTTGGGATATATATTTTCCTAAATATAGGGGAGAATGAAAAGGCTCTTGCACTACATGTACAAGGCTACATTAAAAGAACGTATCCAGACTACTTCAAAAAGGAGCACTTGTTTGGAATGCTATCACAGTAGTGCTTCTCTTTGGGGCAGCCTTGAGAGGATCTGGCACAAATCCCTTTTGTTGAGCGTACCTGGAAGTATGGTTTTGTGTTGCAGTACTTCCGCTGAAACTACCTGAGGTCTCAAACCTCTCTCCTTTAAGATTGAAGACTATGCAAAATGACACGTTCAGGCCCCTTCAAAGTGAAGCACTTGCTTGGAATACCTGCATGTAAGTGCTTAGTTTTGGAGTAGCTTTGATGGGGTACAACAGATCCAACGCGAGGAAAAACTGGCATAGGTGCTCTCTTGTACAAATTTACATTGGACGGCACGCGTCAGACTAAACGTCAAGCAACTGGAGGCACGATCTGAAACTAAAAGACGGGAAGCCCCACTTGAATCGAACCTCGACTTTAGCACTGTTCTTGGTATGATATTAGAAAGTGCTACCAAGTGGAGGTATGATCTGGTGTTGTAATTCTTCAGTCACAATTATCGAAAGGCCTTCGAAGGTCTGAAACCTCTTGCTTCGTTAATGGAAAAGGCTGTTAAAAATGACACATTCAGGCCACTTCAAAATGGAGCACTTACTGAGACTACTTTTTGTAAGTGCTCAGTTTTGGAGTGGCTTTGATGGTGTGCAACAGGCAGCTTCACCTACAAAACCTAATAACAATGGTTTTCAGTAGTCTTTTTTTCTGCATTTTCTGAAATACTTGGCTTTTCCTGGATCTTTACTTGAAATCTAACGACTGGCAATGATTTTATTGTAAATTCATGAACCTGAAAAGCGACGAATGCCGTCAACACCCACATTTCCATCTGAAACTGGAATGTGCCACAATGCCACAGGGGGCAACAATGAGCACTTCACACCTTTCGACTGGCCGTCTTCGACAGAAACTGCTCAAACCACGGAGGAGTGGTTGTGAAAGGGGGAGTGGCTGCATACGGCTGGCACTTTGTTTCACGGCCAACTTAAACATGGCATGGCGAGGTACGACCAACCTGTAGGCTGTACATTAACCTCAGCTTCAGTGGACACACGTCTTTCTTCTTCTTGCCAAGGCTGAAAGATGAAACGACAAATGGTAAGTCCTGCTTTAGCACCATTACACTGGGTTGCACTCTTTAGTGTTGGGCGTTCTTGTTGGGCGTAAGTGCTCAGTTTTGGAGTGGCCTTGATGGCGTAAAAAGACAACGGCAGGGAACATGGTTTTGTTTAAAAGTTGATTTTGAAATCTAACAATTCAGCAATTCTTGTTGGGATATATATTTTCCTAAATATAGGGGAGAATGAAAAGGCTCTTGCACTACATGTACAAGGCTACATTAAAAGAACGTATCCAGACTACTTCAAAAAGGAGCACTTGTTTGGAATGCTATCACAGTAGTGCTTCTCTTTGGGGCAGCCTTGAGAGGATCTGGCACAAATCCCTTTTGTTGAGCGTACCTGGAAGTATGGTTTTGTGTTGCAGTACTTCCGCTGAAACTACCTGAGGTCTCAAACCTCTCTCCTTTATGATGAAGACTATGCAAAATGACACGTTCAGGCCCCTTCAAAGTGAAGCACTTGCTTGGAATACCTGCATGTAAGTGCTTAGTTTTGGAGTAGCTTTGATGGGGTACAACAGATCCAACGCGAGGAAAAACTGGCATAGGTGCTCTCTTGTACAAATTTACATTGGACGGCACGCGTCAGACTAAACGTCAAGCAACTGGAGGCACGATCTGAAACTAAAAGACGGGAAGCCCCACTTGAATCGAACCTCGACTTTAGCACTGTTCTTGGTATGATATTAGAAAGTGCTACCAAGTGGAGGTATGATCTGGTGTTGTAATTCTTCAGTCACAATTATCGAAAGGCCTTCGAAGGTCTGAAACCTCTTGCTTCGTTAATGGAAAAGGCTGTTAAAAATGACACATTCAGACCACTTCAAAATGGAGCACTTACTGAGACTACTTTTTGTAAGTGCTCAGTTTTGGAGTGGCTTTGATGGTGTGCAACAGGCAGCTTCACCTACAAAACCTAATAACAATGGTTTTCAGTAGTCTTTTTTTCTGCATTTTCTGAAATACTTGGCTTTTCCTGGATCTTTACTTGAAATCTAACGACTGGCAATGATTTTATTGTAAATTCATGAACCTGAAAAGCGACGAATGCCGTCAACACCCACATTTCCATCTGAAACTGGAATGTGCCACAATGCCACAGGGGGCAACAATGAGCACTTCACACCTTTCGACTGGCCGTCTTCGACAGAAACTGCTCAAACCACGGAGGAGTGGTTGTGAAAGGGGGAGTGGCTGCACTTTGTTTCACGGCCAACTTAAACATGGCATGGCGAGGTACGACCAACCTGTAGGCTGTACATTAACCTCAGCTTCAGTGGACACACGTCTTTCTTTTTCTTTGCCAAGGCTGAAAGATGAAACGACAAATGGTAAGTCCTGCTTTAGCACCCTTAAACTGGGTTGCACTCTTTAGTGACGCAATTCTTGTTGGGCGTAAGTGCTCCGTTTTGGAGTGGCCTTGATGGCGTAAAAAGACAACGGCAGGGAACATGGTTTTGTGTAAAAGTTGATTTTGAAATCTAACAATTCAGCAATTCTTGTTGGGATATATATTTTCCTAATTATAGGGGAGAATGAAAAGGCTCTTGCACTACATGTACAAGGCTACATTAAAAGAACGTATCCAGACTACTTCAAAAAGGAGCACTTGTTTGGAATGCTATCACAGTAGTGCTTCTCTTTGGGGCAGCATTGAGAGGATCTGGCACAAATCCCTTTTGTTGAGCGTACCTGGAAGTATGGTTTTGTGTTGCAGTACTTCCGCTGAAACTACCTGAGGTCTCAAACCTCTCTTCTTTATGATGAAGACTATGCAAAATGACACGTTCAGGCCCCTTCAAAGTGAAGCACTTGCTGGCAATGATTTTATTGTAAATTCATGAACCTAATTAGGAATGCTGAAAAGTGACGAATGCCGTCAACACCCACATTTCCATCTGAAACTGGAATGTGCCACAATGCCACAGGGGGCAACAATGAGCACTTCACACCTTTCGACTGGCCGTCTTCGACAGAAACTGCTCAAACCACGGAGGAGTGGTTGTGAAAGGGGGAGTGGCTGCACTTTGTTTCACGGCCAACTTAAACATGGCATGGCGAGGTACGACCAACCTGTAGGCTGTACATTAACCTCAGCTTCAGTGGACACACGTCTTTCTTTTTCTTTGCCAAGGCTGAAAGATGAAACGACAAATGGTAAGTCCTGCTTTAGCACCCTTAAACTGGGTTGCACTCTTTAGTGACGCAATTCTTGTTGGGCGTAACTGCTCCGTTTTGGAGTGGCCTTGATGGCGTAAAAAGACAACGGCAGGGAACATGGTTTTGTGTAAAAGTTGATTTTGAAATCTAACAATTCAGCAATTCTTGTTGGGATATATATTTTCCTAAATATAGGGGAGAATGAAAAGGCTCTTGCACTACATGTACAAGGCTACATTAAAAGAACGTATCCAGACTACTTCAAAAAGGAGCACTTGTTTGGAATGCTATCACAGTAGTGCTTCTCTTTGGGGCAGCCTTGAGCGTACCTGGAAGTATGGTTTTGTGTTGCAGTACTTCCGCTGAAACTACCTGAGGTCTCAAACCTCTCTCCTTTATGATGAAGACTATGCAAAATGACACGTTCAGGCCCCTTCAAAGTGAAGCACTTGCTTGGAATACCTGCATGTAAGTGCTTAGTTTTGGAGTAGCTTTGATGGGGTACAACAGATCCAACGCGAGGAAAAACTGGCATAGGTGCTCTCTTGTACAAATTTACATTGGACGGCACGCGTCAGACTAAACGTCAAGCAACTGGAGGCACGATCTGAAACTAAAAGACAAGAAGCCCCACTTGAATCGAACCTCGACTTTAGCACTGTTCTTGGTATGATATTAGAAAGTGCTACCAAGTGGAGGTATGATCTGGTGTTGTAATTCTTCAGTCACAATTATCGAAAGGCCTTCGAAGGTCTGAAACCTCTTGCTTCGTTAATGGAAAAGGCTGTTAAAAATGACACATTCAGGCCACTTCAAAATGGAGCACTTACTGAGACTACTTTTTGTAAGTGCTTAGTTTTGGAGTGGCTTTGATGGTGTGCAACAGGCAGCTTCACCTACAAAACCTAATAACAGTGGTTTTCAGTAGTCTTTTTTTCTGCATTTTCTGAAATACTTGGCTTTTCCTGGATCTTTACTTGAAATCTAACGACTGGCAATGATTTTATTGTAAATTCATGAACCTGAAAAGCGACGAATGCCGTCAACACCCACATTTCCATCTGAAACTGGAATGTGCCACAATGCCACAGGGGGCAACAATGAGCACTTCACACCTTTCGACTGGCCGTCTTCGACAGAAACTGCTCAAACCACGGAGGAGTGGTTGTGAAAGGGGGAGTGGCTGCATACGGCTGGCACTTTGTTTCACGGCCAACTTAAACATGGCATGGCGAGGTACGACCAACCTGTAGGCTGTACATTAACCTCAGCTTCAGTGGACACACGTCTTTCTTCTTCTTGCCAAGGCTGAAAGATGAAACGACAAATGGTAAGTCCTGCTTTAGCACCATTACACTGGGTTGCACTCTTTAGTGTTGGGCGTTCTTGTTGGGCGTAAGTGCTCAGTTTTGGAGTGGCCTTGATGGCGTAAAAAGACAACGGCAGGGAACATGGTTTTGTGTAAAAGTTGATTTTGAAATCTAACAATTCAGCAATTCTTGTTGGGATATATATTTTCCTAAATATAGGGGAGAATGAAAAGGCTCTTGCACTACATGTACAAGGCTACATTAAAAGAACGTATCCAGACTACTTCAAAAAGGAGCACTTGTTTGGAATGCTATCACAGTAGTGCTTCTCTTTGGGGCAGCCTTGAGAGGATCTGGCACAAATCCCTTTTGTTGAGCGTACCTGGAAGTATGGTTTTGTGTTGCAGTACTTCCGCTGAAACTACCTGAGGTCTCAAACCTCTCTTCTTTATGATGAAGACTATGCAAAATGACACGTTCAGGCCCCTTCAAAGTGAAGCACTTGCTTGGAATACCTGCATGTAAGTGCTTAGTTTTGGAGTAGCTTTGATGGGGTACAACAGATCCAACGCGAGGAAAAACTGGCATAGGTGATCTCTTGTACAAATTTACATTGGACGGCACGCGTCAGACTAAACGTCAAGCAACTGGAGGCACGATCTGAAACTAAAAGACGGGAAGCCCCACTTGAATCGAACCTCGACTTTAGCACTGTTCTTGGTATGATATTAGAAAGTGCTACCAAGTGGAGGTATGATCTGGTGTTGTAATTCTTCAGTCACAATTATCGAAAGGCCTTCGAAGGTCTGAAACCTCTTGCTTCGTTAATGGAAAAGGCTGTTAAAAATGACACATTCAGGCCACTTCAAAATGGAGCACTTACTGAGACTACTTTTTGTAAGTGCTCAGTTTTGGAGTGGCTTTGATGGTGTGCAACAGGCAGCTTCACCTACAAAACCTAATAACAATGGTTTTCAGTAGTCTTTTTTTCTGCATTTTCTGAAATACTTGGCTTTTCCTGGATCTTTACTTGAAATCTAACGACTGGCAATGATTTTATTGTAAATTCATGAACCTGAAAAGCGACGAATGCCGTCAACACCCACATTTCCATCTGAAACTGGAATGTGCCACAATGCCACAGGGGGCAACAATGAGCACTTCACACCTTTCGACTGGCCGTCTTCGACAGAAACTGCTCAAACCACGGAGGAGTGGTTGTGAAAGGGGGAGTGGCTGCACTTTGTTTCACGGCCAACTTAAACATGGCATGGCGAGGTACGACCAACCTGTAGGCTGTACATTAACCTCAGCTTCAGTGGACACACGTCTTTCTTTTTCTTTGCCAAGGCTGAAAGATGAAACGACAAATGGTAAGTCCTGCTTTAGCACCCTTAAACTGGGTTGCACTCTTTAGTGACGCAATTCTTGTTGGGCGTAAGTGCTCCGTTTTGGAGTGGCCTTGATGGCGTAAAAAGACAACGGCAGGGAACATGGTTTTGTGTAAAAGTTGATTTTGAAATCTAACAATTCAGCAATTCTTGTTGGGATATATATTTTCCTAAATATAGGGGAGAATGAAAAGGCTCTTGCACTACATGTACAAGGCTACATTAAAAGAACGTATCCAGACTACTTCAAAAAGGAGCACTTGTTTGGAATGCTATCACAGTAGTGCTTCTCTTTGGGGCAGCCTTGAGAGGATCTGGCACAAATCCCTTTTGTTGAGCGTACCTGGAAGTATGGTTTTGTGTTGCAGTACTTCCGCTGAAACTACCTGAGGTCTCAAACCTCTCTCCTTTATGATGAAGACTATGCAAAATGACACGTTCAGGCCCCTTCAAAGTGAAGCACTTGCTTGGAATACCTGCATGTAAGTGCTTAGTTTTGGAGTAGCTTTGATGGGGTACAACAGATCCAACGCGAGGAAAAACTGGCATAGGTGCTCTCTTGTACAAATTTACATTGGACGGCACGCGTCAGACTAAACGTCAAGCAACTGGAGGCACGATCTGAAACTAAAAGACAAGAAGCCCCACTTGAATCGAACCTCGACTTTAGCACTGTTCTTGGTATGATATTAGAAAGTGCTACCAAGTGGAGGTATGATCTGGTGTTGTAATTCTTCAGTCACAATTATCGAAAGGCCTTCGAAGGTCTGAAACCTCTTGCTTCGTTAATGGAAAAGGCTGTTAAAAATGACACATTCAGGCCACTTCAAAATGGAGCACTTACTGAGACTACTTTTTGTAAGTGCTTAGTTTTGGAGTGGCTTTGATGGTGTGCAACAGGCAGCTTCACCTACAAAACCTAATAACAGTGGTTTTCAGTAGTCTTTTTTTCTGCATTTTCTGAAATACTTGGCTTTTCCTGGATCTTTACTTGAAATCTAACGACTGGCAATGATTTTATTGTAAATTCATGAACCTGAAAAGCGACGAATGCCGTCAACACCCACATTTCCATCTGAAACTGGAATGTGCCACAATGCCACAGGGGGCAACAATGAGCACTTCACACCTTTCGACTGGCCGTCTTCGACAGAAACTGCTCAAACCACGGAGGAGTGGTTGTGAAAGGGGGAGTGGCTGCACTTTGTTTCACGGCCAACTTAAACATGGCATGGCGAGGTACGACCAACCTGTAGGCTGTACATTAACCTCAGCTTCAGTGGACACACGTCTTTCTTCTTCTTGCCAAGGCTGAAAGATGAAACGACAAATGGTAAGTCCTGCTTTAGCACCCTTACACTGGGTTGCACTCTTTAGTGACGCAATTCTTGTTTGGCGTAAGTGCTCCGTTTTGGAGTGGCCTTGATGGCGTAAAAAGACAACGGCAGGGAACATGGTTTTGTGTAAAAGTTGATTTTGAAATCTAACAATTCAGCAATTCTTGTTGGGATATATATTTTCCTAAATATAGGGGAGAATGAAAAGGCTCTTGCACTACATGTACAAGGCTACATTAAAAGAACGTATCCAGACTACTTCAAAAAGGGGCACTTGTTTGGAATGCTATCACAGTAGTGCTTCTCTTTGGGGCAGCCTTGAGAGGATCTGGCACAAATCCCTTTTGTTGAGCGTACCTGGAAGTATGGTTTTGTGTTGCAGTACTTCCGCTGAAACTACCTGAGGTCTCAAACCTCTCTCCTTTATGATGAAGACTATGCAAAATGACACGTTCAGGCCCCTTCAAAGTGAAGCACTTGCTTGGAATACCTGCATGTAAGTGCTTAGTTTTGGAGTAGCTTTGATGGGGTACAACAGATCCAACGCGAGGAAAAACTGGCATAGGTGCTCTCTTGTACAAATTTACATTGGACGGCACGCGTCAGACTAAACGTCAAGCAACTGGAGGCACGATCTGAAACTAAAAGACGGGAAGCCCCACTTGAATCGAACCTCGACTTTAGCACTGTTCTTGGTATGATATTAGAAAGTGCTACCAAGTGGAGGTATGATCTGGTGTTGTAATTCTTCAGTCACAATTATCGAAAGGCCTTCGAAGGTCTGAAACCTCTTGCTTCGTTAATGGAAAAGGCTGTTAAAAATGACACATTCAGGCCACTTCAAAATGGAGCACTTACTGAGACTACTTTTTGTAAGTGCTCAGTTTTGGAGTGGCTTTGATGGTGTGCAACAGGCAGCTTCACCTACAAAACCTAATAACAATGGTTTTCAGTAGTCTTTTTTTCTGCATTTTCTGAAATACTTGGCTTTTCCTGGATCTTTACTTGAAATCTAACGACTGGCAATGATTTTATTGTAAATTCATGAACCTGAAAAGCGACGAATGCCGTCAACACCCACATTTCCATCTGAAACTGGAATGTGCCACAATGCCACAGGGGGCAACAATGAGCACTTCACATCTTTCGACTGGCCGTCTTCGACAGAAACTGCTCAAACCACGGAGGAGTGGTTGTGAAAGGGGGAGTGGCTGCATACGGCTGGCACTTTGTTTCACGGCCAACTTAAACATGGCATGGCGAGGTACGACCAACCTGTAGGCTGTACATTAACCTCAGCTTCAGTGGACACAAGTCTTTCTTCTTCTGAAAGATGAAAGATGAAACGACAAATGGTAAGTCCTGCTTTATCACCATTACACTGGGTTGCACTCTTTAGTGACGCAATTCTTGTTGGGCGTAAGTGCTCCGTCTTGGAGTGGCCTTGATGGCGTAAAAAGACATTTGCAGGGAACATGGTTTTGTGTAAAAGTTGATTTTGAAATCTAACAATTCAGCAATTCTTGTTGGGATATATATTTTCCTACATATAGGGGAGAATGAAAAGGATCTTGCACTACATGTACAAGGCTACATTAAAAGAACGTATCCAGACTACTTCAAAAAGGGGCACTTGTTTGGAATGCTATCACAGTAGTGCTTCTCTTTGGGGCAGCCTTGAGAGGATCTGGCACAAATCCCTTTTGTTGAGCGTACCTGGAAGTATGGTTTTGTGTTGCAGTACTTCCGCTGAAACTACCTGAGGTCTCAAACCTCTCTCCTTTATGATGAAGACTATGCAAAATGACACGTTCAGGCCCCTTCAAAGTGAAGCACTTGCTTGGAATACCTGCATGTAAGTGCTTAGTTTTGGAGTAGCTTTGATGGGGTACAACAGATCCAACGCGAGTTAAAACTGGCATAGGTGCTCTCTTGTACAAATTTACATTGGACGGCACGCGTCAGACTAAACGTCAAGCAACTGGAGGCACGATCTGAAACTAAAAGACAAGAAGCCCCACTTGAATCGAACCTCGACTTTAGCACTGTTCTTGGTATGATATTAGAAAGTGCTACCAAGTGGAGATATGATCTGGTCTTGTAATTCTTCAGTCACAATTATCGAAAGGCCTTCAGAGGTCTGAAACCTCTTGCTTCGTTAATGGAAAAGGCTGTTAAAAATGACACATTCAGGCCACTTCAAAATGGAGCACTTACTGAGACTACTTTTTGTAAGTGCTCAGTTTTGGAGTGGCTTTGATGGTGTGCAACAGGCAGCTTCACCTACAAAACCTAATAACAATGGTTTTCAGTAGTCTTTTTTTCTGCATTTTCTGAAATACTTGGCTTTTCCTGGATCTTTACTTGAAATCTAACGACTGGCAATGATTTTATTGTAAATTCATGAACCTAATTAGGAATGCTGAAAAGTGACGAATGCCGTCAACACCCACATTTCCATCTGAAACTGGAATGTGCCACAATGCCACAGGGGGCAACAATGAGCACTTCACACCTTTCGACTGGCCGTCTTCGACAGAAACTGCTCAAACCACGGAGGAGTGGTTGTGAAAGGGGGAGTGGCTGCATACGGCTGGCACTTTGTTTCACGGCCAACTTAAACATGGCATGGCGAGGTACGACCAACCTGTAGGCTGTACATTAACCTCAGCTTCAGTGGACACACGTCTTTCTTCTTCTTGCCAAGGCTGAAAGATGAAACGACAAATGGTAAGTCCTGCTTTAGCACCCTTACACTGGGTTGCACTCTTTAGTGACGCAATTCTTGTTTGGCGTAAGTGCTCCGTTTTGGAGTGGCCTTGATGGCGTAAAAAGACAACGGCAGGGAACATGGTTTTGTGTAAAAGTTGATTTTGAAATCTAACAATTCAGCAATTCTTGTTGGGATATATATTTTCCTAAATATAGGGGAGAATGAAAAGGCTCTTGCACTACATGTACAAGGCTACATTAAAAGAACGTATCCAGACTACTTCAAAAAGGGGCACTTGTTTGGAATGCTATCACAGTAGTGCTTCTCTTTGGGGCAGCCTTGAGAGGATCTGGCACAAATCCCTTTTGTTGAGCGTACCTGGAAGTATGGTTTTGTGTTGCAGTACTTCCGCTGAAACTACCTGAGGTC
Source organism: Lepisosteus platostomus (assembly GCF_059453375.1). Classification (NCBI taxonomy): domain Eukaryota; kingdom Metazoa; phylum Chordata; class Actinopteri; order Semionotiformes; family Lepisosteidae; genus Lepisosteus; species Lepisosteus platostomus. Next base: position 30,291,125 of record NC_142615.1, on the reverse strand, counting down.
TCAAACCTCTCTCCTTTATGATGAAGACTATGCAAAATGACACGTTCAGGCCCCTTCAAAGTGAAGCACTTGCTTGGAATACCTGCATGTAAGTGCTTAGTTTTGGAGTAGCTTTGATGGGGTACAACAGATCCAACGCGAGGAAAAACTGGCATAGGTGCTCTCTTGTACAAATTTACATTGGACTGCACGCGTCAGACTAAACGTCAAGCAACTGGAGGCACGATCTGAAACTAAAAGACGGGAAGCCCCACTTGAATCGAACCTCGACTTTAGCACTGTTCTTGGTATGATATTAGAAAGTGCTACCAAGTGGAGGTATGATCTGGTGTTGTAATTCTTCAGTCACAATTATCGAAAGGCCTTCGAAGGTCTGAAACCTCTTGCTTCGTTAATGGAAAAGGCTGTTAAAAATGACACATTCAGGCCACTTCAAAATGGAGCACTTACTGAGACTACTTTTTGTAAGTGCTCAGTTTTGGAGTGGCTTTGATGGTGTGCAACAGGCAGCTTCACCTACAAAACCTAATAACAATGGTTTTCAGTAGTCTTTTTTTCTGCATTTTCTGAAATACTTGGCTTTTCCTGGATCTTTACTTGAAATCTAACGACTGGCAATGATTTTATTGTAAATTCATGAACCTAATTAGGAATGCTGAAAAGTGACGAATGCCGTCAACACCCACATTTCCATCTGAAACTGGAATGTGCCACAATGCCACAGGGGGCAACAATGAGCACTTCACACCTTTCGACTGGCCGTCTTCGACAGAAACTGCTCAAACCACGGATTAGTGGTTGTGAAAGGGGGAGTGGCTGTATACGGCTGAAAGATGAAACGACAAATGGTAAGTCCTGCTTTAGCACCCTTACACTGGGTTGCACTCTTTAGTGACGCAATTCTTGTTTGGCGTAAGTGCTCCGTTTTGGAGTGGCCTTGATGGCGTAAAAAGACAACGGCAGGGAACATGGTTTTGTGTAAAAGTTGATTTTGAAATCTAACAATTCAGCAATTCTTGTTGGGATATATATTTTCCTAAATATAGGGGAGAATGAAAAGGCTCTTGCACTACATGTACAAGGCTACATTAAAAGAACGTATCCAGACTACTTCAAAAAGGGGCACTTGTTTGGAATGCTATCACAGTAGTGCTTCTCTTTGGGGCAGCCTTGAGAGGATCTGGCACAAATCCCTTTTGTTGAGCGTACCTGGAAGTATGGTTTTGTGTTGCAGTACTTCCGCTGAAACTACCTGAGGTCTCAAACCTCTCTCCTTTATGATGAAGACTATGCAAAATGACACGTTCAGGCCCCTTCAAAGTGAAGCACTTGCTTGGAATACCTGCATGTAAGTGCTTAGTTTTGGAGTAGCTTTGATGGGGTACAACAGATCCAACGCGAGGAAAAACTGGCATAGGTGCTCTCTTGTACAAATTTACATTGGACGGCACGCGTCAGACTAAACGTCAAGCAACTGGAGGCACGATCTGAAACTAAAAGACGGGAAGCCCCACTTGAATCGAACCTCGACTTTAGCACTGTTCTTGGTATGATATTAGAAAGTGCTACCAAGTGGAGGTATGATCTGGTGTTGTAATTCTTCAGTCACAATTATCGAAAGGCCTTCGAAGGTCTGAAACCTCTTGCTTCGTTAATGGAAAAGGCTGTTAAAAATGACACATTCAGGCCACTTCAAAATGGAGCACTTACTGAGACTACTTTTTGTAAGTGCTCAGTTTTGGAGTGGCTTTGATGGTGTGCAACAGGCAGCTTCACCTACAAAACCTAATAACAATGGTTTTCAGTAGTCTTTTTTTCTGCATTTTCTGAAATACTTGGCTTTTCCTGGATCTTTACTTGAAATCTAACGACTGGCAATGATTTTATTGTAAATTCATGAACCTGAAAAGCGACGAATGCCGTCAACACCCACATTTCCATCTGAAACTGGAATGTGCCACAATGCCACAGGGGGCAACAATGAGCACTTCACACCTTTCGACTGGCCGTCTTCGACAGAAACTGCTCAAACCACGGAGGAGTGGTTGTGAAAGGGGGAGTGGCTGCACTTTGTTTCACGGCCAACTTAAACATGGCATGGCGAGGTACGACCAACCTGTAGGCTGTACATTAACCTCAGCTTCAGTGGACACACGTCTTTCTTCTTCTTTGCCAAGGCTGAAAGATGAAACGACAAATGGTAAGTCCTGCTTTAGCACCCTTAAACTGGGTTGCACTCTTTAGTGACGCAATTCTTGTTGGGCGTAAGTGCTCCGTTTTGGAGTGGCCTTGATGGCGTAAAAAGACAACGGCAGGGAACATGGTTTTGTGTAAAAGTTGATTTTGAAATCTAACAATTCAGCAATTCTTGTTGGGATATATATTTTCCTAAATATAGGGGAGAATGAAAAGGCTCTTGCACTACATGTACAAGGCTACATTAAAAGAACGTATCCAGACTACTTCAAAAAGGAGCACTTGTTTGGAATGCTATCACAGTAGTGCTTCTCTTTGGGGCAGCCTTGAGAGGATCTGGCACAAATCCCTTTTGTTGAGCGTACCTGGAAGTATGGTTTTGTGTTGCAGTACTTCCGCTGAAACTACCTGAGGTCTCAAACCTCTCTCCTTTATGATGAAGACTATGCAAAATGACACGTTCAGGCCCCTTCAAAGTGAAGCACTTGCTTGGAATACCTGCATGTAAGTGCTTAGTTTTGGAGTAGCTTTGATGGGGTACAACAGATCCAACGCGAGGAAAAACTGGCATAGGTGCTCTCTTGTACAAATTTACATTGGACGGCACGCGTCAGACTAAACGTCAAGCAACTGGAGGCACGATCTGAAACTAAAAGACGGGAAGCCCCACTTGAATCGAACCTCGACTTTAGCACTGTTCTTGGTATGATATTAGAAAGTGCTACCAAGTGGAGGTATGATCTGGTGTTGTAATTCTTCAGTCACAATTATCGAAAGGCCTTCGAAGGTCTGAAACCTCTTGCTTCGTTAATGGAAAAGGCTGTTAAAAATGACACATTCAGGCCACTTCAAAATGGAGCACTTACTGAGACTACTTTTTGTAAGTGCTCAGTTTTGGAGTGGCTTTGATGGTGTGCAACAGGCAGCTTCACCTACAAAACCTAATAACAATGGTTTTCAGTAGTCTTTTTTTCTGCATTTTCTGAAATACTTGGCTTTTCCTGGATCTTTACTTGAAATCTAACGACTGGCAATGATTTTATTGTAAATTCATGAACCTGAAAAGCGACGAATGCCGTCAACACCCACATTTCCATCTGAAACTGGAATGTGCCACAATGCCACAGGGGGCAACAATGAGCACTTCACACCTTTCGACTGGCCGTCTTCGACAGAAACTGCTCAAACCACAGAGGAGTGGTTGTGAAAGGGGGAGTGGCTGCACTTTGTTTCACGGCCAACTTAAACATGGCATGGCGAGGTACGACCAACCTGTAGGCTGTACATTAACCTCAGCTTCAGTGGACACACGTCTTTCTTCTTCTTTGCCAAGGCTGAAAGATGAAACGACAAATGGTAAGTCCTGCTTTAGCACCCTTAAACTGGGTTGCACTCTTTAGTGACTCAATTCTTGTTGGGCGTAAGTGCTCCGTTTTGGAGTGGCCTTGATGGCGTAAAAAGACATTTGCAGGGAACATGGTTTTGTGTAAAAGTTGATTTTGAAATCTAACAATTCAGCAATTCTTGTTGGGATATATATTTTCCTAAATATAGGGGAGAATGAAAAGGCTCTTGCACTACATGTACAAGGCTACATTAAAAGAACGTATCCAGACTACTTCAAAAAGGAGCACTTGTTTGGAATGCTATCACAGTAGTGCTTCTCTTTGGGGCAGCCTTGAGAGGATCTGGCACAAATCCCTTTTGTTGAGCGTACCTGGAAGTATGGTTTTGTGTTGCAGTACTTCCGCTGAAACTACCTGAGGTCTCAAACCTCTCTCCTTTATGATGAAGACTATGCAAAATGACACGTTCAGGCCCCTTCAAAGTGAAGCACTTGCTTGGAATACCTGCATGTAAGTGCTTAGTTTTGGAGTAGCTTTGATGGGGTACAACAGATCCAACGCGAGGAAAAACTGGCATAGGTGCTCTCTTGTACAAATTTACATTGGACGGCACGGGTCAGACTAAACGTCAAGCAACTGGAGGCACGATCTGAAACTAAAAGACGGGAAGCCCCACTTGAATCGAACCTCGACTTTAGCACTGTTCTTGGTATGATATTAGAAAGTGCTACCAAGTGGAGGTATGATCTGGTGTTGTAATTCTTCAGTCACAATTATCGAAAGGCCTTCGAAGGTCTGAAACCTCTTGCTTCGTTAATGGAAAAGGCTGTTAAAAATGACACATTCAGGCCACTTCAAAATGGAGCACTTACTGAGACTACTTTTTGTAAGTGCTCAGTTTTGGAGTGGCTTTGATGGTGTGCAACAGGCAGCTTCACCTACAAAACCTAATAACAATGGTTTTCAGTAGTCTTTTTTTCTGCATTTTCTGAAATACTTGGCTTTTCCTGGATCTTTACTTGAAATCTAACGACTGGCAATGATTTTATTGTAAATTCATGAACCTTATTAGGAATGCTGAAAAGTGACGAATGCCGTCAACACCCACATTTCCATCTGAAACTGGAATGTGCCACAATGCCACAGGGGGCAACAATGAGCACTTCACATCTTTCGACTGGCCGTCTTCGACAGAAACTGCTCAAACCACGGAGGAGTGGTTGTGAAAGGGGGAGTGGCTGCATACGGCTGGCACTTTGTTTCACGGCCAACTTAAACATGGCATGGCGAGGTACGACCAACCTGTAGGCTGTACATTAACCTCAGCTTCAGTGGACACACGTCTTTCTTCTTCTTTGCCAAGGCTGAAAGATGAAACGACAAATGGTAAGTCCTGCTTTAGCACCCTTACACTGGGTTGCACTCTTTAGTGACGCAATTCTTGTTTGGCGTAAGTGCTCCGTTTTGGAGTGGCCTTGATGGCGTAAAAAGACAACGGCAGGGAACATGGTTTTGTGTAAAAGTTGATTTTGAAATCTAACAATTCAGCAATTCTTGTTGGGATATATATTTTCCTAAATATAGGGGAGAATGAAAAGGCTCTTGCACTACATGTACAAGGCTACATTAAAAGAACGTATCCAGACTACTTCAAAAAGGAGCACTTGTTTGGAATGCTATCATAGTAGTGCTTCTCTTTGGGGCAGCCTTGAGAGGATCTGGCACAAATCCCTTTTGTTGAGCGTACCTGGAAGTATGGTTTTGTGTTGCAGTACTTCCGCTGAAACTACCTGAGGTCTCAAACCTCTCTCCTTTATGATGAAGACTATGCAAAATGACACGTTCAGGCCCCTTCAAAGTGAAGCACTTGCTTGGAATACCTGCATGTAAGTGCTTAGTTTTGGAGTAGCTTTGATGGGGTACAACAGATCCAACGCGAGGAAAAACTGGCATAGGTGCTCTCTTGTACAAATTTACATTGGACGGCACGGGTCAGACTAAACGTCAAGCAACTGGAGGCACGATCTGAAACTAAAAGACGGGAAGCCCCACTTGAATCGAACCTCGACTTTAGCACTGTTCTTGGTATGATATTAGAAAGTGCTACCAAGTGGAGGTATGATCTGGTGTTGTAATTCTTCAGTCACAATTATCGAAAGGCCTTCGAAGGTCTGAAACCTCTTGCTTCGTTAATGGAAAAGGCTGTTAAAAATGACACATTCAGGCCACTTCAAAATGGAGCACTTACTGAGACTACTTTTTGTAAGTGCTCAGTTTTGGAGTGGCTTTGATGGTGTGCAACAGGCAGCTTCACCTACAAAACCTAATAACAATGGTTTTCAGTAGTCTTTTTTTCTGCATTTTCTGAAATACTTGGCTTTTCCTGGATCTTTACTTGAAATCTAACGACTGGCAATGATTTTATTGTAAATTCATGAACCTTATTAGGAATGCTGAAAAGTGACGAATGCCGTCAACACCCACATTTCCATCTGAAACTGGAATGTGCCACAATGCCACAGGGGGCAACAATGAGCACTTCACATCTTTCGACTGGCCGTCTTCGACAGAAACTGCTCAAACCACGGAGGAGTGGTTGTGAAAGGGGGAGTGGCTGCATACGGCTGGCACTTTGTTTCACGGCCAACTTAAACATGGCATGGCGAGGTACGACCAACCTGTAGGCTGTACATTAACCTCAGCTTCAGTGGACACACGTCTTTCTTCTTCTTTGCCAAGGCTGAAAGATGAAACGACAAATGGTAAGTCCTGCTTTAGCACCCTTACACTGGGTTGCACTCTTTAGTGACGCAATTCTTGTTTGGCGTAAGTGCTCCGTTTTGGAGTGGCCTTGATGGCGTAAAAAGACAACGGCAGGGAACATGGTTTTGTGTAAAAGTTGATTTTGAAATCTAACAATTCAGCAATTCTTGTTGGGATATATATTTTCCTAAATATAGGGGAGAATGAAAAGGCTCTTGCACTACATGTACAAGGCTACATTAAAAGAACGTATCCAGACTACTTCAAAAAGGAGCACTTGTTTGGAATGCTATCACAGTAGTGCTTCTCTTTGGGGCAGCCTTGAGAGGATCTGGCACAAATCCCTTTTGTTGAGCGTACCTGGAAGTATGGTTTTGTGTTGCAGTACTTCCGCTGAAACTACCTGAGGTCTCAAACCTCTCTCCTTTATGATGAAGACTATGCAAAATGACACGTTCAGGCCCCTTCAAAGTGAAGCACTTGCTTGGAATACCTGCATGTAAGTGCTTAGTTTTGGAGTAGCTTTGATGGGGTACAACAGATCCAACGCGAGGAAAAACTGGCATAGGTGCTCTCTTGTACAAATTTACATTGGACGGCACGCGTCAGACTAAACGTCAAGCAACTGGAGGCACGATCTGAAACTAAAAGACGGGAAGCCCCACTTGAATCGAACCTCGACTTTAGCACTGTTCTTGGTATGATATTAGAAAGTGCTACCAAGTGGAGCTATGATCTGGTGTTGTAATTCTTCAGTCACAATTATCGAAAGGCCTTCGAAGGTCTGAAACCTCTTGCTTCGTTAATGGAAAAGGCTGTTAAAAATGACACATTCAGGCCACTTCAAAATGGAGCACTTACTGAGACTACTTTTTGTAAGTGCTCAGTTTTGGAGTGGCTTTGATGGTGTGCAACAGGCAGCTTCACCTACAAAACCTAATAACAATGGTTTTCAGTAGTCTTTTTTTCTGCATTTTCTGAAATACTTGGCTTTTCCTGGATCTTTACTTGAAATCTAACGACTGGCAATGATTTTATTGTAAATTCATGAACCTAATTAGGAATGCTGAAAAGTGACGAATGCCGTCAACACCCACATTTCCATCTGAAACTGGAATGTGCCACAATGCCACAGGGGGCAACAATGAGCACTTCACACCTTTCGACTGGCCGTCTTCGACAGAAACTGCTCAAACCACGGATTAGTGGTTGTGAAAGGGGGAGTGGCTGCATACGGCTGAAAGATGAAACGACAAATGGTAAGTCCTGCTTTAGCACCCTTACACTGGGTTGCACTCTTTAGTGACGCAATTCTTGTTTGGCGTAAGTGCTCCGTTTTGGAGTGGTCTCAAACCTCTCTCCTTTATGATGAAGACTATGCAAAATGACACGTTCAGGCCCCTTCAAAGTGAAGCACTTGCTTGGAATACCTGCATGTAAGTGCTTAGTTTTGGAGTAGCTTTGATGGGGTACAACAGATCCAACGCGAGGAAAAACTGGCATAGGTGCTCTCTTGTACAAATTTACATTGGACGGCACGCGTCAGACTAAACGTCAAGCAACTGGAGGCACGATCTGAAACTAAAAGACGGGAAGCCCCACTTGAATCGAACCTCGACTTTAGCACTGTTCTTGGTATGATATTAGAAAGTGCTACCAAGTGGAGCTATGATCTGGTGTTGTAATTCTTCAGTCACAATTATCGAAAGGCCTTCGAAGGTCTGAAACCTCTTGCTTCGTTAATGGAAAAGGCTGTTAAAAATGACACATTCAGGCCACTTCAAAATGGAGCACTTACTGAGACTACTTTTTGTAAGTGCTCAGTTTTGGAGTGGCTTTGATGGTGTGCAACAGGCAGCTTCACCTACAAAACCTAATAACAATGGTTTTCAGTAGTCTTTTTTTCTGCATTTTCTGAAATACTTGGCTTTTCCTGGATCTTTACTTGAAATCTAACGACTGGCAATGATTTTATTGTAAATTCATGAACCTAATTAGGAATGCTGAAAAGTGACGAATGCCGTCAACACCCACATTTCCATCTGAAACTGGAATGTGCCACAATGCCACAGGGGGCAACAATGAGCACTTCACACCTTTCGACTGGCCGTCTTCGACAGAAACTGCTCAAACCACGGATTAGTGGTTGTGAAAGGGGGAGTGGCTGCATACGGCTGAAAGATGAAACGACAAATGGTAAGTCCTGCTTTAGCACCCTTACACTGGGTTGCACTCTTTAGTGACGCAATTCTTGTTTGGCGTAAGTGCTCCGTTTTGGAGTGGCCTTGATGGCGTAAAAAGACAACGGCAGGGAACATGGTTTTGTGTAAAAGTTGATTTTGAAATCTAACAATTCAGCAATTCTTGTTGGGATATATATTTTCCTAAATATAGGGGAGAATGAAAAGGCTCTTGCACTACATGTACAAGGCTACATTAAAAGAACGTATCCAGACTACTTCAAAAAGGGGCACTTGTTTGGAATGCTATCACAGTAGTGCTTCTCTTTGGGGCAGCCTTGAGAGGATCTGGCACAAATCCCTTTTGTTGAGCGTACCTGGAAGTATGGTTTTGTGTTGCAGTACTTCCGCTGAAACTACCTGAGGTCTCAAACCTCTCTCCTTTATGATGAAGACTATGCAAAATGACACGTTCAGGCCCCTTCAAAGTGAAGCACTTGCTTGGAATACCTGCATGTAAGTGCTTAGTTTTGGAGTAGCTTTGATGGGGTACAACAGATCCAACGCGAGGAAAAACTGGCATAGGTGCTCTCTTGTACAAATTTACATTGGACGGCACGCGTCAGACTAAACGTCAAGCAACTGGAGGCACGATCTGAAACTAAAAGACGGGAAGCCCCACTTGAATCGAACCTCGACTTTAGCACTGTTCTTGGTATGATATTAGAAAGTGCTACCAAGTGGAGGTATGATCTGGTGTTGTAATTCTTCAGTCACAATTATCGAAAGGCCTTCGAAGGTCTGAAACCTCTTGCTTCGTTAATGGAAAAGGCTGTTAAAAATGACACATTCAGGCCACTTCAAAATGGAGCACTTACTGAGACTACTTTTTGTAAGTGCTCAGTTTTGGAGTGGCTTTGATGGTGTGCAACAGGCAGCTTCACCTACAAAACCTAATAACAATGGTTTTCAGTAGTCTTTTTTTCTGCATTTTCTGAAATACTTGGCTTTTCCTGGATCTTTACTTGAAATCTAACGACTGGCAATGATTTTATTGTAAATTCATGAACCTGAAAAGCGACGAATGCCGTCAACACCCACATTTCCATCTGAAACTGGAATGTGCCACAATGCCACAGGGGGCAACAATGAGCACTTCACACCTTTCGACTGGCCGTCTTCGACAGAAACTGCTCAAACCACGGAGGAGTGGTTGTGAAAGGGGGAGTGGCTGCACTTTGTTTCACGGCCAACTTAAACATGGCATGGCGAGGTACGACCAACCTGTAGGCTGTACATTAACCTCAGCTTCAGTGGACACACGTCTTTCTTCTTCTTTGCCAAGGCTGAAAGATGAAACGACAAATGGTAAGTCCTGCTTTAGCACCCTTAAACTGGGTTGCACTCTTTAGTGACGCAATTCTTGTTGGGCGTAAGTGCTCCGTTTTGGAGTGGCCTTGATGGCGTAAAAAGACAACGGCAGGGAACATGGTTTTGTGTAAAAGTTGATTTTGAAATCTAACAATTCAGCAATTCTTGTTGGGATATATATTTTCCTAAATATAGGGGAGAATGAAAAGGCTCTTGCACTACATGTACAAGGCTACATTAAAAGAACGTATCCAGACTACTTCAAAAAGGAGCACTTGTTTGGAATGCTATCACAGTAGTGCTTCTCTTTGGGGCAGCCTTGAGAGGATCTGGCACAAATCCCTTTTGTTGAGCGTACCTGGAAGTATGGTTTTGTGTTGCAGTACTTCCGCTGAAACTACCTGAGGTCTCAAACCTCTCTCCTTTATGATGAAGACTATGCAAAATGACACGTTCAGGCCCCTTCAAAGTGAAGCACTTGCTTGGAATACCTGCATGTAAGTGCTTAGTTTTGGAGTAGCTTTGATGGGGTACAACAGATCCAACGCGAGGAAAAACTGGCATAGGTGCTCTCTTGTACAAATTTACATTGGACGGCACGCGTCAGACTAAACGTCAAGCAACTGGAGGCACGATCTGAAACTAAAAGACGGGAAGCCCCACTTGAATCGAACCTCGACTTTAGCACTGTTCTTGGTATGATATTAGAAAGTGCTACCAAGTGGAGGTATGATCTGGTGTTGTAATTCTTCAGTCACAATTATCGAAAGGCCTTCGAAGGTCTGAAACCTCTTGCTTCGTTAATGGAAAAGGCTGTTAAAAATGACACATTCAGGCCACTTCAAAATGGAGCACTTACTGAGACTACTTTTTGTAAGTGCTCAGTTTTGGAGTGGCTTTGATGGTGTGCAACAGGCAGCTTCACCTACAAAACCTAATAACAATGGTTTTCAGTAGTCTTTTTTTCTGCATTTTCTGAAATACTTGGCTTTTCCTGGATCTTTACTTGAAATCTAACGACTGGCAATGATTTTATTGTAAATTCATGAACCTGAAAAGCGACGAATGCCGTCAACACCCACATTTCCATCTGAAACTGGAATGTGCCACAATGCCACAGGGGGCAACAATGAGCACTTCACACCTTTCGACTGGCCGTCTTCGACAGAAACTGCTCAAACCACGGAGGAGTGGTTGTGAAAGGGGGAGTGGCTGCACTTTGTTTCACGGCCAACTTAAACATGGCATGGCGAGGTATGACCAACCTGTAGGCTGTACATTAACCTCAGCTTCAGTGGACACACGTCTTTCTTCTTCTTTGCCAAGGCTGAAAGATGAAACGACAAATGGTAAGTCCTGCTTTAGCACCCTTAAACTGGGTTGCACTCTTTAGTGACGCAATTCTTGTTGGGCGTAAGTGCTCCGTTTTGGAGTGGCCTTGATGGCGTAAAAAGACATTTGCAGGGAACATGGTTTTGTGTAAAAGTTGATTTTGAAATCTAACAATTCAGCAATTCTTGTTGGGATATATATTTTCCTAAATATAGGGAAGAATGAAAAGGCTCTTGCACTACATGTACAAGGCTACATTAAAAGAACGTATCCAGACTACTTCAAAAAGGAGCACTTGTTTGGAATGCTATCACAGTAGTGCTTCTCTTTGGGGCAGCCTTGAGAGGATCTGGCACAAATCCCTTTTGTTGAGCGTACCTGGAAGTATGGTTTTGTGTTGCAGTACTTCCGCTGAAACTACCTGAGGTCTCAAACCTCTCTCCTTTATGATGAAGACTATGCAAAATGACACGTTCAGGCCCCTTCAAAGTGAAGCACTTGCTTGGAATACCTGCATGTAAGTGCTTAGTTTTGGAGTAGCTTTGATGGGGTACAACAGATCCAACGCGAGGAAAAACTGGCATAGGTGCTCTCTTGTACAAATTTACATTGGACGGCACGGGTCAGACTAAACGTCAAGCAACTGGAGGCACGATCTGAAACTAAAAGACGGGAAGCCCCACTTGAATCGAACCTCGACTTTAGCACTGTTCTTGGTATGATATTAGAAAGTGCTACCAAGTGGAGGTATGATCTGGTGTTGTAATTCTTCAGTCACAATTATCGAAAGGCCTTCGAAGGTCTGAAACCTCTTGCTTCGTTAATGGAAAAGGCTGTTAAAAATGACACATTCAGGCCACTTCAAAATGGAGCACTTACTGAGACTACTTTTTGTAAGTGCTCAGTTTTGGAGTGGCTTTGATGGTGTGCAACAGGCAGCTTCACCTACAAAACCTAATAACAATGGTTTTCAGTAGTCTTTTTTTCTGCATTTTCTGAAATACTTGGCTTTTCCTGGATCTTTACTTGAAATCTAACGACTGGCAATGATTTTATTGTAAATTCATGAACCTGAAAAGCGACGAATGCCGTCAACACCCACATTTCCATCTGAAACTGGAATGTGCCACAATGCCACAGGGGGCAACAATGAGCACTTCACACCTTTCGACTGGCCGTCTTCGACAGAAACTGCTCAAACCACGGAGGAGTGGTTGTGAAAGGGGGAGTGGCTGCACTTTGTTTCACGGCCAACTTAAACATGGCATGGCGAGGTACGACCAACCTGTAGGCTGTACATTAACCTCAGCTTCAGTGGACACACGTCTTTCTTCTTCTTTGCCAAGGCTGAAAGATGAAACGACAAATGGTAAGTCCTGCTTTAGCACCCTTAAACTGGGTTGCACTCTTTAGTGACGCAATTCTTGTTGGGCGTAAGTGCTCCGTTTTGGAGTGGCCTTGATGGCGTAAAAAGACATTTGCAGGGAACATGGTTTTGTGTAAAAGTTGATTTTGAAATCTAACAATTCAGCAATTCTTGTTGGGATATATATTTTCCTAAATATAGGGAAGAATGAAAAGGCTCTTGCACTACATGTACAAGGCTACATTAAAAGAACGTATCCAGACTACTTCAAAAAGGAGCACTTGTTTGGAATGCTATCACAGTAGTGCTTCTCTTTGGGGCAGCCTTGAGAGGATCTGGCACAAATCCCTTTTGTTGAGCGTACCTGGAAGTATGGTTTTGTGTTGCAGTACTTCCGCTGAAACTACCTGAGGTCTCAAACCTCTCTCCTTTATGATGAAGACTATGCAAAATGACACGTTCAGGCCCCTTCAAAGTGAAGCACTTGCTTGGAATACCTGCATGTAAGTGCTTAGTTTTGGAGTAGCTTTGATGGGGTACAACAGATCCAACGCGAGGAAAAACTGGCATAGGTGCTCTCTTGTACAAATTTACATTGGACGGCACGGGTCAGACTAAACGTCAAGCAACTGGAGGCACGATCTGAAACTAAAAGACGGGAAGCCCCACTTGAATCGAACCTCGACTTTAGCACTGTTCTTGGTATGATATTAGAAAGTGCTACCAAGTGGAGGTATGATCTGGTGTTGTAATTCTTCAGTCACAATTATCGAAAGGCCTTCGAAGGTCTGAAACCTCTTGCTTCGTTAATGGAAAAGGCTGTTAAAAATGACACATTCAGGCCACTTCAAAATGGAGCACTTACTGAGACTACTTTTTGTAAGTGCTCAGTTTTGGAGTGGCTTTGATGGTGTGCAACAGGCAGCTTCACCTACAAAACCTAATAACAATGGTTTTCAGTAGTCTTTTTTTCTGCATTTTCTGAAATACTTGGCTTTTCCTGGATCTTTACTTGAAATCTAACGACTGGCAATGATTTTATTGTAAATTCATGAACCTAATTAGGAATGCTGAAAAGTGACGAATGCCGTCAACACCCACATTTCCATCTGAAACTGGAATGTGCCACAATGCCACAGGGGGCAACAATGAGCACTTCACACCTTTCGACTGGCCGTCTTCGACAGAAACTGCTCAAACCACGGATTAGTGGTTGTGAAAGGGGGAGTGGCTGCATACGGCTGAAAGATGAAACGACAAATGGTAAGTCCTGCTTTAGCACCCTTACACTGGGTTGCACTCTTTAGTGACGCAATTCTTGTTTGGCGTAAGTGCTCCGTTTTGGAGTGGCCTTGATGGCGTAAAAAGACAACGGCAGGGAACATGGTTTTGTGTAAAAGTTGATTTTGAAATCTAACAATTCAGCAATTCTTGTTGGGATATATATTTTCCTAAATATAGGGGAGAATGAAAAGGCTCTTGCACTACATGTACAAGGCTACATTAAAAGAACGTATCCAGACTACTTCAAAAAGGGGCACTTGTTTGGAATGCTATCACAGTAGTGCTTCTCTTTGGGGCAGCCTTGAGAGGATCTGGCACAAATCCCTTTTGTTGAGCGTACCTGGAAGTATGGTTTTGTGTTGCAGTACTTCCGCTGAAACTACCTGAGGTCTCAAACCTCTCTCCTTTATGATGAAGACTATGCAAAATGACACGTTCAGGCCCCTTCAAAGTGAAGCACTTGCTTGGAATACCTGCATGTAAGTGCTTAGTTTTGGAGTAGCTTTGATGGGGTACAACAGATCCAACGCGAGGAAAAACTGGCATAGGTGCTCTCTTGTACAAATTTACATTGGACGGCACGCGTCAGACTAAACGTCAAGCAACTGGAGGCACGATCTGAAACTAAAAGACGGGAAGCCCCACTTGAATCGAACCTCGACTTTAGCACTGTTCTTGGTATGATATTAGAAAGTGCTACCAAGTGGAGGTATGATCTGGTGTTGTAATTCTTCAGTCACAATTATCGAAAGGCCTTCGAAGGTCTGAAACCTCTTGCTTCGTTAATGGAAAAGGCTGTTAAAAATGACACATTCAGGCCACTTCAAAATGGAGCACTTACTGAGACTACTTTTTGTAAGTGCTCAGTTTTGGAGTGGCTTTGATGGTGTGCAACAGGCAGCTTCACCTACAAAACCTAATAACAATGGTTTTCAGTAGTCTTTTTTTCTGCATTTTCTGAAATACTTGGCTTTTCCTGGATCTTTACTTGAAATCTAACGACTGGCAATGATTTTATTGTAAATTCATGAACCTGAAAAGCGACGAATGCCGTCAACACCCACATTTCCATCTGAAACTGGAATGTGCCACAATGCCACAGGGGGCAACAATGAGCACTTCACACCTTTCGACTGGCCGTCTTCGACAGAAACTGCTCAAACCACGGAGGAGTGGTTGTGAAAGGGGGAGTGGCTGCACTTTGTTTCACGGCCAACTTAAACATGGCATGGCGAGGTACGACCAACCTGTAGGCTGTACATTAACCTCAGCTTCAGTGGACACACGTCTTTCTTCTTCTTTGCCAAGGCTGAAAGATGAAACGACAAATGGTAAGTCCTGCTTTAGCACCCTTAAACTGGGTTGCACTCTTTAGTGACGCAATTCTTGTTGGGCGTAAGTGCTCCGTTTTGGAGTGGCCTTGATGGCGTAAAAAGACAACGGCAGGGAACATGGTTTTGTGTAAAAGTTGATTTTGAAATCTAACAATTCAGCAATTCTTGTTGGGATATATATTTTCCTAAATATAGGGGAGAATGAAAAGGCTCTTGCACTACATGTACAAGGCTACATTAAAAGAACGTATCCAGACTACTTCAAAAAGGAGCACTTGTTTGGAATGCTATCACAGTAGTGCTTCTCTTTGGGGCAGCCTTGAGAGGATCTGGCACAAATCCCTTTTGTTGAGCGTACCTGGAAGTATGGTTTTGTGTTGCAGTACTTCCGCTGAAACTACCTGAGGTCTCAAACCTCTCTCCTTTATGATGAAGACTATGCAAAATGACACGTTCAGGCCCCTTCAAAGTGAAGCACTTGCTTGGAATACCTGCATGTAAGTGCTTAGTTTTGGAGTAGCTTTGATGGGGTACAACAGATCCAACGCGAGGAAAAACTGGCATAGGTGCTCTCTTGTACAAATTTACATTGGACGGCACGCGTCAGACTAAACGTCAAGCAACTGGAGGCACGATCTGAAACTAAAAGACGGGAAGCCCCACTTGAATCGAACCTCGACTTTAGCACTGTTCTTGGTATGATATTAGAAAGTGCTACCAAGTGGAGGTATGATCTGGTGTTGTAATTCTTCAGTCACAATTATCGAAAGGCCTTCGAAGGTCTGAAACCTCTTGCTTCGTTAATGGAAAAGGCTGTTAAAAATGACACATTCAGGCCACTTCAAAATGGAGCACTTACTGAGACTACTTTTTGTAAGTGCTCAGTTTTGGAGTGGCTTTGATGGTGTGCAACAGGCAGCTTCACCTACAAAACCTAATAACAATGGTTTTCAGTAGTCTTTTTTTCTGCATTTTCTGAAATACTTGGCTTTTCCTGGATCTTTACTTGAAATCTAACGACTGGCAATGATTTTATTGTAAATTCATGAACCTGAAAAGCGACGAATGCCGTCAACACCCACATTTCCATCTGAAACTGGAATGTGCCACAATGCCACAGGGGGCAACAATGAGCACTTCACACCTTTCGACTGGCCGTCTTCGACAGAAACTGCTCAAACCACGGAGGAGTGGTTGTGAAAGGGGGAGTGGCTGCACTTTGTTTCACGGCCAACTTAAACATGGCATGGCGAGGTACGACCAACCTGTAGGCTGTACATTAACCTCAGCTTCAGTGGACACACGTCTTTCTTCTTCTTTGCCAAGGCTGAAAGATGAAACGACAAATGGTAAGTCCTGCTTTAGCACCCTTAAACTGGGTTGCACTCTTTAGTGACGCAATTCTTGTTGGGCGTAAGTGCTCCGTTTTGGAGTGGCCTTGATGGCGTAAAAAGACATTTGCAGGGAACATGGTTTTGTGTAAAAGTTGATTTTGAAATCTAACAATTCAGCAATTCTTGTTGGGATATATATTTTCCTAAATATAGGGAAGAATGAAAAGGCTCTTGCACTACATGTACAAGGCTACATTAAAAGAACGTATCCAGACTACTTCAAAAAGGAGCACTTGTTTGGAATGCTATCACAGTAGTGCTTCTCTTTGGGGCAGCCTTGAGAGGATCTGGCACAAATCCCTTTTGTTGAGCGTACCTGGAAGTATGGTTTTGTGTTGCAGTACTTCCGCTGAAACTACCTGAGGTCTCAAACCTCTCTCCTTTATGATGAAGACTATGCAAAATGACACGTTCAGGCCCCTTCAAAGTGAAGCACTTGCTTGGAATACCTGCATGTAAGTGCTTAGTTTTGGAGTAGCTTTGATGGGGTACAACAGATCCAACGCGAGGAAAAACTGGCATAGGTGCTCTCTTGTACAAATTTACATTGGACGGCACGGGTCAGACTAAACGTCAAGCAACTGGAGGCACGATCTGAAACTAAAAGACGGGAAGCCCCACTTGAATCGAACCTCGACTTTAGCACTGTTCTTGGTATGATATTAGAAAGTGCTACCAAGTGGAGGTATGATCTGGTGTTGTAATTCTTCAGTCACAATTATCGAAAGGCCTTCGAAGGTCTGAAACCTCTTGCTTCGTTAATGGAAAAGGCTGTTAAAAATGACACATTCAGGCCACTTCAAAATGGAGCACTTACTGAGACTACTTTTTGTAAGTGCTCAGTTTTGGAGTGGCTTTGATGGTGTGCAACAGGCAGCTTCACCTACAAAACCTAATAACAATGGTTTTCAGTAGTCTTTTTTTCTGCATTTTCTGAAATACTTGGCTTTTCCTGGATCTTTACTTGAAATCTAACGACTGGCAATGATTTTATTGTAAATTCATGAACCTGAAAAGCGACGAATGCCGTCAACACCCACATTTCCATCTGAAACTGGAATGTGCCACAATGCCACAGGGGGCAACAATGAGCACTTCACACCTTTCGACTGGCCGTCTTCGACAGAAACTGCTCAAACCACGGAGGAGTGGTTGTGAAAGGGGGAGTGGCTGCACTTTGTTTCACGGCCAACTTAAACATGGCATGGCGAGGTACGACCAACCTGTAGGCTGTACATTAACCTCAGCTTCAGTGGACACACGTCTTTCTTCTTCTTTGCCAAGGCTGAAAGATGAAACGACAAATGGTAAGTCCTGCTTTAGCACCCTTAAACTGGGTTGCACTCTTTAGTGACGCAATTCTTGTTGGGCGTAAGTGCTCCGTTTTGGAGTGGCCTTGATGGCGTAAAAAGACATTTGCAGGGAACATGGTTTTGTGTAAAAGTTGATTTTGAAATCTAACAATTCAGCAATTCTTGTTGGGATATATATTTTCCTAAATATAGGGAAGAATGAAAAGGCTCTTGCACTACATGTACAAGGCTACATTAAAAGAACGTATCCAGACTACTTCAAAAAGGAGCACTTGTTTGGAATGCTATCACAGTAGTGCTTCTCTTTGGGGCAGCCTTGAGAGGATCTGGCACAAATCCCTTTTGTTGAGCGTACCTGGAAGTATGGTTTTGTGTTGCAGTACTTCCGCTGAAACTACCTGAGGTCTCAAACCTCTCTCCTTTATGATGAAGACTATGCAAAATGACACGTTCAGGCCCCTTCAAAGTGAAGCACTTGCTTGGAATACCTGCATGTAAGTGCTTAGTTTTGGAGTAGCTTTGATGGGGTACAACAGATCCAACGCGAGGAAAAACTGGCATAGGTGCTCTCTTGTACAAATTTACATTGGACGGCACGGGTCAGACTAAACGTCAAGCAACTGGAGGCACGATCTGAAACTAAAAGACGGGAAGCCCCACTTGAATCGAACCTCGACTTTAGCACTGTTCTTGGTATGATATTAGAAAGTGCTACCAAGTGGAGGTATGATCTGGTGTTGTAATTCTTCAGTCACAATTATCGAAAGGCCTTCGAAGGTCTGAAACCTCTTGCTTCGTTAATGGAAAAGGCTGTTAAAAATGACACATTCAGGCCACTTCAAAATGGAGCACTTACTGAGACTACTTTTTGTAAGTGCTCAGTTTTGGAGTGGCTTTGATGGTGTGCAACAGGCAGCTTCACCTACAAAACCTAATAACAATGGTTTTCAGTAGTCTTTTTTTCTGCATTTTCTGAAATACTTGGCTTTTCCTGGATCTTTACTTGAAATCTAACGACTGGCAATGATTTTATTGTAAATTCATGAACCTTATTAGGAATGCTGAAAAGTGACGAATGCCGTCAACACCCACATTTCCATCTGAAACTGGAATGTGCCACAATGCCACAGGGGGCAACAATGAGCACTTCACATCTTTCGACTGGCCGTCTTCGACAGAAACTGCTCAAACCACGGAGGAGTGGTTGTGAAAGGGGGAGTGGCTGCATACGGCTGGCACTTTGTTTCACGGCCAACTTAAACATGGCATGGCGAGGTACGACCAACCTGTAGGCTGTACATTAACCTCAGCTTCAGTGGACACACGTCTTTCTTCTTCTTTGCCAAGGCTGAAAGATGAAACGACAAATGGTAAGTCCTGCTTTAGCACCCTTACACTGGGTTGCACTCTTTAGTGACGCAATTCTTGTTTGGCGTAAGTGCTCCGTTTTGGAGTGGCCTTGATGGCGTAAAAAGACAACGGCAGGGAACATGGTTTTGTGTAAAAGTTGATTTTGAAATCTAACAATTCAGCAATTCTTGTTGGGATATATATTTTCCTAAATATAGGGGAGAATGAAAAGGCTCTTGCACTACATGTACAAGGCTACATTAAAAGAACGTATCCAGACTACTTCAAAAAGGAGCACTTGTTTGGAATGCTATCACAGTAGTGCTTCTCTTTGGGGCAGCCTTGAGAGGATCTGGCACAAATCCCTTTTGTTGAGCGTACCTGGAAGTATGGTTTTGTGTTGCAGTACTTCCGCTGAAACTACCTGAGGTCTCAAACCTCTCTCCTTTATGATGAAGACTATGCAAAATGACACGTTCAGGCCCCTTCAAAGTGAAGCACTTGCTTGGAATACCTGCATGTAAGTGCTTAGTTTTGGAGTAGCTTTGATGGGGTACAACAGATCCAACGCGAGGAAAAACTGGCATAGGTGCTCTCTTGTACAAATTTACATTGGACGGCACGCGTCAGACTAAACGTCAAGCAACTGGAGGCACGATCTGAAACTAAAAGACGGGAAGCCCCACTTGAATCGAACCTCGACTTTAGCACTGTTCTTGGTATGATATTAGAAAGTGCTACCAAGTGGAGCTATGATCTGGTGTTGTAATTCTTCAGTCACAATTATCGAAAGGCCTTCGAAGGTCTGAAACCTCTTGCTTCGTTAATGGAAAAGGCTGTTAAAAATGACACATTCAGGCCACTTCAAAATGGAGCACTTACTGAGACTACTTTTTGTAAGTGCTCAGTTTTGGAGTGGCTTTGATGGTGTGCAACAGGCAGCTTCACCTACAAAACCTAATAACAATGGTTTTCAGTAGTCTTTTTTTCTGCATTTTCTGAAATACTTGGCTTTTCCTGGATCTTTACTTGAAATCTAACGACTGGCAATGATTTTATTGTAAATTCATGAACCTAATTAGGAATGCTGAAAAGTGACGAATGCCGTCAACACCCACATTTCCATCTGAAACTGGAATGTGCCACAATGCCACAGGGGGCAACAATGAGCACTTCACATCTTTCGACTGGCCGTCTTCGACAGAAACTGCTCAAACCACGGAGGAGTGGTTGTGAAAGGGGGAGTGGCTGCATACGGCTGGCACTTTGTTTCACGGCCAACTTAAACATGGCATGGCGAGGTACGACCAACCTGTAGGCTGTACATTAACCTCAGCTTCAGTGGACACACGTCTTTCTTCTTCTTTGCCAAGGCTGAAAGATGAAACGACAAATGGTAAGTCCTGCTTTAGCACCCTTACACTGGGTTGCACTCTTTAGTGACGCAATTCTTGTTTGGCGTAAGTGCTCCGTTTTGGAGTGGCCTTGATGGCGTAAAAAGACAACGGCAGGGAACATGGTTTTGTGTAAAAGTTGATTTTGAAATCTAACAATTCAGCAATTCTTGTTGGGATATATATTTTCCTAAATATAGGGGAGAATGAAAAGGCTCTTGCACTACATGTACAAGGCTACATTAAAAGAACGTATCCAGACTACTTCAAAAAGGAGCACTTGTTTGGAATGCTATCACAGTAGTGCTTCTCTTTGGGGCAGCCTTGAGAGGATCTGGCACAAATCCCTTTTGTTGAGCGTACCTGGAAGTATGGTTTTGTGTTGCAGTACTTCCGCTGAAACTACCTGAGGTCTCAAACCTCTCTCCTTTATGATGAAGACTATGCAAAATGACACGTTCAGGCCCCTTCAAAGTGAAGCACTTGCTTGGAATACCTGCATGTAAGTGCTTAGTTTTGGAGTAGCTTTGATGGGGTACAACAGATCCAACGCGAGGAAAAACTGGCATAGGTGCTCTCTTGTACAAATTTACATTGGACGGCACGCGTCAGACTAAACGTCAAGCAACTGGAGGCACGATCTGAAACTAAAAGACGGGAAGCCCCACTTGAATCGAACCTCGACTTTAGCACTGTTCTTGGTATGATATTAGAAAGTGCTACCAAGTGGAGGTATGATCTGGTGTTGTAATTCTTCAGTCACAATTATCGAAAGGCCTTCGAAGGTCTGAAACCTCTTGCTTCGTTAATGGAAAAGGCTGTTAAAAATGACACATTCAGGCCACTTCAAAATGGAGCACTTACTGAGACTACTTTTTGTAAGTGCTCAGTTTTGGAGTGGCTTTGATGGTGTGCAACAGGCAGCTTCACCTACAAAACCTAATAACAATGGTTTTCAGTAGTCTTTTCCTGCATTTTCTGAAATACTTGGCTTTTCCTGGATCTTTACTTGAAATCTAACGACTGGCAATGATTTTATTGTAAATTCATGAACCTGAAAAGCGACGAATGCCGTCAACACCCACATTTCCATCTGAAACTGGAATGTGCCACAATGCCACAGGGGGCAACAATGAGCACTTCACACCTTTCGACTGGCCGTCTTCGACAGAAACTGCTCAAACCACGGAGGAGTGGTTGTGAAAGGGGGAGTGGCTGCACTTTGTTTCACGGCCAACTTAAACATGGCATGGCGAGGTACGACCAACCTGTAGGCTGTACATTAACCTCAGCTTCAGTGGACACACGTCTTTCTTCTTCTTTGCCAAGGCTGAAAGATGAAACGACAAATGGTAAGTCCTGCTTTAGCACCCTTAAACTGGGTTGCACTCTTTAGTGACGCAATTCTTGTTGGGCGTAAGTGCTCCGTTTTGGAGTGGCCTTGATGGCGTAAAAAGACAACGGCAGGGAACATGGTTTTGTGTAAAAGTTGATTTTGAAATCTAACAATTCAGCAATTCTTGTTGGGATATATATTTTCCTAAATATAGGGGAGAATGAAAAGGCTCTTGCACTACATGTACAAGGCTACATTAAAAGAACGTATCCAGACTACTTCAAAAAGGAGCACTTGTTTGGAATGCTATCACAGTAGTGCTTCTCTTTGGGGCAGCCTTGAGAGGATCTGGCACAAATCCCTTTTGTTGAGCGTACCTGGAAGTATGGTTTTGTGTTGCAGTACTTCCGCTGAAACTACCTGAGGTCTCAAACCTCTCTCCTTTATGATGAAGACTATGCAAAATGACACGTTCAGGCCCCTTCAAAGTGAAGCACTTGCTTGGAATACCTGCATGTAAGTGCTTAGTTTTGGAGTAGCTTTGATGGGGTACAACAGATCCAACGCGAGGAAAAACTGGCATAGGTGCTCTCTTGTACAAATTTACATTGGACGGCACGCGTCAGACTAAACGTCAAGCAACTGGAGGCACGATCTGAAACTAAAAGACGGGAAGCCCCACTTGAATCGAACCTCGACTTTAGCACTGTTCTTGGTATGATATTAGAAAGTGCTACCAAGTGGAGGTATGATCTGGTGTTGTAATTCTTCAGTCACAATTATCGAAAGGCCTTCGAAGGTCTGAAACCTCTTGCTTCGTTAATGGAAAAGGCTGTTAAAAATGACACATTCAGGCCACTTCAAAATGGAGCACTTACTGAGACTACTTTTTGTAAGTGCTCAGTTTTGGAGTGGCTTTGATGGTGTGCAACAGGCAGCTTCACCTACAAAACCTAATAACAATGGTTTTCAGTAGTCTTTTTTTCTGCATTTTCTGAAATACTTGGCTTTTCCTGGATCTTTACTTGAAATCTAACGACTGGCAATGATTTTATTGTAAATTCATGAACCTGAAAAGCGACGAATGCCGTCAACACCCACATTTCCATCTGAAACTGGAATGTGCCACAATGCCACAGGGGGCAACAATGAGCACTTCACACCTTTCGACTGGCCGTCTTCGACAGAAACTGCTCAAACCACGGAGGAGTGGTTGTGAAAGGGGGAGTGGCTGCACTTTGTTTCACGGCCAACTTAAACATGGCATGGCGAGGTACGACCAACCTGTAGGCTGTACATTAACCTCAGCTTCAGTGGACACACGTCTTTCTTCTTCTTTGCCAAGGCTGAAAGATGAAACGACAAATGGTAAGTCCTGCTTTAGCACCCTTAAACTGGGTTGCACTCTTTAGTGACGCAATTCTTGTTGGGCGTAAGTGCTCCGTTTTGGAGTGGCCTTGATGGCGTAAAAAGACATTTGCAGGGAACATGGTTTTGTGTAAAAGTTGATTTTGAAATCTAACAATTCAGCAATTCTTGTTGGGATATATATTTTCCTAAATATAGGGGAGAATGAAAAGGCTCTTGCACTACATGTACAAGGCTACATTAAAAGAACGTATCCAGACTACTTCAAAAAGGAGCACTTGTTTGGAATGCTATCACAGTAGTGCTTCTCTTTGGGGCAGCCTTGAGAGGATCTGGCACAAATCCCTTTTGTTGAGCGTACCTGGAAGTATGGTTTTGTGTTGCAGTACTTCCGCTGAAACTACCTGAGGTCTCAAACCTCTCTCCTTTATGATGAAGACTATGCAAAATGACACGTTCAGGCCCCTTCAAAGTGAAGCACTTGCTTGGAATACCTGCATGTAAGTGCTTAGTTTTGGAGTAGCTTTGATGGGGTACAACAGATCCAACGCGAGGAAAAACTGGCATAGGTGCTCTCTTGTACAAATTTACATTGGACGGCACGCGTCAGACTAAACGTCAAGCAACTGGAGGCACGATCTGAAACTAAAAGACGGGAAGCCCCACTTGAATCGAACCTCGACTTTAGCACTGTTCTTGGTATGATATTAGAAAGTGCTACCAAGTGGAGGTATGATCTGGTGTTGTAATTCTTCAGTCACAATTATCGAAAGGCCTTCGAAGGTCTGAAACCACTTGCTTCGTTAATGGAAAAGGCTGTTAAAAATGACACATTCAGGCCACTTCAAAATGGAGCACTTACTGAGACTACTTTTTGTAAGTGCTCAGTTTTGGAGTGGCTTTGATGGTGTGCAACAGGCAGCTTCACCTACAAAACCTAATAACAATGGTTTTCAGTAGTCTTTTTTTCTGCATTTTCTGAAATACTTGGCTTTTCCTGGATCTTTACTTGAAATCTAACGACTGGCAATGGTTTTATTGTAAATTCATGAACCTTATTAGGAATGCTGAAAAGTGACGAATGCCGTCAACACCCACATTTCCATCTGAAACTGGAATGTGCCACAATGCCACAGGGGGCAACAATGAGCACTTCACATCTTTCGACTGGCCGTCTTCGACAGAAACTGCTCAAACCACGGAGGAGTGGTTGTGAAAGGGGGAGTGGCTGCACTTTGTTTCACGGCCAACTTAAACATGGCATGGCGAGGTACGACCAACCTGTAGGCTGTACATTAACCTCAGCTTCAGTGGACACACGTCTTTCTTCTTCTTGCCAAGGCTGAAAGATGAAACGACAAATGGTAAGTCCTGCTTTAGCACCCTTACACTGGGTTGCACTCTTTAGTGACGCAATTCTTGTTGGGCGTAAGTGCTCCGTTTTGGAGTGGCCTTGATGGCGTAAAAAGACAACGGCAGGGAACATGGTTTTGTGTAAAAGTTGATTTTGAAATCTAACAATTCAGCAATTCTTGTTGGGATATATATTTTCCTAAATATAGGGGAGAATGAAAAGGCTCTTGCACTACATGTACAAGGCTACATTAAAAGAACGTATCCAGACTACTTCAAAAAGGGGCACTTGTTTGGAATGCTATCACAGTAGTGCTTCTCTTTGGGGCAGCCTTGAGAGGATCTGGCACAAATCCCTTTTGTTGAGCGTACCTGGAAGTATGGTTTTGTGTTGCAGTACTTCCGCTGAAACTACCTGAGGTCTCAAACCTCTCTCCTTTATGATGAAGACTATGCAAAATGACACGTTCAGGCCCCTTCAAAGTGAAGCACTTGCTTGGAATACCTGCATGTAAGTGCTTAGTTTTGGAGTAGCTTTGATGGGGTACAACAGATCCAACGCGAGGAAAAACTGGCATAGGTGCTCTCTTGTACAAATTTACATTGGACGGCACGCGTCAGACTAAACGTCAAGCAACTGGAGGCACGATCTGAAACTAAAAGACGGGAAGCCCCACTTGAATCGAACCTCGACTTTAGCACTGTTCTTGGTATGATATTAGAAAGTGCTACCAAGTGGAGGTATGATCTGGTGTTGTAATTCTTCAGTCACAATTATCGAAAGGCCTTCGAAGGTCTGAAACCTCTTGCTTCGTTAATGGAAAAGGCTGTTAAAAATGACACATTCAGGCCACTTCAAAATGGAGCACTTACTGAGACTACTTTTTGTAAGTGCTCAGTTTTGGAGTGGCTTTGATGGTGTGCAACAGGCAGCTTCACCTACAAAACCTAATAACAATGGTTTTCAGTAGTCTTTTTTTCTGCATTTTCTGAAATACTTGGCTTTTCCTGGATCTTTACTTGAAATCTAACGACTGGCAATGATTTTATTGTAAATTCATGAACCTTATTAGGAATGCTGAAAAGTGACGAATGCCGTCAACACCCACATTTCCATCTGAAACTGGAATGTGCCACAATGCCACAGGGGGCAACAATGAGCACTTCACATCTTTCGACTGGCCGTCTTCGACAGAAACTGCTCAAACCACGGAGGAGTGGTTGTGAAAGGGGGAGTGGCTGCACTTTGTTTCACGGCCAACTTAAACATGGCATGGCGAGGTACGACCAACCTGTAGGCTGTACATTAACCTCAGCTTCAGTGGACACACGTCTTTCTTCTTCTTGCCAAGGCTGAAAGATGAAACGACAAATGGTAAGTCCTGCTTTAGCACCCTTACACTGGGTTGCACTCTTTAGTGACGCAATTCTTGTTTGGCGTAAGTGCTCCGTTTTGGAGTGGCCTTGATGGCGTAAAAAGACAACGGCAGGGAACATGGTTTTGTGTAAAAGTTGATTTTGAAATCTAACAATTCAGCAATTCTTGTTGGGATATATATTTTCCTAAATATAGGGGAGAATGAAAAGGCTCTTGCACTACATGTACAAGGCTACATTAAAAGAACGTATCCAGACTACTTCAAAAAGGGGCACTTGTTTGGAATGCTATCACAGTAGTGCTTCTCTTTGGGGCAGCCTTGAGAGGATCTGGCACAAATCCCTTTTGTTGAGCGTACCTGGAAGTATGGTTTTGTGTTGCAGTACTTCCGCTGAAACTACCTGAGGTCTCAAACCTCTCTCCTTTATGATGAAGACTATGCAAAATGACACGTTCAGGCCCCTTCAAAGTGAAGCACTTGCTTGGAATACCTGCATGTAAGTGCTTAGTTTTGGAGTAGCTTTGATGGGGTACAACAGATCCAACGCGAGGAAAAACTGGCATAGGTGCTCTCTTGTACAAATTTACATTGGACGGCACGCGTCAGACTAAACGTCAAGCAACTGGAGGCACGATCTGAAACTAAAAGACGGGAAGCCCCACTTGAATCGAACCTCGACTTTAGCACTGTTCTTGGTATGATATTAGAAAGTGCTACCAAGTGGAGCTATGATCTGGTGTTGTAATTCTTCAGTCACAATTATCGAAAGGCCTTCGAAGGTCTGAAACCTCTTGCTTCGTTAATGGAAAAGGCTGTTAAAAATGACACATTCAGGCCACTTCAAAATGGAGCACTTACTGAGACTACTTTTTGTAAGTGCTCAGTTTTGGAGTGGCTTTGATGGTGTGCAACAGGCAGCTTCACCTACAAAACCTAATAACAATGGTTTTCAGTAGTCTTTTTTTCTGCATTTTCTGAAATACTTGGCTTTTCCTGGATCTTTACTTGAAATCTAACGACTGGCAATGATTTTATTGTAAATTCATGAACCTTATTAGGAATGCTGAAAAGTGACGAATGCCGTCAACACCCACATTTCCATCTGAAACTGGAATGTGCCACAATGCCACAGGGGGCAACAATGAGCACTTCACATCTTTCGACTGGCCGTCTTCGACAGAAACTGCTCAAACCACGGAGGAGTGGTTGTGAAAGGGGGAGTGGCTGCATACGGCTGGCACTTTGTTTCACGGCCAACTTAAACATGGCATGGCGAGGTACGACCAACCTGTAGGCTGTACATTAACCTCAGCTTCAGTGGACACACGTCTTTCTTCTTCTTTGCCAAGGCTGAAAGATGAAACGACAAATGGTAAGTCCTGCTTTAGCACCCTTACACTGGGTTGCACTCTTTAGTGACGCAATTCTTGTTTGGCGTAAGTGCTCCGTTTTGGAGTGGCCTTGATGGCGTAAAAAGACAACGGCAGGGAACATGGTTTTGTGTAAAAGTTGATTTTGAAATCTAACAATTCAGCAATTCTTGTTGGGATATATATTTTCCTAAATATAGGGGAGAATGAAAAGGCTCTTGCACTACATGTACAAGGCTACATTAAAAGAACGTATCCAGACTACTTCAAAAAGGGGCACTTGTTTGGAATGCTATCACAGTAGTGCTTCTCTTTGGGGCAGCCTTGAGAGGATCTGGCACAAATCCCTTTTGTTGAGCGTACCTGGAAGTATGGTTTTGTGTTGCAGTACTTCCGCTGAAACTACCTGAGGTCTCAAACCTCTCTCCTTTATGATGAAGACTATGCAAAATGACACGTTCAGGCCCCTTCAAAGTGAAGCACTTGCTTGGAATACCTGCATGTAAGTGCTTAGTTTTGGAGTAGCTTTGATGGGGTACAACAGATCCAACGCGAGGAAAAACTGGCATAGGTGCTCTCTTGTACAAATTTACATTGGACGGCACGCGTCAGACTAAACGTCAAGCAACTGGAGGCACGATCTGAAACTAAAAGACGGGAAGCCCCACTTGAATCGAACCTCGACTTTAGCACTGTTCTTGGTATGATATTAGAAAGTGCTACCAAGTGGAGGTATGATCTGGTGTTGTAATTCTTCAGTCACAATTATCGAAAGGCCTTCGAAGGTCTGAAACCTCTTGCTTCGTTAATGGAAAAGGCTGTTAAAAATGACACATTCAGGCCACTTCAAAATGGAGCACTTACTGAGACTACTTTTTGTAAGTGCTCAGTTTTGGAGTGGCTTTGATGGTGTGCAACAGGCAGCTTCACCTACAAAACCTAATAACAATGGTTTTCAGTAGTCTTTTTTTCTGCATTTTCTGAAATACTTGGCTTTTCCTGGATCTTTACTTGAAATCTAACGACTGGCAATGATTTTATTGTAAATTCATGAACCTGAAAAGCGACGAATGCCGTCAACACCCACATTTCCATCTGAAACTGGAATGTGCCACAATGCCACAGGGGGCAACAATGAGCACTTCACACCTTTCGACTGGCCGTCTTCGACAGAAACTGCTCAAACCACGGAGGAGTGGTTGTGAAAGGGGGAGTGGCTGCACTTTGTTTCACGGCCAACTTAAACATGGCATGGCGAGGTACGACCAACCTGTAGGCTGTACATTAACCTCAGCTTCAGTGGACACACGTCTTTCTTCTTCTTTGCCAAGGCTGAAAGATGAAACGACAAATGGTAAGTCCTGCTTTAGCACCCTTAAACTGGGTTGCACTCTTTAGTGACGCAATTCTTGTTGGGCGTAAGTGCTCCGTTTTGGAGTGGCCTTGATGGCGTAAAAAGACATTTGCAGGGAACATGGTTTTGTGTAAAAGTTGATTTTGAAATCTAACAATTCAGCAATTCTTGTTGGGATATATATTTTCCTAAATATAGGGGAGAATGAAAAGGCTCTTGCACTACATGTACAAGGCTACATTAAAAGAACGTATCCAGACTACTTCAAAAAGGAGCACTTGTTTGGAATGCTATCACAGTAGTGCTTCTCTTTGGGGCAGCCTTGAGAGGATCTGGCACAAATCCCTTTTGTTGAGCGTACCTGGAAGTATGGTTTTGTGTTGCAGTACTTCCGCTGAAACTACCTGAGGTCTCAAACCTCTCTCCTTTATGATGAAGACTATGCAAAATGACACGTTCAGGCCCCTTCAAAGTGAAGCACTTGCTTGGAATACCTGCATGTAAGTGCTTAGTTTTGGAGTAGCTTTGATGGGGTACAACAGATCCAACGCGAGGAAAAACTGGCATAGGTGCTCTCTTGTACAAATTTACATTGGACGGCACGCGTCAGACTAAACGTCAAGCAACTGGAGGCACGATCTGAAACTAAAAGACGGGAAGCCCCACTTGAATCGAACCTCGACTTTAGCACTGTTCTTGGTATGATATTAGAAAGTGCTACCAAGTGGAGGTATGATCTGGTGTTGTAATTCTTCAGTCACAATTATCGAAAGGCCTTCGAAGGTCTGAAACCACTTGCTTCGTTAATGGAAAAGGCTGTTAAAAATGACACATTCAGGCCACTTCAAAATGGAGCACTTACTGAGACTACTTTTTGTAAGTGCTCAGTTTTGGAGTGGCTTTGATGGTGTGCAACAGGCAGCTTCACCTACAAAACCTAATAACAATGGTTTTCAGTAGTCTTTTTTTCTGCATTTTCTGAAATACTTGGCTTTTCCTGGATCTTTACTTGAAATCTAACGACTGGCAATGGTTTTATTGTAAATTCATGAACCTTATTAGGAATGCTGAAAAGTGACGAATGCCGTCAACACCCACATTTCCATCTGAAACTGGAATGTGCCACAATGCCACAGGGGGCAACAATGAGCACTTCACATCTTTCGACTGGCCGTCTTCGACAGAAACTGCTCAAACCACGGAGGAGTGGTTGTGAAAGGGGGAGTGGCTGCACTTTGTTTCACGGCCAACTTAAACATGGCATGGCGAGGTACGACCAACCTGTAGGCTGTACATTAACCTCAGCTTCAGTGGACACACGTCTTTCTTCTTCTTGCCAAGGCTGAAAGATGAAACGACAAATGGTAAGTCCTGCTTTAGCACCCTTACACTGGGTTGCACTCTTTAGTGACGCAATTCTTGTTGGGCGTAAGTGCTCCGTTTTGGAGTGGCCTTGATGGCGTAAAAAGACAACGGCAGGGAACATGGTTTTGTGTAAAAGTTGATTTTGAAATCTAACAATTCAGCAATTCTTGTTGGGATATATATTTTCCTAAATATAGGGGAGAATGAAAAGGCTCTTGCACTACATGTACAAGGCTACATTAAAAGAACGTATCCAGACTACTTCAAAAAGGGGCACTTGTTTGGAATGCTATCACAGTAGTGCTTCTCTTTGGGGCAGCCTTGAGAGGATCTGGCACAAATCCCTTTTGTTGAGCGTACCTGGAAGTATGGTTTTGTGTTGCAGTACTTCCGCTGAAACTACCTGAGGTCTCAAACCTCTCTCCTTTATGATGAAGACTATGCAAAATGACACGTTCAGGCCCCTTCAAAGTGAAGCACTTGCTTGGAATACCTGCATGTAAGTGCTTAGTTTTGGAGTAGCTTTGATGGGGTACAACAGATCCAACGCGAGGAAAAACTGGCATAGGTGCTCTCTTGTACAAATTTACATTGGACGGCACGCGTCAGACTAAACGTCAAGCAACTGGAGGCACGATCTGAAACTAAAAGACGGGAAGCCCCACTTGAATCGAACCTCGACTTTAGCACTGTTCTTGGTATGATATTAGAAAGTGCTACCAAGTGGAGGTATGATCTGGTGTTGTAATTCTTCAGTCACAATTATCGAAAGGCCTTCGAAGGTCTGAAACCTCTTGCTTCGTTAATGGAAAAGGCTGTTAAAAATGACACATTCAGGCCACTTCAAAATGGAGCACTTACTGAGACTACTTTTTGTAAGTGCTCAGTTTTGGAGTGGCTTTGATGGTGTGCAACAGGCAGCTTCACCTACAAAACCTAATAACAATGGTTTTCAGTAGTCTTTTTTTCTGCATTTTCTGAAATACTTGGCTTTTCCTGGATCTTTACTTGAAATCTAACGACTGGCAATGATTTTATTGTAAATTCATGAACCTTATTAGGAATGCTGAAAAGTGACGAATGCCGTCAACACCCACATTTCCATCTGAAACTGGAATGTGCCACAATGCCACAGGGGGCAACAATGAGCACTTCACATCTTTCGACTGGCCGTCTTCGACAGAAACTGCTCAAACCACGGAGGAGTGGTTGTGAAAGGGGGAGTGGCTGCACTTTGTTTCACGGCCAACTTAAACATGGCATGGCGAGGTACGACCAACCTGTAGGCTGTACATTAACCTCAGCTTCAGTGGACACACGTCTTTCTTCTTCTTGCCAAGGCTGAAAGATGAAACGACAAATGGTAAGTCCTGCTTTAGCACCCTTACACTGGGTTGCACTCTTTAGTGACGCAATTCTTGTTTGGCGTAAGTGCTCCGTTTTGGAGTGGCCTTGATGGCGTAAAAAGACAACGGCAGGGAACATGGTTTTGTGTAAAAGTTGATTTTGAAATCTAACAATTCAGCAATTCTTGTTGGGATATATATTTTCCTAAATATAGGGGAGAATGAAAAGGCTCTTGCACTACATGTACAAGGCTACATTAAAAGAACGTATCCAGACTACTTCAAAAAGGGGCACTTGTTTGGAATGCTATCACAGTAGTGCTTCTCTTTGGGGCAGCCTTGAGAGGATCTGGCACAAATCCCTTTTGTTGAGCGTACCTGGAAGTATGGTTTTGTGTTGCAGTACTTCCGCTGAAACTACCTGAGGTCTCAAACCTCTCTCCTTTATGATGAAGACTATGCAAAATGACACGTTCAGGCCCCTTCAAAGTGAAGCACTTGCTTGGAATACCTGCATGTAAGTGCTTAGTTTTGGAGTAGCTTTGATGGGGTACAACAGATCCAACGCGAGGAAAAACTGGCATAGGTGCTCTCTTGTACAAATTTACATTGGACGGCACGCGTCAGACTAAACGTCAAGCAACTGGAGGCACGATCTGAAACTAAAAGACGGGAAGCCCCACTTGAATCGAACCTCGACTTTAGCACTGTTCTTGGTATGATATTAGAAAGTGCTACCAAGTGGAGCTATGATCTGGTGTTGTAATTCTTCAGTCACAATTATCGAAAGGCCTTCGAAGGTCTGAAACCTCTTGCTTCGTTAATGGAAAAGGCTGTTAAAAATGACACATTCAGGCCACTTCAAAATGGAGCACTTACTGAGACTACTTTTTGTAAGTGCTCAGTTTTGGAGTGGCTTTGATGGTGTGCAACAGGCAGCTTCACCTACAAAACCTAATAACAATGGTTTTCAGTAGTCTTTTTTTCTGCATTTTCTGAAATACTTGGCTTTTCCTGGATCTTTACTTGAAATCTAACGACTGGCAATGATTTTATTGTAAATTCATGAACCTTATTAGGAATGCTGAAAAGTGACGAATGCCGTCAACACCCACATTTCCATCTGAAACTGGAATGTGCCACAATGCCACAGGGGGCAACAATGAGCACTTCACATCTTTCGACTGGCCGTCTTCGACAGAAACTGCTCAAACCACGGAGGAGTGGTTGTGAAAGGGGGAGTGGCTGCATACGGCTGGCACTTTGTTTCACGGCCAACTTAAACATGGCATGGCGAGGTACGACCAACCTGTAGGCTGTACATTAACCTCAGCTTCAGTGGACACACGTCTTTCTTCTTCTTTGCCAAGGCTGAAAGATGAAACGACAAATGGTAAGTCCTGCTTTAGCACCCTTACACTGGGTTGCACTCTTTAGTGACGCAATTCTTGTTTGGCGTAAGTGCTCCGTTTTGGAGTGGCCTTGATGGCGTAAAAAGACAACGGCAGGGAACATGGTTTTGTGTAAAAGTTGATTTTGAAATCTAACAATTCAGCAATTCTTGTTGGGATATATATTTTCCTAAATATAGGGGAGAATGAAAAGGCTCTTGCACTACATGTACAAGGCTACATTAAAAGAACGTATCCAGACTACTTCAAAAAGGGGCACTTGTTTGGAATGCTATCACAGTAGTGCTTCTCTTTGGGGCAGCCTTGAGAGGATCTGGCACAAATCCCTTTTGTTGAGCGTACCTGGAAGTATGGTTTTGTGTTGCAGTACTTCCGCTGAAACTACCTGAGGTCTCAAACCTCTCTCCTTTATGATGAAGACTATGCAAAATGACACGTTCAGGCCCCTTCAAAGTGAAGCACTTGCTTGGAATACCTGCATGTAAGTGCTTAGTTTTGGAGTAGCTTTGATGGGGTACAACAGATCCAACGCGAGGAAAAACTGGCATAGGTGCTCTCTTGTACAAATTTACATTGGACGGCACGCGTCAGACTAAACGTCAAGCAACTGGAGGCACGATCTGAAACTAAAAGACGGGAAGCCCCACTTGAATCGAACCTCGACTTTAGCACTGTTCTTGGTATGATATTAGAAAGTGCTACCAAGTGGAGCTATGATCTGGTGTTGTAATTCTTCAGTCACAATTATCGAAAGGCCTTCGAAGGTCTGAAACCACTTGCTTCGTTAATGGAAAAGGCTGTTAAAAATGACACATTCAGGCCACTTCAAAATGGAGCACTTACTGAGACTACTTTTTGTAAGTGCTCAGTTTTGGAGTGGCTTTGATGGTGTGCAACAGGCAGCTTCACCTACAAAACCTAATAACAATGGTTTTCAGTAGTCTTTTTTTCTGCATTTTCTGAAATACTTGGCTTTTCCTGGATCTTTACTTGAAATCTAACGACTGGCAATGGTTTTATTGTAAATTCATGAACCTTATTAGGAATGCTGAAAAGTGACGAATGCCGTCAACACCCACATTTCCATCTGAAACTGGAATGTGCCACAATGCCACAGGGGGCAACAATGAGCACTTCACATCTTTCGACTGGCCGTCTTCGACAGAAACTGCTCAAACCACGGAGGAGTGGTTGTGAAAGGGGGAGTGGCTGCATACGGCTGGCACTTTGTTTCACGGCCAACTTAAACATGGCATGGCGAGGTACGACCAACCTGTAGGCTGTACATTAACCTCAGCTTCAGTGGACACACGTCTTTCTTCTTCTTTGCCAAGGCTGAAAGATGAAACGACAAATGGTAAGTCCTGCTTTAGCACCCTTACACTGGGTTGCACTCTTTAGTGACGCAATTCTTGTTTGGCGTAAGTGCTCCGTTTTGGAGTGGCCTTGATGGCGTAAAAAGACAACGGCAGGGAACATGGTTTTGTGTAAAAGTTGATTTTGAAATCTAACAATTCAGCAATTCTTGTTGGGATATATATTTTCCTAAATATAGGGGAGAATGAAAAGGCTCTTGCACTACATGTACAAGGCTACATTAAAAGAACGTATCCAGACTACTTCAAAAAGGGGCACTTGTTTGGAATGCTATCACAGTAGTGCTTCTCTTTGGGGCAGCCTTGAGAGGATCTGGCACAAATCCCTTTTGTTGAGCGTACCTGGAAGTATGGTTTTGTGTTGCAGTACTTCCGCTGAAACTACCTGAGGTCTCAAACCTCTCTCCTTTATGATGAAGACTATGCAAAATGACACGTTCAGGCCCCTTCAAAGTGAAGCACTTGCTTGGAATACCTGCATGTAAGTGCTTAGTTTTGGAGTAGCTTTGATGGGGTACAACAGATCCAACGCGAGGAAAAACTGGCATAGGTGCTCTCTTGTACAAATTTACATTGGACGGCACGCGTCAGACTAAACGTCAAGCAACTGGAGGCACGATCTGAAACTAAAAGACGGGAAGCCCCACTTGAATCGAACCTCGACTTTAGCACTGTTCTTGGTATGATATTAGAAAGTGCTACCAAGTGGAGCTATGATCTGGTGTTGTAATTCTTCAGTCACAATTATCGAAAGGCCTTCGAAGGTCTGAAACCTCTTGCTTCGTTAATGGAAAAGGCTGTTAAAAATGACACATTCAGGCCACTTCAAAATGGAGCACTTACTGAGACTACTTTTTGTAAGTGCTCAGTTTTGGAGTGGCTTTGATGGTGTGCAACAGGCAGCTTCACCTACAAAACCTAATAACAATGGTTTTCAGTAGTCTTTTTTTCTGCATTTTCTGAAATACTTGGCTTTTCCTGGATCTTTACTTGAAATCTAACGACTGGCAATGATTTTATTGTAAATTCATGAACCTGAAAAGCGACAAATGCCGTCAACACCCACATTTCCATCTGAAACTGGAATGTGCCACAATGCCACAGGGGGCAACAATGAGCACTTCACACCTTTCGACTGGCCGTCTTCGACAGAAACTGCTCAAACCACGGAGGAGTGGTTGTGAAAGGGGGAGTGGCTGCACTTTGTTTCACGGCCAACTTAAACATGGCATGGCGAGGTACGACCAACCTGTAGGCTGTACATTAACCTCAGCTTCAGTGGACACACGTCTTTCTTCTTCTTGCCAAGGCTGAAAGATGAAACGACAAATGGTAAGTCCTGCTTTAGCACCCTTACACTGGGTTGCACTCTTTAGTGACGCAATTCTTGTTTGGCGTAAGTGCTCCGTTTTGGAGTGGCCTTGATGGCGTAAAAAGACAACGGCAGGGAACATGGTTTTGTGTAAAAGTTGATTTTGAAATCTAACAATTCAGCAATTCTTGTTGGGATATATATTTTCCTAAATATAGGGGAGAATGAAAAGGCTCTTGCACTACATGTACAAGGCTACATTAAAAGAACGTATCCAGACTACTTCAAAAAGGGGCACTTGTTTGGAATGCTATCACAGTAGTGCTTCTCTTTGGGGCAGCCTTGAGAGGATCTGGCACAAATCCCTTTTGTTGAGCGTACCTGGAAGTATGGTTTTGTGTTGCAGTACTTCCGCTGAAACTACCTGAGGTCTCAAACCTCTCTCCTTTATGATGAAGACTATGCAAAATGACACGTTCAGGCCCCTTCAAAGTGAAGCACTTGCTTGGAATACCTGCATGTAAGTGCTTAGTTTTGGAATAGCTTTGATGGGGTACAACAGATCCAACGCGAGGAAAAACTGGCATAGGTGCTCTCTTGTACAAATTTACATTGGACGGCACGCGTCAGACTAAACGTCAAGCAACTGGAGGCACGATCTGAAACTAAAAGACGGGAAGCCCCACTTGAATCGAACCTCGACTTTAGCACTGTTCTTGGTATGATATTAGAAAGTGCTACCAAGTGGAGGTATGATCTGGTGTTGTAATTCTTCAGTCACAATTATCGAAAGGCCTTCGAAGGTCTGAAACCTCTTGCTTCGTTAATGGAAAAGGCTGTTAAAAATAACACATTCAGGCCACTTCAAAATGGAGCACTTACTGAGACTACTTTTTGTAAGTGCTCAGTTTTGGAGTGGCTTTGATGGTGTGCAACAGGCAGCTTCACCTACAAAACCTAATAACAATGGTTTTCAGTAGTCTTTTTTTCTGCATTTTCTGAAATACTTGGCTTTTCCTGGATCTTTACTTGAAATCTAACGACTGGCAATGATTTTATTGTAAATTCATGAACCTGAAAAGCGACGAATGCCGTCAACACCCACATTTCCATCTGAAACTGGAATGTGCCACAATGCCACAGGGGGCAACAATGAGCACTTCACACCTTTCGACTGGCCGTCTTCGACAGAAACTGCTCAAACCACGGAGGAGTGGTTGTGAAAGGGGGAGTGGCTGCACTTTGTTTCACGGCCAACTTAAACATGGCATGGCGAGGTACGACCAACCTGTAGGCTGTACATTAACCTCAGCTTCAGTGGACACACGTCTTTCTTCTTCTTTGCCAAGGCTGAAAGATGAAACGACAAATGGTAAGTCCTGCTTTAGCACCCTTAAACTGGGTTGCACTCTTTAGTGACGCAATTCTTGTTGGGCGTAAGTGCTCCGTTTTGGAGTGGCCTTGATGGCGTAAAAAGACATTTGCAGGGAACATGGTTTTGTGTAAAAGTTGATTTTGAAATCTAACAATTCAGCAATTCTTGTTGGGATATATATTTTCCTAAATATAGGGGAGAATGAAAAGGCTCTTGCACTACATGTACAAGGCTACATTAAAAGAACGTATCCAGACTACTTCAAAAAGGAGCACTTGTTTGGAATGCTATCACAGTAGTGCTTCTCTTTGGGGCAGCCTTGAGAGGATCTGGCACAAATCCCTTTTGTTGAGCGTACCTGGAAGTATGGTTTTGTGTTGCAGTACTTCCGCTGAAACTACCTGAGGTCTCAAACCTCTCTCCTTTATGATGAAGACTATGCAAAATGACACGTTCAGGCCCCTTCAAAGTGAAGCACTTGCTTGGAATACCTGCATGTAAGTGCTTAGTTTTGGAGTAGCTTTGATGGGGTACAACAGATCCAACGCGAGGAAAAACTGGCATAGGTGCTCTCTTGTACAAATTTACATTGGACGGCACGCGTCAGACTAAACGTCAAGCAACTGGAGGCACGATCTGAAACTAAAAGACGGGAAGCCCCACTTGAATCGAACCTCGACTTTAGCACTGTTCTTGGTATGATATTAGAAAGTGCTACCAAGTGGAGGTATGATCTGGTGTTGTAATTCTTCAGTCACAATTATCGAAAGGCCTTCGAAGGTCTGAAACCTCTTGCTTCGTTAATGGAAAAGGCTGTTAAAAATGACACATTCAGGCCACTTCAAAATGGAGCACTTACTGAGACTACTTTTTGTAAGTGCTCAGTTTTGGAGTGGCTTTGATGGTGTGCAACAGGCAGCTTCACCTACAAAACCTAATAACAATGGTTTTCAGTAGTCTTTTTTTCTGCATTTTCTGAAATACTTGGCTTTTCCTGGATCTTTACTTGAAATCTAACGACTGGCAATGATTTTATTGTAAATTCATGAACCTTATTAGGAATGCTGAAAAGTGACGAATGCCGTCAACACCCACATTTCCATCTGAAACTGGAATGTGCCACAATGCCACAGGGGGCAACAATGAGCACTTCACATCTTTCGACTGGCCGTCTTCGACAGAAACTGCTCAAACCACGGAGGAGTGGTTGTGAAAGGGGGAGTGGCTGCATACGGCTGGCACTTTGTTTCACGGCCAACTTAAACATGGCATGGCGAGGTACGACCAACCTGTAGGCTGTACATTAACCTCAGCTTCAGTGGACACACGTCTTTCTTCTTCTTTGCCAAGGCTGAAAGATGAAACGACAAATGGTAAGTCCTGCTTTAGCACCCTTACACTGGGTTGCACTCTTTAGTGACGCAATTCTTGTTTGGCGTAAGTGCTCCGTTTTGGAGTGGCCTTGATGGCGTAAAAAGACAACGGCAGGGAACATGGTTTTGTGTAAAAGTTGATTTTGAAATCTAACAATTCAGCAATTCTTGTTGGGATATATATTTTCCTAAATATAGGGGAGAATGAAAAGGCTCTTGCACTACATGTACAAGGCTACATTAAAAGAACGTATCCAGACTACTTCAAAAAGGAGCACTTGTTTGGAATGCTATCACAGTAGTGCTTCTCTTTGGGGCAGCCTTGAGAGGATCTGGCACAAATCCCTTTTGTTGAGCGTACCTGGAAGTATGGTTTTGTGTTGCAGTACTTCCGCTGAAACTACCTGAGGTCTCAAACCTCTCTCCTTTATGATGAAGACTATGCAAAATGACACGTTCAGGCCCCTTCAAAGTGAAGCACTTGCTTGGAATACCTGCATGTAAGTGCTTAGTTTTGGAGTAGCTTTGATGGGGTACAACAGATCCAACGCGAGGAAAAACTGGCATAGGTGCTCTCTTGTACAAATTTACATTGGACGGCACGCGTCAGACTAAACGTCAAGCAACTGGAGGCACGATCTGAAACTAAAAGACGGGAAGCCCCACTTGAATCGAACCTCGACTTTAGCACTGTTCTTGGTATGATATTAGAAAGTGCTACCAAGTGGAGGTATGATCTGGTGTTGTAATTCTTCAGTCACAATTATCGAAAGGCCTTCGAAGGTCTGAAACCTCTTGCTTCGTTAATGGAAAAGGCTGTTAAAAATGACACATTCAGGCCACTTCAAAATGGAGCACTTACTGAGACTACTTT
Source organism: Lepisosteus platostomus (assembly GCF_059453375.1). Lineage (NCBI taxonomy): Eukaryota > Metazoa > Chordata > Actinopteri > Semionotiformes > Lepisosteidae > Lepisosteus > Lepisosteus platostomus. The sequence continues at coordinate 30,251,909 of NC_142615.1, read as the reverse complement.
TTGTAAGTGCTCAGTTTTGGAGTGGCTTTGATGGTGTGCAACAGGCAGCTTCACCTACAAAACCTAATAACAATGGTTTTCAGTAGTCTTTTTTTCTGCATTTTCTGAAATACTTGGCTTTTCCTGGATCTTTACTTGAAATCTAACGACTGGCAATGATTTTATTATAAATTCATGAACCTTATTAGGAATGCTGAAAAGTGACGAATGCCGTCAACACCCACATTTCCATCTGAAACTGGAATGTGCCACAATGCCACAGGGGGCAACAATGAGCACTTCACATCTTTCGACTGGCCGTCTTCGACAGAAACTGCTCAAACCACGGAGGAGTGGTTGTGAAAGGGGGAGTGGCTGCATACGGCTGGCACTTTGTTTCACGGCCAACTTAAACATGGCATGGCGAGGTACGACCAACCTGTAGGCTGTACATTAACCTCAGCTTCAGTGGACACACGTCTTTCTTCTTCTTTGCCAAGGCTGAAAGATGAAACGACAAATGGTAAGTCCTGCTTTAGCACCCTTACACTGGGTTGCACTCTTTAGTGACGCAATTCTTGTTTGGCGTAAGTGCTCCGTTTTGGAGTGGCCTTGATGGCGTAAAAAGACAACGGCAGGGAACATGGTTTTGTGTAAAAGTTGATTTTGAAATCTAACAATTCAGCAATTCTTGTTGGGATATATATTTTCCTAAATATAGGGGAGAATGAAAAGGCTCTTGCACTACATGTACAAGGCTACATTAAAAGAACGTATCCAGACTACTTCAAAAAGGGGCACTTGTTTGGAATGCTATCACAGTAGTGCTTCTCTTTGGGGCAGCCTTGAGAGGATCTGGCACAAATCCCTTTTGTTGAGCGTACCTGGAAGTATGGTTTTGTGTTGCAGTACTTCCGCTGAAACTACCTGAGGTCTCAAACCTCTCTCCTTTATGATGAAGACTATGCAAAATGACACGTTCAGGCCCCTTCAAAGTGAAGCACTTGCTTGGAATACCTGCATGTAAGTGCTTAGTTTTGGAGTAGCTTTGATGGGGTACAACAGATCCAACGCGAGGAAAAACTGGCATAGGTGCTCTCTTGTACAAATTTACATTGGACGGCACGCGTCAGACTAAACGTCAAGCAACTGGAGGCACGATCTGAAACTAAAAGACGGGAAGCCCCACTTGAATCGAACCTCGACTTTAGCACTGTTCTTGGTATGATATTAGAAAGTGCTACCAAGTGGAGGTATGATCTGGTGTTGTAATTCTTCAGTCACAATTATCAAAAGGCCTTCGAAGGTCTGAAACCTCTTGCTTCATTAATGGAAAAGGCTGTTAAAAATGACACATTCAGGCCACTTCAAAATGGAGCACTTACTGAGACTACTTTTTGTAAGTGCTCAGTTTTGGAGTGGCTTTGATGGTGTGCAACAGGCAGCTTCACCTACAAAACCTAATAACAATGGTTTTCAGTAGTCTTTTTTTCTGCATTTTCTGAAATACTTGGCTTTTCCTGGATCTTTACTTGAAATCTAATGACTGGCAATGATTTTATTGTAAATTCATGAACCTGAAAAGCGACGAATGCCGTCAACACCCACATTTCCATCTGAAACACTTTCTGCATTTTCTGAATGGTTTTCAGTAGTCTTTTTTTCTGCATTTTCAGAAATACTTGGCTTTTCCTGCATCTTTACTTGAAATCTAACGACTGGCAATGATTTTATTGTAAATTCATGAACCTAATTAGGAATGCTGAAAAGTGACGAATGCCGTCAACACCCACATTTCCATCTGAAACTGAAATGTGCCACAATGCCACAGGGGGCAACAATGAGCACTTCACACCTTTCGACTGGCCGTCTTCGACAGAAACTGCTCAAACCACGGAGGAGTGGTTGTGAAAGGGGGAGTGGCTGCATACGGCTGGCACTTTGTTTCACGGCCAACTTAAACATGGCACGGCGAGGTACGACCAACCTGTAGGCTGTACATTAACCTCAGCTTCAGTGGACACACGTCTTTCTTCTTCTTTGCCAAGGCTGAAAGATGAAACGACAAATGGTAAGTCCTGCTTTAGCACCCTTACACTGGGTTGCACTCTTTAGTGACGCAATTCTTGTTTGGCGTAAGTGCTCCGTTTTGGAGTGGCCTTGATGGCGTAAAAAGACAACGGCAGGGAACATGGTTTTGTGTAAAAGTTGATTTTGAAATCTAACAATTCAGCAATTCTTGTTGGGATATATATTTTCCTAAATATAGGGGAGAATGAAAAGGCTCTTGCACTACATGTACAAGGCTACATTAAAAGAACGTATCCAGACTACTTCAAAAAGGGGCACTTGTTTGGAATGCTATCACAGTAGTGCTTCTCTTTGGGGCAGCCTTGAGAGGATCTGGCACAAATCCCTTTTGTTGAGCGTACCTGGAAGTATGGTTTTGTATTGCAGTTCTTCCGCTGAAACTACCTGAGGTCTCAAACCTCTCTCCTTTATGATGAAGACTATGCAAAATGACACGTTCAGGCCCCTTCAAAGTGAAGCACTTGCTTGGAATACCTGCATGTAAGTGCTTAGTTTTGGAGTAGCTTTGATGGGGTACAACAGATCCAACGCGAGGAAAAACTGGCATAGGTGCTCTCTTGTACAAATTTACATTGGACGGCACGCGTCAGACTAAACGTCAAGCAACTGGAGGCACGATCTGAAACTAAAAGACGGGAAGCCCCACTTGAATCGAACCTCGACTTTAGCACTGTTCTTGGTATGATATTAGAAAGTGCTACCAAGTGGAGGTATGATCTGGTGTTGTAATTCTTCAGTCACAATTATCGAAAGGCCTTCGAAGGTCTGAAACCTCTTGCTTCGTTAATGGAAAAGGCTGTTAAAAATGACACATTCAGGCCACTTCAAAATGGAGCACTTACTGAGACTACTTTTTGTAAGTGCTCAGTTTTGGAGTGGCTTTGATGGTGTGCAACAGGCAGCTTCACCTACAAAACCTAATAACAATGGTTTTCAGTAGTCTTTTTTTCTGCATTTTCTGAAATACTTGGCTTTTCCTGGATCTTTACTTGAAATCTAACGACTGGCAATGATTTTATTGTAAATTCATGAACCTAATTAGGAATGCTGAAAAGTGACGAATGCCGTCAACACCCACATTTCCATCTGAAACTGGAATGTGCCACAATGCCACAGGGGGCAACAATGAGCACTTCACACCTTTCGACTGGCCGTCTTCGACAGAAACTGCTCAAACCACGGAGGAGTGGTTGTGAAAGGGGGAGTGGCTGCATACGGCTGAAAGATGAAACGACAAATGGTAAGTCCTGCTTTAGCACCCTTACACTGGGTTGCACTCTTTAGTGACGCAATTCTTGTTTGGCGTAAGTGCTCCGTTTTGGAGTGGCCTTGATGGCGTAAAAAGACAACGGCAGGGAACATGGTTTTGTGTAAAAGTTGATTTTGAAATCTAACAATTCAGCAATTCTTGTTGGGATATATATTTTCCTAAATATAGGGGAGAATGAAAAGGCTCTTGCACTACATGTACAAGGCTACATTAAAAGAACGTATCCAGACTACTTCAAAAAGGAGCACTTGTTTGGAATGCTATCACAGTAGTGCTTCTCTTTGGGGCAGCCTTGAGAGGATCTGGCACAAATCCCTTTTGTTGAGCGTACCTGGAAGTATGGTTTTGTATTGCAGTACTTCCGCTGAAACTACCTGAGGTCTCAAACCTCTCTCCTTTATGATGAAGACTATGCAAAATGACACGTTCAGGCCCCTTCAAAGTGAAGCACTTGCTTGGAATACCTGCATGTAAGTGCTTAGTTTTGGAGTAGCTTTGATGGGGTACAACAGATCCAACGCGAGGAAAAACTGGCATAGGTGCTCTCTTGTACAAATTTACATTGGACGGCACGCGTCAGACTAAACGTCAAGCAACTGGAGGCACGATCTGAAACTAAAAGACGGGAAGCCCCACTTGAATCGAACCTCGACTTTAGCACTGTTCTTGGTATGATATTAGAAAGTGCTACCAAGTGGAGGTATGATCTGGTGTTCTAATTCTTCAGTCACAATTATCGAAAGGCCTTCGAAGGTCTGAAACCTCTTGCTTCGTTAATGGAAAAGGCTGTTAAAAATGACACATTCAGGCCACTTCAAAATGGAGCACTTACTGAGACTACTTTTTGTAAGTGCTCAGTTTTGGAGTGGCTTTGATGGTGTGCAACAGGCAGCTTCACCTACAAAACCTAATAACAATGGTTTTCAGTAGTCTTTTTTTCTGCATTTTCTGAAATACTTGGCTTTTCCTGGATCTTTACTTGAAATCTAACGACTGGCAATGATTTTATTGTAAATTCATGAACCTGAAAAGCGACGAATGCCGTCAACACCCACATTTCCATCTGAAACACTTTCTGCATTTTCTGAATGGTTTTCAGTAGTCTTTTTTTCTGCATTTTCTGAAATACTTGGCTTTTCCTGGATCTTTACTTGAAATCTAACGACTGGCAATGATTTTATTGTAAATTCATGAACCTAATTAGGAATGCTGAAAAGTGACGAATGCCGTCAACACCCACATTTCCATCTGAAACTGGAATGTGCCACAATGCCACAGGGGGCAACAATGAGCACTTCACACCTTTCGACTGGCCGTCTTCGACAGAAACTGCTCAAACCACGGAGGAGTGGTTGTGAAAGGGGGAGTGGCTGCATACGGCTGGCACTTTGTTTCACGGCCAACTTAAACATGGCATGGCGAGGTACGACCAACCTGTAGGCTGTACATTAACCTCAGCTTCAGTGGACACACGTCTTTCTTCTTCTTTGCCAAGGCTGAAAGATGAAACGACAAATGGTAAGTCCTGCTTTAGCACCCTTACACTGGGTTGCACTCTTTAGTGACGCAATTCTTGTTTGGCGTAAGTGCTCCGTTTTGGAGTGGCCTTGATGGCGTAAAAAGACAACGGCAGGGAACATGGTTTTGTGTAAAAGTTGATTTTGAAATCTAACAATTCAGCAATTCTTGTTGGGATATATATTTTCCTAAATATAGGGGAGAATGAAAAGGCTCTTGCACTACATGTACAAGGCTACATTAAAAGAACGTATCCAGACTACTTCAAAAAGGGGCACTTGTTTGGAATGCTATCACAGTAGTGCTTCTCTTTGGGGCAGCCTTGAGAGGATCTGGCACAAATCCCTTTTGTTGAGCGTACCTGGAAGTATGGTTTTGTATTGCAGTTCTTCCGCTGAAACTACCTGAGGTCTCAAACCTCTCTCCTTTATGATGAAGACTATGCAAAATGACACGTTCAGGCCCCTTCAAAGTGAAGCACTTGCTTGGAATACCTGCATGTAAGTGCTTAGTTTTGGAGTAGCTTTGATGGGGTACAACAGATCCAACGCGAGGAAAAACTGGCATAGGTGCTCTCTTGTACAAATTTACATTGGACGGCACGCGTCAGACTAAACGTCAAGCAACTGGAGGCACGATCTGAAACTAAAAGACGGGAAGCCCCACTTGAATCGAACCTCGACTTTAGCACTGTTCTTGGTATGATATTAGAAAGTGCTACCAAGTGGAGGTATGATCTGGTGTTGTAATTCTTCAGTCACAATTATCGAAAGGCCTTCGAAGGTCTGAAACCTCTTGCTTCGTTAATGGAAAAGGCTGTTAAAAATGACACATTCAGGCCACTTCAAAATGGAGCACTTACTGAGACTACTTTTTGTAAGTGCTCAGTTTTGGAGTGGCTTTGATGGTGTGCAACAGGCAGCTTCACCTACAAAACCTAATAACAATGGTTTTCAGTAGTCTTTTTTTCTGCATTTTCTGAAATACTTGGCTTTTCCTGGATCTTTACTTGAAATCTAACGACTGGCAATGATTTTATTGTAAATTCATGAACCTAATTAGGAATGCTGAAAAGTGACGAATGCCGTCAACACCCACATTTCCATCTGAAACTGGAATGTGCCACAATGCCACAGGGGGCAACAATGAGCACTTCACACCTTTCGACTGGCCGTCTTCGACAGAAACTGCTCAAACCACGGAGCAGTGGTTGTGAAAGGGGGAGTGGCTGCATACGGCTGAAAGATGAAACGACAAATGGTAAGTCCTGCTTTAGCACCCTTACACTGGGTTGCACTCTTTAGTGACGCAATTCTTGTTTGGCGTAAGTGCTCCGTTTTGGAGTGGCCTTGATGGCGTAAAAAGACAACGGCAGGGAACATGGTTTTGTGTAAAAGTTGATTTTGAAATCTAACAATTCAGCAATTCTTGTTGGGATATATATTTTCCTAAATATAGGGGAGAATGAAAAGGCTCTTGCACTACATGTACAAGGCTACATTAAAAGAACGTATCCAGACTACTTCAAAAAGGAGCACTTGTTTGGAATGCTATCACAGTAGTGCTTCTCTTTGGGGCAGCCTTGAGAGGATCTGGCACAAATCCCTTTTGTTGAGCGTACCTGGAAGTATGGTTTTGTATTGCAGTACTTCCGCTGAAACTACCTGAGGTCTCAAACCTCTCTCCTTTATGATGAAGACTATGCAAAATGACACGTTCAGGCCCCTTCAAAGTGAAGCACTTGCTTGGAATACCTGCATGTAAGTGCTTAGTTTTGGAGTAGCTTTGATGGGGTACAACAGATCCAACGCGAGGAAAAACTGGCATAGGTGCTCTCTTGTACAAATTTACATTGGACGGCATGCGTCAGACTAAACGTCAAGCAACTGGAGGCACGATCTGAAACTAAAAGACGGGAAGCCCCACTTGAATCGAACCTCGACTTTAGCACTGTTCTTGGTATGATATTAGAAAGTGCTACCAAGTGGAGGTATGATCTGGTGTTCTAATTCTTCAGTCACAATTATCGAAAGGCCTTCGAAGGTCTGAAACCTCTTGCTTCGTTAATGGAAAAGGCTGTTAAAAATGACACATTCAGGCCACTTCAAAATGGAGCACTTACTGAGACTACTTTTTGTAAGTGCTCAGTTTTGGAGTGGCTTTGATGGTGTGCAACAGGCAGCTTCACCTACAAAACCTAATAACAATGGTTTTCAGTAGTCTTTTTTTCTGCATTTTCTGAAATACTTGGCTTTTCCTGGATCTTTACTTGAAATCTAACGACTGGCAATGATTTTATTGTAAATTCATGAACCTAATTAGGAATGCTGAAAAGTGACGAATGCCGTCAACACCCACATTTCCATCTGAAACTGGAATGTGCCACAATGCCACAGGGGGCAACAATGAGCACTTCACACCTTTCGACTGGCCGTCTTCGACAGAAACTGCTCAAACCACGGAGGAGTGGTTGTGAAAGGGGGAGTGGCTGCATACGGCTGAAAGATGAAACGACAAATGGTAAGTCCTGCTTTAGCACCCTTACACTGGGTTGCACTCTTTAGTGACGCAATTCTTGTTTGGCGTAAGTGCTCCGTTTTGGAGTGGCCTTGATGGCGTAAAAAGACAACGGCAGGGAACATGGTTTTGTGTAAAAGTTGATTTTGAAATCTAACAATTCAGCAATTCTTGTTGGGATATATATTTTCCTAAATATAGGGGAGAATGAAAAGGCTCTTGCACTACATGTACAAGGCTACATTAAAAGAACGTATCCAGACTACTTCAAAAAGGAGCACTTGTTTGGAATGCTATCACAGTAGTGCTTCTCTTTGGGGCAGCCTTGAGAGGATCTGGCACAAATCCCTTTTGTTGAGCGTACCTGGAAGTATGGTTTTGTATTGCAGTACTTCCGCTGAAACTACCTGAGGTCTCAAACCTCTCTCCTTTATGATGAAGACTATGCAAAAAGGCCCCTTCAAAGTGAAGCACTTGCTTGGAATACCTGCATGTAAGTGCTTAGTTTTGGAGTAGCTTTGATGGGGTACAACAGATCCAACGCGAGGAAAAACTGGCATAGGTGCTCTCTTGTACAAATTTACATTGGACGGCACGCGTCAGACTAAACGTCAAGCAACTGGAGGCACGATCTGAAACTAAAAGACGGGAAGCCCCACTTGAATCGAACCTCGACTTTAGCACTGTTCTTGGTATGATATTAGAAAGTGCTACCAAGTGGAGGTATGATCTGGTGTTGTAATTCTTCAGTCACAATTATCGAAAGGCCTTCGAAGGTCTGAAACCTCTTGCTTCGTTAATGGAAAAGGCTGTTAAAAATGACACATTCAGGCCACTTCAAAATGGAGCACTTACTGAGACTACTTTTTGTAAGTGCTCAGTTTTGGAGTGGCTTTGGTGGTGTGCAACAGGCAGCTTCACCTACAAAACCTAATAACAATGGTTTTCAGTAGTCTTTTTTTCTGCATTTTCTGAAATACTTGGCTTTTCCTGGATCTTTACTTGAAATCTAATGACTGGCAATGATTTTATTGTAAATTCATGAACCTGAAAAGCGACGAATGCCGTCAACACCCACATTTCCATCTGAAACACTTTCTGCATTTTCTGAATGGTTTTCAGTAGTCTTTTTTTCTGCATTTTCAGAAATACTTGGCTTTTCCTGCATCTTTACTTGAAATCTAACGACTGGCAATGATTTTATTGTAAATTCATGAACCTAATTAGGAATGCTGAAAAGTGACGAATGCCGTCAACACCCACATTTCCATCTGAAACTGAAATGTGCCACAATGCCACAGGGGGCAACAATGAGCACTTCACACCTTTCGACTGGCCGTCTTCGACAGAAACTGCTCAAACCACGGAGGAGTGGTTGTGAAAGGGGGAGTGGCTGCATACGGCTGGCACTTTGTTTCACGGCCAACTTAAACATGGCATGGCGAGGTACGACCAACCTGTAGGCTGTACATTAACCTCAGCTTCAGTGGACACACGTCTTTCTTCTTCTTTGCCAAGGCTGAAAGATGAAACGACAAATGGTAAGTCCTGCTTTAGCACCCTTACACTGGGTTGCACTCTTTAGTGACGCAATTCTTGTTTGGCGTAAGTGCTCCGTTTTGGAGTGGCCTTGATGGCGTAAAAAGACAACGGCAGGGAACATGGTTTTGTGTAAAAGTTGATTTTGAAATCTAACAATTCAGCAATTCTTGTTGGGATATATATTTTCCTAAATATAGGGGAGAATGAAAAGGCTCTTGCACTACATGTACAAGGCTACATTAAAAGAACGTATCCAGACTACTTCAAAAAGGGGCACTTGTTTGGAATGCTATCACAGTAGTGCTTCTCTTTGGGGCAGCCTTGAGAGGATCTGGCACAAATCCCTTTTGTTGAGCGTACCTGGAAGTATGGTTTTGTATTGCAGTTCTTCCGCTGAAACTACCTGAGGTCTCAAACCTCTCTCCTTTATGATGAAGACTATGCAAAATGACACGTTCAGGCCCCTTCAAAGTGAAGCACTTGCTTGGAATACCTGCATGTAAGTGCTTAGTTTTGGAGTAGCTTTGATGGGGTACAACAGATCCAACGCGAGGAAAAACTGGCATAGGTGCTCTCTTGTACAAATTTACATTGGACGGCACGCGTCAGACTAAACGTCAAGCAACTGGAGGCACGATCTGAAACTAAAAGACGGGAAGCCCCACTTGAATCGAACCTCGACTTTAGCACTGTTCTTGGTATGATATTAGAAAGTGCTACCAAGTGGAGGTATGATCTGGTGTTGTAATTCTTCAGTCACAATTATCGAAAGGCCTTCGAAGGTCTGAAACCTCTTGCTTCGTTAATGGAAAAGGCTGTTAAAAATGACACATTCAGGCCACTTCAAAATGGAGCACTTACTGAGACTACTTTTTGTAAGTGCTCAGTTTTGGAGTGGCTTTGATGGTGTGCAACAGGCAGCTTCACCTACAAAACCTAATAACAATGGTTTTCAGTAGTCTTTTTTTCTGCATTTTCTGAAATACTTGGCTTTTCCTGGATCTTTACTTGAAATCTAACGACTGGCAATGATTTTATTGTAAATTCATGAACCTAATTAGGAATGCTGAAAAGTGACGAATGCCGTCAACACCCACATTTCCATCTGAAACTGGAATGTGCCACAATGCCACAGGGGGCAACAATGAGCACTTCACACCTTTCGACTGGCCGTCTTCGACAGAAACTGCTCAAACCACGGAGGAGTGGTTGTGAAAGGGGGAGTGGCTGCATACGGCTGAAAGATGAAACGACAAATGGTAAGTCCTGCTTTAGCACCCTTACACTGGGTTGCACTCTTTAGTGACGCAATTCTTGTTTGGCGTAAGTGCTCCGTTTTGGAGTGGCCTTGATGGCGTAAAAAGACAACGGCAGGGAACATGGTTTTGTGTAAAAGTTGATTTTGAAATCTAACAATTCAGCAATTCTTGTTGGGATATATATTTTCCTAAATATAGGGGAGAATGAAAAGGCTCTTGCACTACATGTACAAGGCTACATTAAAAGAACGTATCCAGACTACTTCAAAAAGGAGCACTTGTTTGGAATGCTATCACAGTAGTGCTTCTCTTTGGGGCAGCCTTGAGAGGATCTGGCACAAATCCCTTTTGTTGAGCGTACCTGGAAGTATGGTTTTGTATTGCAGTACTTCCGCTGAAACTACCTGAGGTCTCAAACCTCTCTCCTTTATGATGAAGACTATGCAAAATGACACGTTCAGGCCCCTTCAAAGTGAAGCACTTGCTTGGAATACCTGCATGTAAGTGCTTAGTTTTGGAGTAGCTTTGATGGGGTACAACAGATCCAACGCGAGGAAAAACTGGCATAGGTGCTCTCTTGTACAAATTTACATTGGACGGCATGCGTCAGACTAAACGTCAAGCAACTGGAGGCACGATCTGAAACTAAAAGACGGGAAGCCCCACTTGAATCGAACCTCGACTTTAGCACTGTTCTTGGTATGATATTAGAAAGTGCTACCAAGTGGAGGTATGATCTGGTGTTCTAATTCTTCAGTCACAATTATCGAAAGGCCTTCGAAGGTCTGAAACCTCTTGCTTCGTTAATGGAAAAGGCTGTTAAAAATGACACATTCAGGCCACTTCAAAATGGAGCACTTACTGAGACTACTTTTTGTAAGTGCTCAGTTTTGGAGTGGCTTTGATGGTGTGCAACAGGCAGCTTCACCTACAAAACCTAATAACAATGGTTTTCAGTAGTCTTTTTTTCTGCATTTTCTGAAATACTTGGCTTTTCCTGGATCTTTACTTGAAATCTAACGACTGGCAATGATTTTATTGTAAATTCATGAACCTGAAAAGCGACGAATGCCGTCAACACCCACATTTCCATCTGAAACACTTTCTGCATTTTCTGAATGGTTTTCAGTAGTCTTTTTTTCTGCATTTTCTGAAATACTTGGCTTTTCCTGGATCTTTACTTGAAATCTAACGACTGGCAATGATTTTATTGTAAATTCATGAACCTAATTAGGAATGCTGAAAAGTGACGAATGCCGTCAACACCCACATTTCCATCTGAAACTGGAATGTGCCACAATGCCACAGGGGGCAACAATGAGCACTTCACACTTTTCGACTGGCCGTCTTCGACAGAAACTGCTCAAACCACGGAGGAGTGGTTGTGAAAGGGGGAGTGGCTGCATACGGCTGGCACTTTGTTTCACGGCCAACTTAAACATGGCATGGCGAGGTACGACCAACCTGTAGGCTGTACATTAACCTCAGCTTCAGTGGACACACGTCTTTCTTCTTCTTTGCCAAGGCTGAAAGATGAAACGACAAATGGTAAGTCCTGCTTTAGCACCCTTACACTGGGTTGCACTCTTTAGTGACGCAATTCTTGTTTGGCGTAAGTGCTCCGTTTTGGAGTGGCCTTGATGGCGTAAAAAGACAACGGCAGGGAACATGGTTTTGTGTAAAAGTTGATTTTGAAATCTAACAATTCAGCAATTCTTGTTGGGATATATATTTTCCTAAATATAGGGGAGAATGAAAAGGCTCTTGCACTACATGTACAAGGCTACATTAAAAGAACGTATCCAGACTACTTCAAAAAGGGGCACTTGTTTGGAATGCTATCACAGTAGTGCTTCTCTTTGGGGCAGCCTTGAGAGGATCTGGCACAAATCCCTTTTGTTGAGCGTACCTGGAAGTATGGTTTTGTATTGCAGTTCTTCCGCTGAAACTACCTGAGGTCTCAAACCTCTCTCCTTTATGATGAAGACTATGCAAAATGACACGTTCAGGCCCCTTCAAAGTGAAGCACTTGCTTGGAATACCTGCATGTAAGTGCTTAGTTTTGGAGTAGCTTTGATGGGGTACAACAGATCCAACGCGAGGAAAAACTGGCATAGGTGCTCTCTTGTACAAATTTACATTGGACGGCACGCGTCAGACTAAACGTCAAGCAACTGGAGGCACGATCTGAAACTAAAAGACGGGAAGCCCCACTTGAATCGAACCTCGACTTTAGCACTGTTCTTGGTATGATATTAGAAAGTGCTACCAAGTGGAGGTATGATCTGGTGTTGTAATTCTTCAGTCACAATTATCGAAAGGCCTTCGAAGGTCTGAAACCTCTTGCTTCGTTAATGGAAAAGGCTGTTAAAAATGACACATTCAGGCCACTTCAAAATGGAGCACTTACTGAGACTACTTTTTGTAAGTGCTCAGTTTTGGAGTGGCTTTGATGGTGTGCAACAGGCAGCTTCACCTACAAAACCTAATAACAATGGTTTTCAGTAGTCTTTTTTTCTGCATTTTCTGAAATACTTGGCTTTTCCTGGATCTTTACTTGAAATCTAACGACTGGCAATGATTTTATTGTAAATTCATGAACCTAATTAGGAATGCTGAAAAGTGACGAATGCCGTCAACACCCACATTTCCATCTGAAACTGGAATGTGCCACAATGCCACAGGGGGCAACAATGAGCACTTCACACCTTTCGACTGGCCGTCTTCGACAGAAACTGCTCAAACCACGGAGGAGTGGTTGTGAAAGGGGGAGTGGCTGCATACGGCTGAAAGATGAAACGACAAATGGTAAGTCCTGCTTTAGCACCCTTACACTGGGTTGCACTCTTTAGTGACGCAATTCTTGTTGGGCGTAAGTGCTCCGTTTTGGAGTGGCCTTGATGGCGTAAAAAGACAACGGCAGGGAACATGGTTTTGTGTAAAAGTTGATTTTGAAATCTAACAATTCAGCAATTCTTGTTGGGATATATATTTTCCTAAATATAGGGGAGAATGAAAAGGCTCTTGCACTACATGTACAAGGCTACATTAAAAGAACGTATCCAGACTACTTCAAAAAGGAGCACTTGTTTGGAATGCTATCACAGTAGTGCTTCTCTTTGGGGCAGCCTTGAGAGGATCTGGCACAAATCCCTTTTGTTGAGCGTACCTGGAAGTATGGTTTTGTATTGCAGTACTTCCGCTGAAACTACCTGAGGTCTCAAACCTCTCTCCTTTATGATGAAGACTATGCAAAAAGGCCCCTTCAAAGTGAAGCACTTGCTTGGAATACCTGCATGTAAGTGCTTAGTTTTGGAGTAGCTTTGATGGGGTACAACAGATCCAACGCGAGGAAAAACTGGCATAGGTGCTCTCTTGTACAAATTTACATTGGACGGCACGCGTCAGACTAAACGTCAAGCAACTGGAGGCACGATCTGAAACTAAAAGACGGGAAGCCCCACTTGAATCGAACCTCGACTTTAGCACTGTTCTTGGTATGATATTAGAAAGTGCTACCAAGTGGAGGTATGATCTGGTGTTGTAATTCTTCAGTCACAATTATCGAAAGGCCTTCGAAGGTCTGAAACCTCTTGCTTCGTTAATGGAAAAGGCTGTTAAAAATGACACATTCAGGCCACTTCAAAATGGAGCACTTACTGAGACTACTTTTTGTAAGTGCTCAGTTTTGGAGTGGCTTTGGTGGTGTGCAACAGGCAGCTTCACCTACAAAACCTAATAACAATGGTTTTCAGTAGTCTTTTTTTCTGCATTTTCTGAAATACTTGGCTTTTCCTGGATCTTTACTTGAAATCTAACGACTGGCAATGATTTTATTGTAAATTCATGAACCTTATTAGGAATGCTGAAAAGTGACGAATGCCGTCAACACCCACATTTCCATCTGAAACTGGAATGTGCCACAATGCCACAGGGGGCAACAATGAGCACTTCACATCTTTCGACTGGCCGTCTTCGACAGAAACTGCTCAAACCACGGAGGAGTGGTTGTGAAAGGGGGAGTGGCTGCATACGGCTGGCACTTTGTTTCACGGCCAACTTAAACATGGCATGGCGAGGTACGACCAACCTGTAGGCTGTACATTAACCTCAGCTTCAGTGGACACACGTCTTTCTTCTTCTTTGCCAAGGCTGAAAGATGAAACGACAAATGGTAAGTCCTGCTTTAGCACCCTTACACTGGGTTGCACTCTTTAGTGACGCAATTCTTGTTTGGCGTAAGTGCTCGGTTTTGGAGTGGCCTTGATGGCGTAAAAAGACAACGGCAGGGAACATGGTTTTGTGTAAAAGTTGATTTTGAAATCTAACAATTCAGCAATTCTTGTTGGGATATATATTTTCCTAAATATAGGGGAGAATGAAAAGGCTCTTGCACTACATGTACAAGGCTACATTAAAAGAACGTATCCAGACTACTTCAAAAAGGGGCACTTGTTTGGAATGCTATCACAGTAGTGCTTCTCTTTGGGGCAGCCTTGAGAGGATCTGGCACAAATCCCTTTTGTTGAGCGTACCTTGAAGTATGGTTTTGTATTGCAGTACTTCCGCTGAAACTACCTGAGGTCTCAAACCTCTCTCCTTTATGATGAAGACTATGCAAAATGACACGTTCAGGCCCCTTCAAAGTGAAGCACTTGCTTGGAATACCTGCATGTAAGTGCTTAGTTTTGCAGTAGCTTTGATGGGGTACAACAGATCCAACGCGAGGAAAAACTGGCATAGGTGCTCTCTTGTACAAATTTACATTGGACGGCACGCGTCAGACTAAACGTCAAGCAACTGGAGGCACGATCTGAAACTAAAAGACGGGAAGCCCCACTTGAATCGAACCTCGACTTTAGCACTGTTCTTGGTATGATATTAGAAAGTGCTACCAAGTGGAGGTATGATCTGGTGTTGTAATTCTTCAGTCACAATTATCGAAAGGCCTTCGAAGGTCTGAAACCTCTTGCTTCGTTAATGGAAAAGGCTGTTAAAAATGACACATTCAGGCCACTTCAAAATGGAGCACTTACTGAGACTACTTTTTGTAAGTGCTCAGTTTTGGAGTGGCTTTGATGGTGTGCAACAGGCAGCTTCACCTACAAAACCTAATAACAATGGTTTTCAGTAGTCTTTTTTTCTGCATTTTCTGAAATACTTGGCTTTTCCTGGATCTTTACTTGAAATCTAACGACTGGCAATGATTTTATTGTAAATTCATGAACCTAATTAGGAATGCTGAAAAGTGACGAATGCCGTCAACACCCACATTTCCATCTGAAACTGGAATGTGCCACAATGCCACAGGGGGCAACAATGAGCACTTCACACCTTTCGACTGGCCGTCTTCGACAGAAACTGCTCAAACCACGGAGGAGTGGTTGTGAAAGGGGGAGTGGCTGCATACGGCTGAAAGATGAAACGACAAATGGTAAGTCCTGCTTTAGCACCCTTACACTGGGTTGCACTCTTTAGTGACGCAATTCTTGTTTGGCGTAAGTGCTCCGTTTTGGAGTGGCCTTGATGGCGTAAAAAGACAACGGCAGGGAACATGGTTTTGTGTAAAAGTTGATTTTGAAATCTAACAATTCAGCAATTCTTGTTGGGATATATATTTTCCTAAATATAGGGGAGAATGAAAAGGCTCTTGCACTACATGTACAAGGCTACATTAAAAGAACGTATCCAGACTACTTCAAAAAGGAGCACTTGTTTGGAATGCTATCACAGTAGTGCTTCTCTTTGGGGCAGCCTTGAGAGGATCTGGCACAAATCCCTTTTGTTGAGCGTACCTGGAAGTATGGTTTTGTATTGCAGTACTTCCGCTGAAACTACCTGAGGTCTCAAACCTCTCTCCTTTATGATGAAGACTATGCAAAATGACACGTTCAGGCCCCTTCAAAGTGAAGCACTTGCTTGGAATACCTGCATGTAAGTGCTTAGTTTTGGAGTAGCTTTGATGGGGTACAACAGATCCAACGCGAGGAAAAACTGGCATAGGTGCTCTCTTGTACAAATTTACATTGGACGGCACGCGTCAGACTAAACGTCAAGCAACTGGAGGCACGATCTGAAACTAAAAGACGGGAAGCCCCACTTGAATCGAACCTCGACTTTAGCACTGTTCTTGGTATGATATTAGAAAGTGCTACCAAGTGGAGGTATGATCTGGTGTTCTAATTCTTCAGTCACAATTATCGAAAGGCCTTCGAAGGTCTGAAACCTCTTGCTTCGTTAATGGAAAAGGCTGTTAAAAATGACACATTCAGGCCACTTCAAAATGGAGCACTTACTGAGACTACTTTTTGTAAGTGCTCAGTTTTGGAGTGGCTTTGATGGTGTGCAACAGGCAGCTTCACCTACAAAACCTAATAACAATGGTTTTCAGTAGTCTTTTTTTCTGCATTTTCTGAAATACTTGGCTTTTCCTGGATCTTTACTTGAAATCTAACGACTGGCAATGATTTTATTGTAAATTCATGAACCTGAAAAGCGACGAATGCCGTCAACACCCACATTTCCATCTGAAACACTTTCTGCATTTTCTGAATGGTTTTCAGTAGTCTTTTTTTCTGCATTTTCTGAAATACTTGGCTTTTCCTGGATCTTTACTTGAAATCTAACGACTGGCAATGATTTTATTGTAAATTCATGAACCTAATTAGGAATGCTGAAAAGTGACGAATGCCGTCAACACCCACATTTCCATCTGAAACTGGAATGTGCCACAATGCCACAGGGGGCAACAATGAGCACTTCACACCTTTCGACTGGCCGTCTTCGACAGAAACTGCTCAAACCACGGAGGAGTGGTTGTGAAAGGGGGAGTGGCTGCATACGGCTGGCACTTTGTTTCACGGCCAACTTAAACATGGCATGGCGAGGTACGACCAACCTGTAGGCTGTACATTAACCTCAGCTTCAGTGGACACACGTCTTTCTTCTTCTTTGCCAAGGCTGAAAGATGAAACGACAAATGGTAAGTCCTGCTTTAGCACCCTTACACTGGGTTGCACTCTTTAGTGACGCAATTCTTGTTTGGCGTAAGTGCTCCGTTTTGGAGTGGCCTTGATGGCGTAAAAAGACAACGGCAGGGAACATGGTTTTGTGTAAAAGTTGATTTTGAAATCTAACAATTCAGCAATTCTTGTTGGGATATATATTTTCCTAAATATAGGGGAGAATGAAAAGGCTCTTGCACTACATGTACAAGGCTACATTAAAAGAACGTATCCAGACTACTTCAAAAAGGGGCACTTGTTTGGAATGCTATCACAGTAGTGCTTCTCTTTGGGGCAGCCTTGAGAGGATCTGGCACAAATCCCTTTTGTTGAGCGTACCTGGAAGTATGGTTTTGTATTGCAGTTCTTCCGCTGAAACTACCTGAGGTCTCAAACCTCTCTCCTTTATGATGAAGACTATGCAAAATGACACGTTCAGGCCCCTTCAAAGTGAAGCACTTGCTTGGAATACCTGCATGTAAGTGCTTAGTTTTGGAGTAGCTTTGATGGGGTACAACAGATCCAACGCGAGGAAAAACTGGCATAGGTGCTCTCTTGTACAAATTTACATTGGACGGCACGCGTCAGACTAAACGTCAAGCAACTGGAGGCACGATCTGAAACTAAAAGACGGGAAGCCCCACTTGAATCGAACCTCGACTTTAGCACTGTTCTTGGTATGATATTAGAAAGTGCTACCAAGTGGAGGTATGATCTGGTGTTGTAATTCTTCAGTCACAATTATCGAAAGGCCTTCGAAGGTCTGAAACCTCTTGCTTCGTTAATGGAAAAGGCTGTTAAAAATGACACATTCAGGCCACTTCAAAATGGAGCACTTACTGAGACTACTTTTTGTAAGTGCTCAGTTTTGGAGTGGCTTTGATGGTGTGCAACAGGCAGCTTCACCTACAAAACCTAATAACAATGGTTTTCAGTAGTCTTTTTTTCTGCATTTTCTGAAATACTTGGCTTTTCCTGGATCTTTACTTGAAATCTAACGACTGGCAATGATTTTATTGTAAATTCATGAACCTAATTAGGAATGCTGAAAAGTGACGAATGCCGTCAACACCCACATTTCCATCTGAAACTGGAATGTGCCACAATGCCACAGGGGGCAACAATGAGCACTTCACACCTTTCGACTGGCCGTCTTCGACAGAAACTGCTCAAACCACGGAGGAGTGGTTGTGAAAGGGGGAGTGGCTGCATACGGCTGAAAGATGAAACGACAAATGGTAAGTCCTGCTTTAGCACCCTTACACTGGGTTGCACTCTTTAGTGACGCAATTCTTGTTTGGCGTAAGTGCTCCGTTTTGGAGTGGCCTTGATGGCGTAAAAAGACAACGGCAGGGAACATGGTTTTGTGTAAAAGTTGATTTTGAAATCTAACAATTCAGCAATTCTTGTTGGGATATATATTTTCCTAAATATAGGGGAGAATGAAAAGGCTCTTGCACTACATGTACAAGGCTACATTAAAAGAACGTATCCAGACTACTTCAAAAAGGAGCACTTGTTTGGAATGCTATCACAGTAGTGCTTCTCTTTGGGGCAGCCTTGAGAGGATCTGGCACAAATCCCTTTTGTTGAGCGTACCTGGAAGTATGGTTTTGTATTGCAGTACTTCCGCTGAAACTACCTGAGGTCTCAAACCTCTCTCCTTTATGATGAAGACTATGCAAAATGACACGTTCAGGCCCCTTCAAAGTGAAGCACTTGCTTGGAATACCTGCATGTAAGTGCTTAGTTTTGGAGTAGCTTTGATGGGGTACAACAGATCCAACGCGAGGAAAAACTGGCATAGGTGCTCTCTTGTACAAATTTACATTGGACGGCATGCGTCAGACTAAACGTCAAGCAACTGGAGGCACGATCTGAAACTAAAAGACGGGAAGCCCCACTTGAATCGAACCTCGACTTTAGCACTGTTCTTGGTATGATATTAGAAAGTGCTACCAAGTGGAGGTATGATCTGGTGTTCTAATTCTTCAGTCACAATTATCGAAAGGCCTTCGAAGGTCTGAAACCTCTTGCTTCGTTAATGGAAAAGGCTGTTAAAAATGACACATTCAGGCCACTTCAAAATGGAGCACTTACTGAGACTACTTTTTGTAAGTGCTCAGTTTTGGAGTGGCTTTGATGGTGTGCAACAGGCAGCTTCACCTACAAAACCTAATAACAATGGTTTTCAGTAGTCTTTTTTTCTGCATTTTCTGAAATACTTGGCTTTTCCTGGATCTTTACTTGAAATCTAACGACTGGCAATGATTTTATTGTAAATTCATGAACCTGAAAAGCGACGAATGCCGTCAACACCCACATTTCCATCTGAAACACTTTCTGCATTTTCTGAATGGTTTTCAGTAGTCTTTTTTTCTGCATTTTCTGAAATACTTGGCTTTTCCTGGATCTTTACTTGAAATCTAACGACTGGCAATGATTTTATTGTAAATTCATGAACCTAATTAGGAATGCTGAAAAGTGACGAATGCCGTCAACACCCACATTTCCATCTGAAACTGGAATGTGCCACAATGCCACAGGGGGCAACAATGAGCACTTCACACTTTTCGACTGGCCGTCTTCGACAGAAACTGCTCAAACCACGGAGGAGTGGTTGTGAAAGGGGGAGTGGCTGCATACGGCTGGCACTTTGTTTCACGGCCAACTTAAACATGGCATGGCGAGGTACGACCAACCTGTAGGCTGTACATTAACCTCAGCTTCAGTGGACACACGTCTTTCTTCTTCTTTGCCAAGGCTGAAAGATGAAACGACAAATGGTAAGTCCTGCTTTAGCACCCTTACACTGGGTTGCACTCTTTAGTGACGCAATTCTTGTTTGGCGTAAGTGCTCCGTTTTGGAGTGGCCTTGATGGCGTAAAAAGACAACGGCAGGGAACATGGTTTTGTGTAAAAGTTGATTTTGAAATCTAACAATTCAGCAATTCTTGTTGGGATATATATTTTCCTAAATATAGGGGAGAATGAAAAGGCTCTTGCACTACATGTACAAGGCTACATTAAAAGAACGTATCCAGACTACTTCAAAAAGGGGCACTTGTTTGGAATGCTATCACAGTAGTGCTTCTCTTTGGGGCAGCCTTGAGAGGATCTGGCACAAATCCCTTTTGTTGAGCGTACCTGGAAGTATGGTTTTGTATTGCAGTTCTTCCGCTGAAACTACCTGAGGTCTCAAACCTCTCTCCTTTATGATGAAGACTATGCAAAATGACACGTTCAGGCCCCTTCAAAGTGAAGCACTTGCTTGGAATACCTGCATGTAAGTGCTTAGTTTTGGAGTAGCTTTGATGGGGTACAACAGATCCAACGCGAGGAAAAACTGGCATAGGTGCTCTCTTGTACAAATTTACATTGGACGGCACGCGTCAGACTAAACGTCAAGCAACTGGAGGCACGATCTGAAACTAAAAGACGGGAAGCCCCACTTGAATCGAACCTCGACTTTAGCACTGTTCTTGGTATGATATTAGAAAGTGCTACCAAGTGGAGGTATGATCTGGTGTTGTAATTCTTCAGTCACAATTATCGAAAGGCCTTCGAAGGTCTGAAACCTCTTGCTTCGTTAATGGAAAAGGCTGTTAAAAATGACACATTCAGGCCACTTCAAAATGGAGCACTTACTGAGACTACTTTTTGTAAGTGCTCAGTTTTGGAGTGGCTTTGATGGTGTGCAACAGGCAGCTTCACCTACAAAACCTAATAACAATGGTTTTCAGTAGTCTTTTTTTCTGCATTTTCTGAAATACTTGGCTTTTCCTGGATCTTTACTTGAAATCTAACGACTGGCAATGATTTTATTGTAAATTCATGAACCTAATTAGGAATGCTGAAAAGTGACGAATGCCGTCAACACCCACATTTCCATCTGAAACTGGAATGTGCCACAATGCCACAGGGGGCAACAATGAGCACTTCACACCTTTCGACTGGCCGTCTTCGACAGAAACTGCTCAAACCACGGAGGAGTGGTTGTGAAAGGGGGAGTGGCTGCATACGGCTGAAAGATGAAACGACAAATGGTAAGTCCTGCTTTAGCACCCTTACACTGGGTTGCACTCTTTAGTGACGCAATTCTTGTTGGGCGTAAGTGCTCCGTTTTGGAGTGGCCTTGATGGCGTAAAAAGACAACGGCAGGGAACATGGTTTTGTGTAAAAGTTGATTTTGAAATCTAACAATTCAGCAATTCTTGTTGGGATATATATTTTCCTAAATATAGGGGAGAATGAAAAGGCTCTTGCACTACATGTACAAGGCTACATTAAAAGAACGTATCCAGACTACTTCAAAAAGGAGCACTTGTTTGGAATGCTATCACAGTAGTGCTTCTCTTTGGGGCAGCCTTGAGAGGATCTGGCACAAATCCCTTTTGTTGAGCGTACCTGGAAGTATGGTTTTGTATTGCAGTACTTCCGCTGAAACTACCTGAGGTCTCAAACCTCTCTCCTTTATGATGAAGACTATGCAAAAAGGCCCCTTCAAAGTGAAGCACTTGCTTGGAATACCTGCATGTAAGTGCTTAGTTTTGGAGTAGCTTTGATGGGGTACAACAGATCCAACGCGAGGAAAAACTGGCATAGGTGCTCTCTTGTACAAATTTACATTGGACGGCACGCGTCAGACTAAACGTCAAGCAACTGGAGGCACGATCTGAAACTAAAAGACGGGAAGCCCCACTTGAATCGAACCTCGACTTTAGCACTGTTCTTGGTATGATATTAGAAAGTGCTACCAAGTGGAGGTATGATCTGGTGTTGTAATTCTTCAGTCACAATTATCGAAAGGCCTTCGAAGGTCTGAAACCTCTTGCTTCGTTAATGGAAAAGGCTGTTAAAAATGACACATTCAGGCCACTTCAAAATGGAGCACTTACTGAGACTACTTTTTGTAAGTGCTCAGTTTTGGAGTGGCTTTGGTGGTGTGCAACAGGCAGCTTCACCTACAAAACCTAATAACAATGGTTTTCAGTAGTCTTTTTTTCTGCATTTTCTGAAATACTTGGCTTTTCCTGGATCTTTACTTGAAATCTAACGACTGGCAATGATTTTATTGTAAATTCATGAACCTTATTAGGAATGCTGAAAAGTGACGAATGCCGTCAACACCCACATTTCCATCTGAAACTGGAATGTGCCACAATGCCACAGGGGGCAACAATGAGCACTTCACATCTTTCGACTGGCCGTCTTCGACAGAAACTGCTCAAACCACGGAGGAGTGGTTGTGAAAGGGGGAGTGGCTGCATACGGCTGGCACTTTGTTTCACGGCCAACTTAAACATGGCATGGCGAGGTACGACCAACCTGTAGGCTGTACATTAACCTCAGCTTCAGTGGACACACGTCTTTCTTCTTCTTTGCCAAGGCTGAAAGATGAAACGACAAATGGTAAGTCCTGCTTTAGCACCCTTACACTGGGTTGCACTCTTTAGTGACGCAATTCTTGTTTGGCGTAAGTGCTCGGTTTTGGAGTGGCCTTGATGGCGTAAAAAGACAACGGCAGGGAACATGGTTTTGTGTAAAAGTTGATTTTGAAATCTAACAATTCAGCAATTCTTGTTGGGATATATATTTTCCTAAATATAGGGGAGAATGAAAAGGCTCTTGCACTACATGTACAAGGCTACATTAAAAGAACGTATCCAGACTACTTCAAAAAGGGGCACTTGTTTGGAATGCTATCACAGTAGTGCTTCTCTTTGGGGCAGCCTTGAGAGGATCTGGCACAAATCCCTTTTGTTGAGCGTACCTTGAAGTATGGTTTTGTATTGCAGTACTTCCGCTGAAACTACCTGAGGTCTCAAACCTCTCTCCTTTATGATGAAGACTATGCAAAATGACACGTTCAGGCCCCTTCAAAGTGAAGCACTTGCTTGGAATACCTGCATGTAAGTGCTTAGTTTTGCAGTAGCTTTGATGGGGTACAACAGATCCAACGCGAGGAAAAACTGGCATAGGTGCTCTCTTGTACAAATTTACATTGGACGGCACGCGTCAGACTAAACGTCAAGCAACTGGAGGCACGATCTGAAACTAAAAGACGGGAAGCCCCACTTGAATCGAACCTCGACTTTAGCACTGTTCTTGGTATGATATTAGAAAGTGCTACCAAGTGGAGGTATGATCTGGTGTTGTAATTCTTCAGTCACAATTATCGAAAGGCCTTCGAAGGTCTGAAACCTCTTGCTTCGTTAATGGAAAAGGCTGTTAAAAATGACACATTCAGGCCACTTCAAAATGGAGCACTTACTGAGACTACTTTTTGTAAGTGCTCAGTTTTGGAGTGGCTTTGATGGTGTGCAACAGGCAGCTTCACCTACAAAACCTAATAACAATGGTTTTCAGTAGTCTTTTTTTCTGCATTTTCTGAAATACTTGGCTTTTCCTGGATCTTTACTTGAAATCTAACGACTGGCAATGATTTTATTGTAAATTCATGAACCTAATTAGGAATGCTGAAAAGTGACGAATGCCGTCAACACCCACATTTCCATCTGAAACTGGAATGTGCCACAATGCCACAGGGGGCAACAATGAGCACTTCACACCTTTCGACTGGCCGTCTTCGACAGAAACTGCTCAAACCACGGAGGAGTGGTTGTGAAAGGGGGAGTGGCTGCATACGGCTGAAAGATGAAACGACAAATGGTAAGTCCTGCTTTAGCACCCTTACACTGGGTTGCACTCTTTAGTGACGCAATTCTTGTTTGGCGTAAGTGCTCCGTTTTGGAGTGGCCTTGATGGCGTAAAAAGACAACGGCAGGGAACATGGTTTTGTGTAAAAGTTGATTTTGAAATCTAACAATTCAGCAATTCTTGTTGGGATATATATTTTCCTAAATATAGGGGAGAATGAAAAGGCTCTTGCACTACATGTACAAGGCTACATTAAAAGAACGTATCCAGACTACTTCAAAAAGGAGCACTTGTTTGGAATGCTATCACAGTAGTGCTTCTCTTTGGGGCAGCCTTGAGAGGATCTGGCACAAATCCCTTTTGTTGAGCGTACCTGGAAGTATGGTTTTGTATTGCAGTACTTCCGCTGAAACTACCTGAGGTCTCAAACCTCTCTCCTTTATGATGAAGACTATGCAAAATGACACGTTCAGGCCCCTTCAAAGTGAAGCACTTGCTTGGAATACCTGCATGTAAGTGCTTAGTTTTGGAGTAGCTTTGATGGGGTACAACAGATCCAACGCGAGGAAAAACTGGCATAGGTGCTCTCTTGTACAAATTTACATTGGACGGCACGCGTCAGACTAAACGTCAAGCAACTGGAGGCACGATCTGAAACTAAAAGACGGGAAGCCCCACTTGAATCGAACCTCGACTTTAGCACTGTTCTTGGTATGATATTAGAAAGTGCTACCAAGTGGAGGTATGATCTGGTGTTCTAATTCTTCAGTCACAATTATCGAAAGGCCTTCGAAGGTCTGAAACCTCTTGCTTCGTTAATGGAAAAGGCTGTTAAAAATGACACATTCAGGCCACTTCAAAATGGAGCACTTACTGAGACTACTTTTTGTAAGTGCTCAGTTTTGGAGTGGCTTTGATGGTGTGCAACAGGCAGCTTCACCTACAAAACCTAATAACAATGGTTTTCAGTAGTCTTTTTTTCTGCATTTTCTGAAATACTTGGCTTTTCCTGGATCTTTACTTGAAATCTAACGACTGGCAATGATTTTATTGTAAATTCATGAACCTGAAAAGCGACGAATGCCGTCAACACCCACATTTCCATCTGAAACACTTTCTGCATTTTCTGAATGGTTTTCAGTAGTCTTTTTTTCTGCATTTTCTGAAATACTTGGCTTTTCCTGGATCTTTACTTGAAATCTAACGACTGGCAATGATTTTATTGTAAATTCATGAACCTAATTAGGAATGC
Source organism: Lepisosteus platostomus (assembly GCF_059453375.1). Lineage (NCBI taxonomy): Eukaryota > Metazoa > Chordata > Actinopteri > Semionotiformes > Lepisosteidae > Lepisosteus > Lepisosteus platostomus. The sequence continues at coordinate 30,226,817 of NC_142615.1, read as the reverse complement.
TGAAAAGTGACGAATGCCGTCAACACCCACATTTCCATCTGAAACTGGAATGTGCCACAATGCCACAGGGGGCAACAATGAGCACTTCACACCTTTCGACTGGCCGTCTTCGACAGAAACTGCTCAAACCACGGAGGAGTGGTTGTGAAAGGGGGAGTGGCTGCATACGGCTGGCACTTTGTTTCACGGCCAACTTAAACATGGCATGGCGAGGTACGACCAACCTGTAGGCTGTACATTAACCTCAGCTTCAGTGGACACACGTCTTTCTTCTTCTTTGCCAAGGCTGAAAGATGAAACGACAAATGGTAAGTCCTGCTTTAGCACCCTTACACTGGGTTGCACTCTTTAGTGACGCAATTCTTGTTTGGCGTAAGTGCTCCGTTTTGGAGTGGCCTTGATGGCGTAAAAAGACAACGGCAGGGAACATGGTTTTGTGTAAAAGTTGATTTTGAAATCTAACAATTCAGCAATTCTTGTTGGGATATATATTTTCCTAAATATAGGGGAGAATGAAAAGGCTCTTGCACTACATGTACAAGGCTACATTAAAAGAACGTATCCAGACTACTTCAAAAAGGGGCACTTGTTTGGAATGCTATCACAGTAGTGCTTCTCTTTGGGGCAGCCTTGAGAGGATCTGGCACAAATCCCTTTTGTTGAGCGTACCTGGAAGTATGGTTTTGTATTGCAGTTCTTCCGCTGAAACTACCTGAGGTCTCAAACCTCTCTCCTTTATGATGAAGACTATGCAAAATGACACGTTCAGGCCCCTTCAAAGTGAAGCACTTGCTTGGAATACCTGCATGTAAGTGCTTAGTTTTGGAGTAGCTTTGATGGGGTACAACAGATCCAACGCGAGGAAAAACTGGCATAGGTGCTCTCTTGTACAAATTTACATTGGACGGCACGCGTCAGACTAAACGTCAAGCAACTGGAGGCACGATCTGAAACTAAAAGACGGGAAGCCCCACTTGAATCGAACCTCGACTTTAGCACTGTTCTTGGTATGATATTAGAAAGTGCTACCAAGTGGAGGTATGATCTGGTGTTGTAATTCTTCAGTCACAATTATCGAAAGGCCTTCGAAGGTCTGAAACCTCTTGCTTCGTTAATGGAAAAGGCTGTTAAAAATGACACATTCAGGCCACTTCAAAATGGAGCACTTACTGAGACTACTTTTTGTAAGTGCTCAGTTTTGGAGTGGCTTTGATGGTGTGCAACAGGCAGCTTCACCTACAAAACCTAATAACAATGGTTTTCAGTAGTCTTTTTTTCTGCATTTTCTGAAATACTTGGCTTTTCCTGGATCTTTACTTGAAATCTAACGACTGGCAATGATTTTATTGTAAATTCATGAACCTAATTAGGAATGCTGAAAAGTGACGAATGCCGTCAACACCCACATTTCCATCTGAAACTGGAATGTGCCACAATGCCACAGGGGGCAACAATGAGCACTTCACACCTTTCGACTGGCCGTCTTCGACAGAAACTGCTCAAACCACGGAGGAGTGGTTGTGAAAGGGGGAGTGGCTGCATACGGCTGAAAGATGAAACGACAAATGGTAAGTCCTGCTTTAGCACCCTTACACTGGGTTGCACTCTTTAGTGACGCAATTCTTGTTTGGCGTAAGTGCTCCGTTTTGGAGTGGCCTTGATGGCGTAAAAAGACAACGGCAGGGAACATGGTTTTGTGTAAAAGTTGATTTTGAAATCTAACAATTCAGCAATTCTTGTTGGGATATATATTTTCCTAAATATAGGGGAGAATGAAAAGGCTCTTGCACTACATGTACAAGGCTACATTAAAAGAACGTATCCAGACTACTTCAAAAAGGAGCACTTGTTTGGAATGCTATCACAGTAGTGCTTCTCTTTGGGGCAGCCTTGAGAGGATCTGGCACAAATCCCTTTTGTTGAGCGTACCTGGAAGTATGGTTTTGTATTGCAGTACTTCCGCTGAAACTACCTGAGGTCTCAAACCTCTCTCCTTTATGATGAAGACTATGCAAAAAGGCCCCTTCAAAGTGAAGCACTTGCTTGGAATACCTGCATGTAAGTGCTTAGTTTTGGAGTAGCTTTGATGGGGTACAACAGATCCAACGCGAGGAAAAACTGGCATAGGTGCTCTCTTGTACAAATTTACATTGGACGGCACGCGTCAGACTAAACGTCAAGCAACTGGAGGCACGATCTGAAACTAAAAGACGGGAAGCCCCACTTGAATCGAACCTCGACTTTAGCACTGTTCTTGGTATGATATTAGAAAGTGCTACCAAGTGGAGGTATGATCTGGTGTTGTAATTCTTCAGTCACAATTATCGAAAGGCCTTCGAAGGTCTGAAACCTCTTGCTTCGTTAATGGAAAAGGCTGTTAAAAATGACACATTCAGGCCACTTCAAAATGGAGCACTTACTGAGACTACTTTTTGTAAGTGCTCAGTTTTGGAGTGGCTTTGGTGGTGTGCAACAGGCAGCTTCACCTACAAAACCTAATAACAATGGTTTTCAGTAGTCTTTTTTTCTGCATTTTCTGAAATACTTGGCTTTTCCTGGATCTTTACTTGAAATCTAACGACTGGCAATGATTTTATTGTAAATTCATGAACCTTATTAGGAATGCTGAAAAGTGACGAATGCCGTCAACACCCACATTTCCATCTGAAACTGGAATGTGCCACAATGCCACAGGGGGCAACAATGAGCACTTCACATCTTTCGACTGGCCGTCTTCGACAGAAACTGCTCAAACCACGGAGGAGTGGTTGTGAAAGGGGGAGTGGCTGCATACGGCTGGCACTTTGTTTCACGGCCAACTTAAACATGGCATGGCGAGGTACGACCAACCTGTAGGCTGTACATTAACCTCAGCTTCAGTGGACACACGTCTTTCTTCTTCTTTGCCAAGGCTGAAAGATGAAACGACAAATGGTAAGTCCTGCTTTAGCACCCTTACACTGGGTTGCACTCTTTAGTGACGCAATTCTTGTTTGGCGTAAGTGCTCGGTTTTGGAGTGGCCTTGATGGCGTAAAAAGACAACGGCAGGGAACATGGTTTTGTGTAAAAGTTGATTTTGAAATCTAACAATTCAGCAATTCTTGTTGGGATATATATTTTCCTAAATATAGGGGAGAATGAAAAGGCTCTTGCACTACATGTACAAGGCTACATTAAAAGAACGTATCCAGACTACTTCAAAAAGGGGCACTTGTTTGGAATGCTATCACAGTAGTGCTTCTCTTTGGGGCAGCCTTGAGAGGATCTGGCACAAATCCCTTTTGTTGAGCGTACCTTGAAGTATGGTTTTGTATTGCAGTACTTCCGCTGAAACTACCTGAGGTCTCAAACCTCTCTCCTTTATGATGAAGACTATGCAAAATGACACGTTCAGGCCCCTTCAAAGTGAAGCACTTGCTTGGAATACCTGCATGTAAGTGCTTAGTTTTGGAGTAGCTTTGATGGGGTACAACAGATCCAACGCGAGGAAAAACTGGCATAGGTGCTCTCTTGTACAAATTTACATTGGACGGCACGCGTCAGACTAAACGTCAAGCAACTGGAGGCACGATCTGAAACTAAAAGACGGGAAGCCCCACTTGAATCGAACCTCGACTTTAGCACTGTTCTTGGTATGATATTAGAAAGTGCTACCAAGTGGAGGTATGATCTGGTGTTGTAATTCTTCAGTCACAATTATCGAAAGGCCTTCGAAGGTCTGAAACCTCTTGCTTCGTTAATGGAAAAGGCTGTTAAAAATGACACATTCAGGCCACTTCAAAATGGAGCACTTACTGAGACTACTTTTTGTAAGTGCTCAGTTTTGGAGTGGCTTTGATGGTGTGCAACAGGCAGCTTCACCTACAAAACCTAATAACAATGGTTTTCAGTAGTCTTTTTTTCTGCATTTTCTGAAATACTTGGCTTTTCCTGGATCTTTACTTGAAATCTAACGACTGGCAATGATTTTATTGTAAATTCATGAACCTGAAAAGCGACGAATGCCGTCAACACCCACATTTCCATCTGAAACACTTTCTGCATTTTCTGAATGGTTTTCAGTAGTCTTTTTTTCTGCATTTTCTGAAATACTTGGCTTTTCCTGGATCTTTACTTGAAATCTAACGACTGGCAATGATTTTATTGTAAATTCATGAACCTAATTAGGAATGCTGAAAAGTGACGAATGCCGTCAACACCCACATTTCCATCTGAAACTGGAATGTGCCACAATGCCACAGGGGGCAACAATGAGCACTTTACACCTTTCGACTGGCCGTCTTCGACAGAAACTGCTCAAACCACGGAGGAGTGGTTGTGAAAGGGGGAGTGGCTGCATTCGGCTGGCACTTTGTTTCACGGCCAACTTAAACATGGCATGGCGAGGTACGACCATCCTGTAGGCTGTACATTAACCTCAGCTTCAGTGGACACATGTCTTTCTTCTTCTTGCCAAGGCTGAAAGATGAAACGACAAATGGTAAGTCCTGCTTTAGCACCCTTACACTGGGTTGCACTCTTTAGTGACGCAATTCTTGTTTGGCGTAAGTGCTCCGTTTTGGAGTGGCCTTGATGGCGTAAAAAGACAACGGCAGGGAACATGGTTTTGTGTAAAAGTTGATTTTGAAATCTAACAATTCAGCAATTCTTGTTGGGATATATATTTTCCTAAATATAGGGGAGAATGAAAAGGCTCTTGCACTACATGTACAAGGCTACATTAAAAGAACGTATCCAGACTACTTCAAAAAGGGGCACTTGTTTGGAATGCTATCACAGTAGTGCTTCTCTTTGGGGCAGCCTTGAGAGGATCTGGCACAAATCCCTTTTGTTGAGCGTACCTGGAAGTATGGTTTTGTGTTGCAGTACTTCCGCTGAAACTACCTGAGGTCTCAAACCTCTCTCCTTTATGATGAAGACTATGCAAAATGACACGTTCAGGCCCCTTCAAAGTGAAGCACTTGCTTGGAATACCTGCATGTAAGTGCTTAGTTTTGGAGTAGCTTTGATGGGGTACAGCAGATCCAACGCGAGGAAAAACTGGCATAGGTGCTCTCTTGTACACATTTACATTGGACGGCACGCGTCAGACTAAACGTCAAGCAACTGGAGGCACGATCTGAAACTAAAAGACGGGAAGCCCCACTTGAATCGAACCTCGACTTTAGCACTGTTCTTGGTATGATATTAGAAAGTGCTACCAAGTGGAGGTATGATCTGATGTTGTAATTCTTCAGTCACAGTTATCGAAAGGCCTTCGAAGGTCTGAAACCACTTGCTTCGTTAATGGAAAAGGCTGTTAAAAATGACACATTCAGGCCACTTCAAAATGGAGCACTTACTGAGACTACTTTTTGTAAGTGCTCAGTTTTGGAGTGGCTTTGATGGTGTGCAACAGGCAGCTTCACCTACAAAACCTAATAACAATGGTTTTCAGTAGTCTTTTTTTCTGCATTTTCTGAAATACTTGGCTTTTCCTGGATCTTTACTTGAAATCTAATGACTGGCAATGATTTTATTGTAAATTCATGAACCTGAAAAGCGACGAATGCCGTCAACACCCACATTTCCATCTGAAACACTTTCTGCATTTTCTGAATGGTTTTCAGTAGTCTTTTTTTCTGCATTTTCTGAAATACTTGGCTTTTCCTGGATCTTTACTTGAAATCTAACGACTGGCAATGATTTTATTGTAAATTCATGAACCTAATTAGGAATGCTGAAAAGTGACGAATGCCGTCAACACCCACATTTCCATCTGAAACTGGAATGTGCCACAATGCCACAGGGGGCAACAATGAGCACTTCACACCTTTCGACTGGCCGTCTTCGACAGAAACTGCTCAAACCACGGAGGAGTGGTTGTGAAAGGGGGAGTGGCTGCATACGGCTGGCACTTTGTTTCACGGCCAACTTAAACATGGCATGGCGAGGTACGACCAACCTGTAGGCTGTACATTAACCTCAGCTTCAGTGGACACACGTCTTTCTTCTTCTTTGCCAAGGCTGAAAGATGAAACGACAAATGGTAAGTCCTGCTTTAGCACCCTTACACTGGGTTGCACTCTTTAGTGACGCAATTCTTGTTTGGCGTAAGTGCTCCATTTTGGAGTGGCCTTGATGGCGTAAAAAGACAACGGCAGGGAACATGGTTTTGTGTAAACGTTGATTTTGAAATCTAACAATTCAGCAATTCTTGTTGGGATATATATTTTCCTAAATATAGGGGAGAATGAAAAGGCTCTTGCACTACATGTACAAGGCTACATTAAAAGAACGTATCCAGACTACTTCAAAAAGGGGCACTTGTTTGGAATGCTATCACAGTAGTGCTTCTCTTTGGGGCAGCCTTGAGAGGATCTGGCACAAATCCCTTTTGTTGAGCGTACCTGGAAGTATGGTTTTGTATTGCAGTTCTTCCGCTGAAACTACCTGAGGTCTCAAACCTCTCTCCTTTATGATGAAGACTATGCAAAATGACACGTTCAGGCCCCTTCAAAGTGAAGCACTTGCTTGGAATACCTGCATGTAAGTGCTTAGTTTTGGAGTAGCTTTGATGGGGTACAACAGATCCAACGCGAGGAAAAACTGGCATAGGTGCTCTCTTGTACAAATTTACATTGGACGGCACGCGTCAGACTAAACGTCAAGCAACTGGAGGCACGATCTGAAACTAAAAGACGGGAAGCCCCACTTGAATCGAACCTCGACTTTAGCACTGTTCTTGGTGTGATATTAGAAAGTGCTACCAAGTGGAGGTATGATCTGGTGTTGTAATTCTTCAGTCACAATTTCGAAAGGCCTTCGAAGGTCTGAAACCTCTTGCTTCGTTAATGGAAAAGGCTGTTAAAAATGACACATTCAGGCCACTTCAAAATGGAGCACTTACTGAGACTACTTTTTGTAAGTGCTCAGTTTTGGAGTGGCTTTGATGGTGTGCAACAGGCAGCTTCACCTACAAAACCTAATAACAATGGTTTTCAGTAGTCTTTTTTTCTGCATTTTCTGAAATACTTGGCTTTTCCTGGATCTTTACTTGAAATCTAACGACTGGCAATGATTTTATTGTAAATTCATGAACCTTATTAGGAATGCTGAAAAGTGACGAATGCCGTCAACACCCACATTTCCATCTGAAACTGGAATGTGCCACAATGCCACAGGGGGCAACAATGAGCACTTCACATCTTTCGACTGGCCGTCTTCGACAGAAACTGCTCAAACCACGGAGGAGTGGTTGTGAAAGGGGGAGTGGCTGCATACGGCTGGCACTTTGTTTCACGGCCAACTTAAACATGGCATGGCGAGGTACGACCAACCTGTAGGCTGTACATTAACCTCAGCTTCAGTGGACACACGTCTTTCTTCTTCTTTGCCAAGGCTGAAAGATGAAACGACAAATGGTAAGTCCTGCTTTAGCACCCTTACACTGGGTTGCACTCTTTAGTGACGCAATTCTTGTTTGGCGTAAGTGCTCCGTTTTGGAGTGGCCTTGATGGCGTAAAAAGACAACGGCAGGGAACATGGTTTTGTGTAAAAGTTGATTTTGAAATCTAACAATTCAGCAATTCTTGTTGGGATATATATTTTCCTAAATATAGGGGAGAATGAAAAGGCTCTTGCACTACATGTACAAGGCTACATTAAAAGAACGTATCCAGACTACTTCAAAAAGGGGCACTTGTTTGGAATGCTATCACAGTAGTGCTTCTCTTTGGGGCAGCCTTGAGAGGATCTGGCACAAATCCCTTTTGTTGAGCGTACCTGGAAGTATGGTTTTGTATTGCAGTACTTCCGCTGAAACTACCTGAGGTCTCAAACCTCTCTCCTTTATGATGAAGACTATGCAAAATGACACGTTCAGGCCCCTTCAAAGTGAAGCACTTGCTTGGAATACCTGCATGTAAGTGCTTAGTTTTGGAGTAGCTTTGATGGGGTACAACAGATCCAACGCGAGGAAAAACTGGCATAGGTGCTCTCTTGTACAAATTTACATTGGACGGCACGCGTCAGACTAAACGTCAAGCAACTGGAGGCACGATCTGAAACTAAAAGACGGGAAGCCCCACTTGAATCGAACCTCGACTTTAGCACTGTTCTTGGTATGATATTAGAAAGTGCTACCAAGTGGAGGTATGATCTGGTGTTGTAATTCTTCAGTCACAATTATCGAAAGGCCTTCGAAGGTCTGAAACCTCTTGCTTCGTTAATGGAAAAGGCTGTTAAAAATGACACATTCAGCCCACTTCAAAATGGAGCACTTACTGAGACTACTTTTTGTAAGTGCTCAGTTTTGGAGTGGCTTTGATGGTGTGCAACAGGCAGCTTCACCTACAAAACCTAATAACAATGGTTTTCAGTAGTCTTTTTTTCTGCATTTTCTGAAATACTTGGCTTTTCCTGGATCTTTACTTGAAATCTAACGACTGGCAATGATTTTATTGTAAATTCATGAACCTGAAAAGCGACGAATGCCGTCAACACCCACATTTCCATCTGAAACACTTTCTGCATTTTCTGAATGGTTTTCAGTAGTCTTTTTTTCTGCATTTTCTGAAATACTTGGCTTTTCCTGGATCTTTACTTGAAATCTAACGACTGGCAATGATTTTATTGTAAATTCATGAACCTAATTAGGAATGCTGAAAAGTGACGAATGCCGTCAACACCCACATTTCCATCTGAAACTGGAATGTGCCACAATGCCACAGGGGGCAACAATGAGCACTTTACACCTTTCGACTGGCCGTCTTCGACAGAAACTGCTCAAACCACGGAGGAGTGGTTGTGAAAGGGGGAGTGGCTGCATTCGGCTGGCACTTTGTTTCACGGCCAACTTAAACATGGCATGGCGAGGTACGACCATCCTGTAGGCTGTACATTAACCTCAGCTTCAGTGGACACATGTCTTTCTTCTTCTTGCCAAGGCTGAAAGATGAAACGACAAATGGTAAGTCCTGCTTTAGCACCCTTACACTGGGTTGCACTCTTTAGTGACGCAATTCTTGTTTGGCGTAAGTGCTCCGTTTTGGAGTGGCCTTGATGGCGTAAAAAGACAACGGCAGGGAACATGGTTTTGTGTAAAAGTTGATTTTGAAATCTAACAATTCAGCAATTCTTGTTGGGATATATATTTTCCTAAATATAGGGGAGAATGAAAAGGCTCTTGCACTACATGTACAAGGCTACATTAAAAGAACGTATCCAGACTACTTCAAAAAGGGGCACTTGTTTGGAATGCTATCACAGTAGTGCTTCTCTTTGGGGCAGCCTTGAGAGGATCTGGCACAAATCCCTTTTGTTGAGCGTACCTGGAAGTATGGTTTTGTATTGCAGTTCTTCCGCTGAAACTACCTGAGGTCTCAAACCTCTCTCCTTTATGATGAAGACTATGCAAAATGACACGTTCAGGCCCCTTCAAAGTGAAGCACTTGCTTGGAATACCTGCATGTAAGTGCTTAGTTTTGGAGTAGCTTTGATGGGGTACAACAGATCCAACGCGAGGAAAAACTGGCATAGGTGCTCTCTTGTACAAATTTACATTGGACGGCACGCGTCAGACTAAACGTCAAGCAACTGGAGGCACGATCTGAAACTAAAAGACGGGAAGCCCCACTTGAATCGAACCTCGACTTTAGCACTGTTCTTGGTATGATATTAGAAAGTGCTACCAAGTGGAGGTATGATCTGGTGTTGTAATTCTTCAGTCACAATTATCGAAAGGCCTTCGAAGGTCTGAAACCTCTTGCTTCGTTAATGGAAAAGGCTGTTAAAAATGACACATTCAGGCCACTTCAAAATGGAGCACTTACTGAGACTACTTTTTGTAAGTGCTCAGTTTTGGAGTGGCTTTGATGGTGTGCAACAGGCAGCTTCACCTACAAAACCTAATAACAATGGTTTTCAGTAGTCTTTTTTTCTGCATTTTCTGAAATACTTGGCTTTTCCTGGATCTTTACTTGAAATCTAACGACTGGCAATGATTTTATTGTAAATTCATGAACCTAATTAGGAATGCTGAAAAGTGACGAATGCCGTCAACACCCACATTTCCATCTGAAACTGGAATGTGCCACAATGCCACAGGGGGCAACAATGAGCACTTCACACCTTTCGACTGGCCGTCTTCGACAGAAACTGCTCAAACCACGGAGGAGTGGTTGTGAAAGGGGGAGTGGCTGCATACGGCTGAAAGATGAAACGACAAATGGTAAGTCCTGCTTTAGCACCCTTACACTGGGTTGCACTCTTTAGTGACGCAATTCTTGTTTGGCGTAAGTGCTCCGTTTTGGAGTGGCCTTGATGGCGTAAAAAGACAACGGCAGGGAACATGGTTTTGTGTAAAAGTTGATTTTGAAATCTAACAATTCAGCAATTCTTGTTGGGATATATATTTTCCTAAATATAGGGGAGAATGAAAAGGCTCTTGCACTACATGTACAAGGCTACATTAAAAGAACGTATCCAGACTACTTCAAAAAGGAGCACTTGTTTGGAATGCTATCACAGTAGTGCTTCTCTTTGGGGCAGCCTTGAGAGGATCTGGCACAAATCCCTTTTGTTGAGCGTACCTGGAAGTATGGTTTTGTATTGCAGTACTTCCGCTGAAACTACCTGAGGTCTCAAACCTCTCTCCTTTATGATGAAGACTATGCAAAAAGGCCCCTTCAAAGTGAAGCACTTGCTTGGAATACCTGCATGTACGTGCTTAGTTTTGGAGTAGCTTTGATGGGGTACAACAGATCCAACGCGAGGAAAAACTGGCATAGGTGCTCTCTTGTACAAATTTACATTGGACGGCACGCGTCAGACTAAACGTCAAGCAACTGGAGGCACGATCTGAAACTAAAAGACGGGAAGCCCCACTTGAATCGAACCTCGACTTTAGCACTGTTCTTGGTATGATATTAGAAAGTGCTACCAAGTGGAGGTATGATCTGGTGTTGTAATTCTTCAGTCACAATTATCGAAAGGCCTTCGAAGGTCTGAAACCTCTTGCTTCGTTAATGGAAAAGGCTGTTAAAAATGACACATTCAGGCCACTTCAAAATGGAGCACTTACTGAGACTACTTTTTGTAAGTGCTCAGTTTTGGAGTGGCTTTGATGGTGTGCAACAGGCAGCTTCACCTACAAAACCTAATAACAATGGTTTTCAGTAGTCTTTTTTTCTGCATTTTCTGAAATACTTGGCTTTTCCTGGATCTTTACTTGAAATCTAACGACTGGCAATGATTTTATTGTAAATTCATGAACCTAATTAGGAATGCTGAAAAGTGACGAATGCCGTCAACACCCACATTTCCATCTGAAACTGGAATGTGCCACAATGCCACAGGGGGCAACAATGAGCACTTCACACCTTTCGACTGGCCGTCTTCGACAGAAACTGCTCAAACCACGGAGGAGTGGTTGTGAAAGGGGGAGTGGCTGCATACGGCTGAAAGATGAAACGACAAATGGTAAGTCCTGCTTTAGCACCCTTACACTGGGTTGCACTCTTTAGTGACGCAATTCTTGTTTGGCGTAAGTGCTCCGTTTTGGAGTGGCCTTGATGGCGTAAAAAGACAACGGCAGGGAACATGGTTTTGTGTAAAAGTTGATTTTGAAATCTAACAATTCAGCAATTCTTGTTGGGATATATATTTTCCTAAATATAGGGGAGAATGAAAAGGCTCTTGCACTACATGTACAAGGCTACATTAAAAGAACGTATCCAGACTACTTCAAAAAGGAGCACTTGTTTGGAATGCTATCACAGTAGTGCTTCTCTTTGGGGCAGCCTTGAGAGGATCTGGCACAAATCCCTTTTGTTGAGCGTACCTTGAAGTATGGTTTTGTATTGCAGTACTTCCGCTGAAACTACCTGAGGTCTCAAACCTCTCTCCTTTATGATGAAGACTATGCAAAATGACACGTTCAGGCCCCTTCAAAGTGAAGCACTTGCTTGGAATACCTGCATGTAAGTGCTTAGTTTTGCAGTAGCTTTGATGGGGTACAACAGATCCAACGCGAGGAAAAACTGGCATAGGTGCTCTCTTGTACAAATTTACATTGGACGGCACGCGTCAGACTAAACGTCAAGCAACTGGAGGCACGATCTGAAACTAAAAGACGGGAAGCCCCACTTGAATCGAACCTCGACTTTAGCACTGTTCTTGGTATGATATTAGAAAGTGCTACCAAGTGGAGGTATGATCTGGTGTTGTAATTCTTCAGTCACAATTATCGAAAGGCCTTCGAAGGTCTGAAACCTCTTGCTTCGTTAATGGAAAAGGCTGTTAAAAATGACACATTCAGGCCACTTCAAAATGGAGCACTTACTGAGACTACTTTTTGTAAGTGCTCAGTTTTGGAGTGGCTTTGATGGTGTGCAACAGGCAGCTTCACCTACAAAACCTAATAACAATGGTTTTCAGTAGTCTTTTTTTCTGCATTTTCTGAAATACTTGGCTTTTCCTGGATCTTTACTTGAAATCTAACGACTGGCAATGATTTTATTGTAAATTCATGAACCTGAAAAGCGACGAATGCCGTCAACACCCACATTTCCATCTGAAACACTTTCTGCATTTTCTGAATGGTTTTCAGTAGTCTTTTTTTCTGCATTTTCTGAAATACTTGGCTTTTCCTGGATCTTTACTTGAAATCTAACGACTGGCAATGATTTTATTGTAAATTCATGAACCTAATTAGGAATGCTGAAAAGTGACGAATGCCGTCAACACCCACATTTCCATCTGAAACTGGAATGTGCCACAATGCCACAGGGGGCAACAATGAGCACTTTACACCTTTCGACTGGCCGTCTTCGACAGAAACTGCTCAAACCACGGAGGAGTGGTTGTGAAAGGGGGAGTGGCTGCATTCGGCTGGCACTTTGTTTCACGGCCAACTTAAACATGGCATGGCGAGGTACGACCATCCTGTAGGCTGTACATTAACCTCAGCTTCAGTGGACACATGTCTTTCTTCTTCTTGCCAAGGCTGAAAGATGAAACGACAAATGGTTAGTCCTGCTTTAGCACCCTTACACTGGGTTGCACTCTTTAGTGACGCAATTCTTGTTTGGCGTAAGTGCTCCGTTTTGGAGTGGCCTTGATGGCGTAAAAAGACAACGGCAGGGAACATGGTTTTGTGTAAAAGTTGATTTTGAAATCTAACAATTCAGCAATTCTTGTTGGGATATATATTTTCCTAAATATAGGGGAGAATGAAAAGGCTCTTGCACTACATGTACAAGGCTACATTAAAAGAACGTATCCAGACTACTTCAAAAAGGGGCACTTGTTTGGAATGCTATCACAGTAGTGCTTCTCTTTGGGGCAGCCTTGAGAGGATCTGGCACAAATCCCTTTTGTTGAGCGTACCTGGAAGTATGGTTTTGTGTTGCAGTACTTCCGCTGAAACTACCTGAGGTCTCAAACCTCTCTCCTTTATGATGAAGACTATGCAAAATGACACGTTCAGGCCCCTTCAAAGTGAAGCACTTGCTTGGAATACCTGCATGTAAGTGCTTAGTTTTGGAGTAGCTTTGATGGGGTACAGCAGATCCAACGCGAGGAAAAACTGGCATAGGTGCTCTCTTGTACAAATTTACATTGGACGGCACGCGTCAGACTAAACGTCAAGCAACTGGAGGCACGATCTGAAACTAAAAGACGGGAAGCCCCACTTGAATCGAACCTCGACTTTAGCACTGTTCTTGGTATGATATTAGAAAGTGCTACCAAGTGGAGGTATGATCTGATGTTGTAATTCTTCAGTCACAGTTATCGAAAGGCCTTCGAAGGTCTGAAACCACTTGCTTCGTTAATGGAAAAGGCTGTTAAAAATGACACATTCAGGCCACTTCAAAATGGAGCACTTACTGAGACTACTTTTTGTAAGTGCTCAGTTTTGGAGTGGCTTTGATGGTGTGCAACAGGCAGCTTCACCTACAAAACCTAATAACAATGGTTTTCAGTAGTCTTTTTTTCTGCATTTTCTGAAATACTTGGCTTTTCCTGGATCTTTACTTGAAATCTAATGACTGGCAATGATTTTATTGTAAATTCATGAACCTGAAAAGCGACGAATGCCGTCAACACCCACATTTCCATCTGAAACACTTTCTGCATTTTCTGAATGGTTTTCAGTAGTCTTTTTTTCTGCATTTTCTGAAATACTTGGCTTTTCCTGGATCTTTACTTGAAATCTAACGACTGGCAATGATTTTATTGTAAATTCATGAACCTAATTAGGAATGCTGAAAAGTGACGAATGCCGTCAACACCCACATTTCCATCTGAAACTGGAATGTGCCACAATGCCACAGGGGGCAACAATGAGCACTTCACACCTTTCGACTGGCCGTCTTCGACAGAAACTGCTCAAACCACGGAGGAGTGGTTGTGAAAGGGGGAGTGGCTGCATACGGCTGGCACTTTGTTTCACGGCCAACTTAAACATGGCATGGCGAGGTACGACCAACCTGTAGGCTGTACATTAACCTCAGATTCAGTGGACACACGTCTTTCTTCTTCTTTGCCAAGGCTGAAAGATGAAACGACAAATGGTAAGTCCTGCTTTAGCACCCTTACACTGGGTTGCACTCTTTAGTGACGCAATTCTTGTTTGGCGTAAGTGCTCCGTTTTGGAGTGGCCTTGATGGCGTAAAAAGACAACGGCAGGGAACATGGTTTTGTGTAAAAGTTGATTTTGAAATCTAACAATTCAGCAATTCTTGTTGGGATATATATTTTCCTAAATATAGGGGAGAATGAAAAGGCTCTTGCACTACATGTACAAGGCTACATTAAAAGAACGTATCCAGACTACTTCAAAAAGGGGCACTTGTTTGGAATGCTATCACAGTAGTGCTTCTCTTTGGGGCAGCCTTGAGAGGATCTGGCACAAATCCCTTTTGTTGAGCGTACCTGGAAGTATGGTTTTGTATTGCAGTTCTTCCGCTGAAACTACCTGAGGTCTCAAACCTCTCTCCTTTATGATGAAGACTATGCAAAATGACACGTTCAGGCCCCTTCAAAGTGAAGCACTTGCTTGGAATACCTGCATGTAAGTGCTTAGTTTTGGAGTAGCTTTGATGGGGTACAACAGATCCAACGCGAGGAAAAACTGGCATAGGTGCTCTCTTGTACAAATTTACATTGGACGGCACGCGTCAGACTAAACGTCAAGCAACTGGAGGCACGATCTGAAACTAAAAGACGGGAAGCCCCACTTGAATCGAACCTCGACTTTAGCACTGTTCTTGGTATGATATTAGAAAGTGCTACCAAGTGGAGGTATGATCTGGTGTTGTAATTCTTCAGTCACAATTATCGAAAGGCCTTCGAAGGTCTGAAACCTCTTGCTTCGTTAATGGAAAAGGCTGTTAAAAATGACACATTCAGGCCACTTCAAAATGGAGCACTTACTGAGACTACTTTTTGTAAGTGCTCAGTTTTGGAGTGGCTTTGATGGTGTGCAACAGGCAGCTTCACCTACAAAACCTAATAACAATGGTTTTCAGTAGTCTTTTTTTCTGCATTTTCTGAAATACTTGGCTTTTCCTGGATCTTTACTTGAAATCTAACGACTGGCAATGATTTTATTGTAAATTCATGAACCTTATTAGGAATGCTGAAAAGTGACGAATGCCGTCAACACCCACATTTCCATCTGAAACTGGAATGTGCCACAATGCCACAGGGGGCAACAATGAGCACTTCACATCTTTCGACTGGCCGTCTTCGACAGAAACTGCTCAAACCACGGAGGAGTGGTTGTGAAAGGGGGAGTGGCTGCATACGGCTGGCACTTTGTTTCACGGCCAACTTAAACATGGCATGGCGAGGTACGACCAACCTGTAGGCTGTACATTAACCTCAGCTTCAGTGGACACACGTCTTTCTTCTTCTTTGCCAAGGCTGAAAGATGAAACGACAAATGGTAAGTCCTGCTTTAGCACCCTTACACTGGGTTGCACTCTTTAGTGACGCAATTCTTGTTTGGCGTAAGTGCTCCGTTTTGGAGTGGCCTTGATGGCGTAAAAAGACAACGGCAGGGAACATGGTTTTGTGTAAAAGTTGATTTTGAAATCTAACAATTCAGCAATTCTTGTTGGGATATATATTTTCCTAAATATAGGGGAGAATGAAAAGGCTCTTGCACTACATGTACAAGGCTACATTAAAAGAACGTATCCAGACTACTTCAAAAAGGGGCACTTGTTTGGAATGCTATCACAGTAGTGCTTCTCTTTGGGGCAGCCTTGAGAGGATCTGGCACAAATCCCTTTTGTTGAGCGTACCTGGAAGTATGGTTTTGTATTGCAGTACTTCCGCTGAAACTACCTGAGGTCTCAAACCTCTCTCCTTTATGATGAAGACTATGCAAAATGACACGTTCAGGCCCCTTCAAAGTGAAGCACTTGCTTGGAATACCTGCATGTAAGTGCTTAGTTTTGGAGTAGCTTTGATGGGGTACAACAGATCCAACGCGAGGAAAAACTGGCATAGGTGCTCTCTTGTACAAATTTACATTGGACGGCACGCGTCAGACTAAACGTCAAGCAACTGGAGGCACGATCTGAAACTAAAAGACGGGAAGCCCCACTTGAATCGAACCTCGACTTTAGCACTGTTCTTGGTATGATATTAGAAAGTGCTACCAAGTGGAGGTATGATCTGGTGTTGTAATTCTTCAGTCACAATTATCGAAAGGCCTTCGAAGGTCTGAAACCTCTTGCTTCGTTAATGGAAAAGGCTGTTAAAAATGACACATTCAGGCCACTTCAAAATGGAGCACTTACTGAGACTACTTTTTGTAAGTGCTCAGTTTTGGAGTGGCTTTGATGGTGTGCAACAGGCAGCTTCACCTACAAAACCTAATAACAATGGTTTTCAGTAGTCTTTTTTTCTGCATTTTCTGAAATACTTGGCTTTTCCTGGATCTTTACTTGAAATCTAACGACTGGCAATGATTTTATTGTAAATTCATGAACCTGAAAAGCGACGAATGCCGTCAACACCCACATTTCCATCTGAAACACTTTCTGCATTTTCTGAATGGTTTTCAGTAGTCTTTTTTTCTGCATTTTCTGAAATACTTGGCTTTTCCTGGATCTTTACTTGAAATCTAACGACTGGCAATGATTTTATTGTAAATTCATGAACCTAATTAGGAATGCTGAAAAGTGACGAATGCCGTCAACACCCACATTTCCATCTGAAACTGGAATGTGCCACAATGCCACAGGGGGCAACAATGAGCACTTTACACCTTTCGACTGGCCGTCTTCGACAGAAACTGCTCAAACCACGGAGGAGTGGTTGTGAAAGGGGGAGTGGCTGCATTCGGCTGGCACTTTGTTTCACGGCCAACTTAAACATGGCATGGCGAGGTACGACCATCCTGTAGGCTGTACATTAACCTCAGCTTCAGTGGACACATGTCTTTCTTCTTCTTGCCAAGGCTGAAAGATGAAACGACAAATGGTAAGTCCTGCTTTAGCACCCTTACACTGGGTTGCACTCTTTAGTGACGCAATTCTTGTTTGGCGTAAGTGCTCCGTTTTGGAGTGGCCTTGATGGCGTAAAAAGACAACGGCAGGGAACATGGTTTTGTGTAAAAGTTGATTTTGAAATCTAACAATTCAGCAATTCTTGTTGGGATATATATTTTCCTAAATATAGGGGAGAATGAAAAGGCTCTTGCACTACATGTACAAGGCTACATTAAAAGAACGTATCCAGACTACTTCAAAAAGGGGCACTTGTTTGGAATGCTATCACAGTAGTGCTTCTCTTTGGGGCAGCCTTGAGAGGATCTGGCACAAATCCCTTTTGTTGAGCGTACCTGGAAGTATGGTTTTGTATTGCAGTTCTTCCGCTGAAACTACCTGAGGTCTCAAACATCTCTCCTTTATGATGAAGACTATGCAAAATGACACGTTCAGGCCCCTTCAAAGTGAAGCACTTGCTTGGAATACCTGCATGTAAGTGCTTAGTTTTGGAGTAGCTTTGATGGGGTACAACAGATCCAACGCGAGGAAAAACTGGCATAGGTGCTCTCTTGTACAAATTTACATTGGACGGCACGCGTCAGACTAAACGTCAAGCAACTGGAGGCACGATCTGAAACTAAAAGACGGGAAGCCCCACTTGAATCGAACCTCGACTTTAGCACTGTTCTTGGTGTGATATTAGAAAGTGCTACCAAGTGGAGGTATGATCTGGTGTTGTAATTCTTCAGTCACAATTATCGAAAGGCCTTCGAAGGTCTGAAACCTCTTGCTTCGTTAATGGAAAAGGCTGTTAAAAATGACACATTCAGGCCACTTCAAAATGGAGCACTTACTGAGACTACTTTTTGTAAGTGCTCAGTTTTGGAGTGGCTTTGATGGTGTGCAACAGGCAGCTTCACCTACAAAACCTAATAACAATGGTTTTCAGTAGTCTTTTTTTCTGCATTTTCTGAAATACTTGGCTTTTCCTGGATCTTTACTTGAAATCTAACGACTGGCAATGATTTTATTGTAAATTCATGAACCTAATTAGGAATGCTGAAAAGTGACGAATGCCGTCAACACCCACATTTCCATCTGAAACTGGAATGTGCCACAATGCCACAGGGGGCAACAATGAGCACTTCACACCTTTCGACTGGCCGTCTTCGACAGAAACTGCTCAAACCACGGAGGAGTGGTTGTGAAAGGGGGAGTGGCTGCATACGGCTGGCACTTTGTTTCACGGCCAACTTAAACATGGCATGGCGAGGTACGACCAACCTGTAGGCTGTACATTAACCTCAGCTTCAGTGGACACACGTCTTTCTTCTTCTTTGCCAAGGCTGAAAGATGAAACGACAAATGGTAAGTCCTGCTTTAGCACCCTTACACTGGGTTGCACTCTTTAGTGACGCAATTCTTGTTTGGCGTAAGTGCTCCGTTTTGGAGTGGCCTTGATGGCGTAAAAAGACAACGGCAGGGAACATGGTTTTGTGTAAAAGTTGATTTTGAAATCTAACAATTCAGCAATTCTTGTTGGGATATATATTTTCCTAAATATAGGGGAGAATGAAAAGGCTCTTGCACTACATGTACAAGGCTACATTAAAAGAACGTATCCAGACTACTTCAAAAAGGGGCACTTGTTTGGAATGCTATCACAGTAGTGCTTCTCTTTGGGGCAGCCTTGAGAGGATCTGGCACAAATCCCTTTTGTTGAGCGTACCTGGAAGTATGGTTTTGTATTGCAGTTCTTCCGCTGAAACTACCTGAGGTCTCAAACCTCTCTCCTTTATGATGAAGACTATGCAAAATGACACGTTCAGGCCCCTTCAAAGTGAAGCACTTGCTTGGAATACCTGCATGTAAGTGCTTAGTTTTGGAGTAGCTTTGATGGGGTACAACAGATCCAACGCGAGGAAAAACTGGCATAGGTGCTCTCTTGTACAAATTTACATTGGACGGCACGCGTCAGACTAAACGTCAAGCAACTGGAGGCACGATCTGAAACTAAAAGACGGGAAGCCCCACTTGAATCGAACCTCGACTTTAGCACTGTTCTTGGTATGATATTAGAAAGTGCTACCAAGTGGAGGTATGATCTGGTGTTGTAATTCTTCAGTCACAATTATCGAAAGGCCTTCGAAGGTCTGAAACCTCTTGCTTCGTTAATGGAAAAGGCTGTTAAAAATGACACATTCAGGCCACTTCAAAATGGAGCACTTACTGAGACTACTTTTTGTAAGTGCTCAGTTTTGGAGTGGCTTTGATGGTGTGCAACAGGCAGCTTCACCTACAAAACCTAATAACAATGGTTTTCAGTAGTCTTTTTTTCTGCATTTTCTGAAATACTTGGCTTTTCCTGGATCTTTACTTGAAATCTAACGACTGGCAATGATTTTATTGTAAATTCATGAACCTTATTAGGAATGCTGAAAAGTGACGAATGCCGTCAACACCCACATTTCCATCTGAAACTGGAATGTGCCACAATGCCACAGGGGGCAACAATGAGCACTTCACATCTTTCGACTGGCCGTCTTCGACAGAAACTGCTCAAACCACGGAGGAGTGGTTGTGAAAGGGGGAGTGGCTGCATACGGCTGGCACTTTGTTTCACGGCCAACTTAAACATGGCATGGCGAGGTACGACCAACCTGTAGGCTGTACATTAACCTCAGCTTCAGTGGACACACGTCTTTCTTCTTCTTTGCCAAGGCTGAAAGATGAAACGACAAATGGTAAGTCCTGCTTTAGCACCCTTACACTGGGTTGCACTCTTTAGTGACGCAATTCTTGTTTGGCGTAAGTGCTCCGTTTTGGAGTGGCCTTGATGGCGTAAAAAGACAACGGCAGGGAACATGGTTTTGTGTAAAAGTTGATTTTGAAATCTAACAATTCAGCAATTCTTGTTGGGATATATATTTTCCTAAATATAGGGGAGAATGAAAAGGCTCTTGCACTACATGTACAAGGCTACATTAAAAGAACGTATCCAGACTACTTCAAAAAGGGGCACTTGTTTGGAATGCTATCACAGTAGTGCTTCTCTTTGGGGCAGCCTTGAGAGGATCTGGCACAAATCCCTTTTGTTGAGCGTACCTGGAAGTATGGTTTTGTATTGCAGTACTTCCGCTGAAACTACCTGAGGTCTCAAACCTCTCTCCTTTATGATGAAGACTATGCAAAATGACACGTTCAGGCCCCTTCAAAGTGAAGCACTTGCTTGGAATACCTGCATGTAAGTGCTTAGTTTTGGAGTAGCTTTGATGGGGTACAACAGATCCAACGCGAGGAAAAACTGGCATAGGTGCTCTCTTGTACAAATTTACATTGGACGGCACGCGTCAGACTAAACGTCAAGCAACTGGAGGCACGATCTGAAACTAAAAGACGGGAAGCCCCACTTGAATCGAACCTCGACTTTAGCACTGTTCTTGGTATGATATTAGAAAGTGCTACCAAGTGGAGGTATGATCTGGTGTTGTAATTCTTCAGTCACAATTATCGAAAGGCCTTCGAAGGTCTGAAACCTCTTGCTTCGTTAATGGAAAAGGCTGTTAAAAATGACACATTCAGGCCACTTCAAAATGGAGCACTTACTGAGACTACTTTTTGTAAGTGCTCAGTTTTGGAGTGGCTTTGATGGTGTGCAACAGGCAGCTTCACCTACAAAACCTAATAACAATGGTTTTCAGTAGTCTTTTTTTCTGCATTTTCTGAAATACTTGGCTTTTCCTGGATCTTTACTTGAAATCTAACGACTGGCAATGATTTTATTGTAAATTCATGAACCTGAAAAGCGACGAATGCCGTCAACACCCACATTTCCATCTGAAACACTTTCTGCATTTTCTGAATGGTTTTCAGTAGTCTTTTTTTCTGCATTTTCTGAAATACTTGGCTTTTCCTGGATCTTTACTTGAAATCTAACGACTGGCAATGATTTTATTGTAAATTCATGAACCTAATTAGGAATGCTGAAAAGTGACGAATGCCGTCAACACCCACATTTCCATCTGAAACTGGAATGTGCCACAATGCCACAGGGGGCAACAATGAGCACTTTACACCTTTCGACTGGCCGTCTTCGACAGAAACTGCTCAAACCACGGAGGAGTGGTTGTGAAAGGGGGAGTGGCTGCATTCGGCTGGCACTTTGTTTCACGGCCAACTTAAACATGGCATGGCGAGGTACGACCATCCTGTAGGCTGTACATTAACCTCAGCTTCAGTGGACACATGTCTTTCTTCTTCTTGCCAAGGCTGAAAGATGAAACGACAAATGGTAAGTCCTGCTTTAGCACCCTTACACTGGGTTGCACTCTTTAGTGACGCAATTCTTGTTTGGCGTAAGTGCTCCGTTTTGGAGTGGCCTTGATGGCGTAAAAAGACAACGGCAGGGAACATGGTTTTGTGTAAAAGTTGATTTTGAAATCTAACAATTCAGCAATTCTTGTTGGGATATATATTTTCCTAAATATAGGGGAGAATGAAAAGGCTCTTGCACTACATGTACAAGGCTACATTAAAAGAACGTATCCAGACTACTTCAAAAAGGGGCACTTGTTTGGAATGCTATCACAGTAGTGCTTCTCTTTGGGGCAGCCTTGAGAGGATCTGGCACAAATCCCTTTTGTTGAGCGTACCTGGAAGTATGGTTTTGTATTGCAGTTCTTCCGCTGAAACTACCTGAGGTCTCAAACCTCTCTCCTTTATGATGAAGACTATGCAAAATGACACGTTCAGGCCCCTTCAAAGTGAAGCACTTGCTTGGAATACCTGCATGTAAGTGCTTAGTTTTGGAGTAGCTTTGATGGGGTACAACAGATCCAACGCGAGGAAAAACTGGCATAGGTGCTCTCTTGTACAAATTTACATTGGACGGCACGCGTCAGACTAAACGTCAAGCAACTGGAGGCACGATCTGAAACTAAAAGACGGGAAGCCCCACTTGAATCGAACCTCGACTTTAGCACTGTTCTTGGTATGATATTAGAAAGTGCTACCAAGTGGAGGTATGATCTGGTGTTGTAATTCTTCAGTCACAATTATCGAAAGGCCTTCGAAGGTCTGAAACCTCTTGCTTCGTTAATGGAAAAGGCTGTTAAAAATGACACATTCAGGCCACTTCAAAATGGAGCACTTACTGAGACTACTTTTTGTAAGTGCTCAGTTTTGGAGTGGCTTTGATGGTGTGCAACAGGCAGCTTCACCTACAAAACCTAATAACAATGGTTTTCAGTAGTCTTTTTTTCTGCATTTTCTGAAATACTTGGCTTTTCCTGGATCTTTACTTGAAATCTAACGACTGGCAATGATTTTATTGTAAATTCATGAACCTGAAAAGCGACGAATGCCGTCAACACCCACATTTCCATCTGAAACACTTTCTGCATTTTCTGAATGGTTTTCAGTAGTCTTTTTTTCTGCATTTTCTGAAATACTTGGCTTTTCCTGGATCTTTACTTGAAATCTAACGACTGGCAATGATTTTATTGTAAATTCATGAACCTAATTAGGAATGCTGAAAAGTGACGAATGCCGTCAACACCCACATTTCCATCTGAAACTGGAATGTGCCACAATGCCACAGGGGGCAACAATGAGCACTTTACACCTTTCGACTGGCCGTCTTCGACAGAAACTGCTCAAACCACGGAGGAGTGGTTGTGAAAGGGGGAGTGGCTGCATTCGGCTGGCACTTTGTTTCACGGCCAACTTAAACATGGCATGGCGAGGTACGACCATCCTGTAGGCTGTACATTAACCTCAGCTTCAGTGGACACATGTCTTTCTTCTTCTTGCCAAGGCTGAAAGATGAAACGACAAATGGTAAGTCCTGCTTTAGCACCCTTACACTGGGTTGCACTCTTTAGTGACGCAATTCTTGTTTGGCGTAAGTGCTCCGTTTTGGAGTGGCCTTGATGGCGTAAAAAGACAACGGCAGGGAACATGGTTTTGTGTAAAAGTTGATTTTGAAATCTAACAATTCAGCAATTCTTGTTGGGATATATATTTTCCTAAATATAGGGGAGAATGAAAAGGCTCTTGCACTACATGTACAAGGCTACATTAAAAGAACGTATCCAGACTACTTCAAAAAGGGGCACTTGTTTGGAATGCTATCACAGTAGTGCTTCTCTTTGGGGCAGCCTTGAGAGGATCTGGCACAAATCCCTTTTGTTGAGCGTACCTGGAAGTATGGTTTTGTATTGCAGTTCTTCCGCTGAAACTACCTGAGGTCTCAAACCTCTCTCCTTTATGATGAAGACTATGCAAAATGACACGTTCAGGCCCCTTCAAAGTGAAGCACTTGCTTGGAATACCTGCATGTAAGTGCTTAGTTTTGGAGTAGCTTTGATGGGGTACAACAGATCCAACGCGAGGAAAAACTGGCATAGGTGCTCTCTTGTACAAATTTACATTGGACGGCACGCGTCAGACTAAACGTCAAGCAACTGGAGGCACGATCTGAAACTAAAAGACGGGAAGCCCCACTTGAATCGAACCTCGACTTTAGCACTGTTCTTGGTATGATATTAGAAAGTGCTACCAAGTGGAGGTATGATCTGGTGTTGTAATTCTTCAGTCACAATTATCGAAAGGCCTTCGAAGGTCTGAAACCTCTTGCTTCGTTAATGGAAAAGGCTGTTAAAAATGACACATTCAGGCCACTTCAAAATGGAGCACTTACTGAGACTACTTTTTGTAAGTGCTCAGTTTTGGAGTGGCTTTGATGGTGTGCAACAGGCAGCTTCACCTACAAAACCTAATAACAATGGTTTTCAGTAGTCTTTTTTTCTGCATTTTCTGAAATACTTGGCTTTTCCTGGATCTTTACTTGAAATCTAACGACTGGCAATGATTTTATTGTAAATTCATGAACCTGAAAAGCGACGAATGCCGTCAACACCCACATTTCCATCTGAAACACTTTCTGCATTTTCTGAATGGTTTTCAGTAGTCTTTTTTTCTGCATTTTCTGAAATACTTGGCTTTTCCTGGATCTTTACTTGAAATCTAACGACTGGCAATGATTTTATTGTAAATTCATGAACCTAATTAGGAATGCTGAAAAGTGACGAATGCCGTCAACACCCACATTTCCATCTGAAACTGGAATGTGCCACAATGCCACAGGGGGCAACAATGAGCACTTTACACCTTTCGACTGGCCGTCTTCGACAGAAACTGCTCAAACCACGGAGGAGTGGTTGTGAAAGGGGGAGTGGCTGCATTCGGCTGGCACTTTGTTTCACGGCCAACTTAAACATGGCATGGCGAGGTACGACCATCCTGTAGGCTGTACATTAACCTCAGCTTCAGTGGACACATGTCTTTCTTCTTCTTGCCAAGGCTGAAAGATGAAACGACAAATGGTAAGTCCTGCTTTAGCACCCTTACACTGGGTTGCACTCTTTAGTGACGCAATTCTTGTTTGGCGTAAGTGCTCCGTTTTGGAGTGGCCTTGATGGCGTAAAAAGACAACGGCAGGGAACATGGTTTTGTGTAAAAGTTGATTTTGAAATCTAACAATTCAGCAATTCTTGTTGGGATATATATTTTCCTAAATATAGGGGAGAATGAAAAGGCTCTTGCACTACATGTACAAGGCTACATTAAAAGAACGTATCCAGACTACTTCAAAAAGGGGCACTTGTTTGGAA
Organism: Lepisosteus platostomus; assembly: GCF_059453375.1. NCBI lineage: Eukaryota > Metazoa > Chordata > Actinopteri > Semionotiformes > Lepisosteidae > Lepisosteus > Lepisosteus platostomus. The sequence continues at coordinate 30,201,657 of NC_142615.1, read as the reverse complement.
TGCTATCACAGTAGTGCTTCTCTTTGGGGCAGCCTTGAGAGGATCTGGCACAAATCCCTTTTGTTGAGCGTACCTGGAAGTATGGTTTTGTATTGCAGTTCTTCCGCTGAAACTACCTGAGGTCTCAAACCTCTCTCCTTTATGATGAAGACTATGCAAAATGACACGTTCAGGCCCCTTCAAAGTGAAGCACTTGCTTGGAATACCTGCATGTAAGTGCTTAGTTTTGGAGTAGCTTTGATGGGGTACAACAGATCCAACGCGAGGAAAAACTGGCATAGGTGCTCTCTTGTACAAATTTACATTGGACGGCACGCGTCAGACTAAACGTCAAGCAACTGGAGGCACGATCTGAAACTAAAAGACGGGAAGCCCCACTTGAATCGAACCTCGACTTTAGCACTGTTCTTGGTGTGATATTAGAAAGTGCTACCAAGTGGAGGTATGATCTGGTGTTGTAATTCTTCAGTCACAATTATCGAAAGGCCTTCGAAGGTCTGAAACCTCTTGCTTCGTTAATGGAAAAGGCTGTTAAAAATGACACATTCAGGCCACTTCAAAATGGAGCACTTACTGAGACTACTTTTTGTAAGTGCTCAGTTTTGGAGTGGCTTTGATGGTGTGCAACAGGCAGCTTCACCTACAAAACCTAATAACAATGGTTTTCAGTAGTCTTTTTTTCTGCATTTTCTGAAATACTTGGCTTTTCCTGGATCTTTACTTGAAATCTAACGACTGGCAATGATTTTATTGTAAATTCATGAACCTAATTAGGAATGCTGAAAAGTGACGAATGCCGTCAACACCCACATTTCCATCTGAAACTGGAATGTGCCACAATGCCACAGGGGGCAACAATGAGCACTTCACACCTTTCGACTGGCCGTCTTCGACAGAAACTGCTCAAACCACGGAGGAGTGGTTGTGAAAGGGGGAGTGGCTGCATACGGCTGGCACTTTGTTTCACGGCCAACTTAAACATGGCATGGCGAGGTACGACCAACCTGTAGGCTGTACATTAACCTCAGCTTCAGTGGACACACGTCTTTCTTCTTCTTTGCCAAGGCTGAAAGATGAAACGACAAATGGTAAGTCCTGCTTTAGCACCCTTACACTGGGTTGCACTCTTTAGTGACGCAATTCTTGTTTGGCGTAAGTGCTCCGTTTTGGAGTGGCCTTGATGGCGTAAAAAGACAACGGCAGGGAACATGGTTTTGTGTAAAAGTTGATTTTGAAATCTAACAATTCAGCAATTCTTGTTGGGATATATATTTTCCTAAATATAGGGGAGAATGAAAAGGCTCTTGCACTACATGTACAAGGCTACATTAAAAGAACGTATCCAGACTACTTCAAAAAGGGGCACTTGTTTGGAATGCTATCACAGTAGTGCTTCTCTTTGGGGCAGCCTTGAGAGGATCTGGCACAAATCCCTTTTGTTGAGCGTACCTGGAAGTATGGTTTTGTATTGCAGTTCTTCCGCTGAAACTACCTGAGGTCTCAAACCTCTCTCCTTTATGATGAAGACTATGCAAAATGACACGTTCAGGCCCCTTCAAAGTGAAGCACTTGCTTGGAATACCTGCATGTAAGTGCTTAGTTTTGGAGTAGCTTTGATGGGGTACAACAGATCCAACGCGAGGAAAAACTGGCATAGGTGCTCTCTTGTACAAATTTACATTGGACGGCACGCGTCAGACTAAACGTCAAGCAACTGGAGGCACGATCTGAAACTAAAAGACGGGAAGCCCCACTTGAATCGAACCTCGACTTTAGCACTGTTCTTGGTATGATATTAGAAAGTGCTACCAAGTGGAGGTATGATCTGGTGTTGTAATTCTTCAGTCACAATTATCGAAAGGCCTTCGAAGGTCTGAAACCTCTTGCTTCGTTAATGGAAAAGGCTGTTAAAAATGACACATTCAGGCCACTTCAAAATGGAGCACTTACTGAGACTACTTTTTGTAAGTGCTCAGTTTTGGAGTGGCTTTGATGGTGTGCAACAGGCAGCTTCACCTACAAAACCTAATAACAATGGTTTTCAGTAGTCTTTTTTTCTGCATTTTCTGAAATACTTGGCTTTTCCTGGATCTTTACTTGAAATCTAACGACTGGCAATGATTTTATTGTAAATTCATGAACCTTATTAGGAATGCTGAAAAGTGACGAATGCCGTCAACACCCACATTTCCATCTGAAACTGGAATGTGCCACAATGCCACAGGGGGCAACAATGAGCACTTCACATCTTTCGACTGGCCGTCTTCGACAGAAACTGCTCAAACCACGGAGGAGTGGTTGTGAAAGGGGGAGTGGCTGCATACGGCTGGCACTTTGTTTCACGGCCAACTTAAACATGGCATGGCGAGGTACGACCAACCTGTAGGCTGTACATTAACCTCAGCTTCAGTGGACACACGTCTTTCTTCTTCTTTGCCAAGGCTGAAAGATGAAACGACAAATGGTAAGTCCTGCTTTAGCACCCTTACACTGGGTTGCACTCTTTAGTGACGCAATTCTTGTTTGGCGTAAGTGCTCCGTTTTGGAGTGGCCTTGATGGCGTAAAAAGACAACGGCAGGGAACATGGTTTTGTGTAAAAGTTGATTTTGAAATCTAACAATTCAGCAATTCTTGTTGGGATATATATTTTCCTAAATATAGGGGAGAATGAAAAGGCTCTTGCACTACATGTACAAGGCTACATTAAAAGAACGTATCCAGACTACTTCAAAAAGGGGCACTTGTTTGGAATGCTATCACAGTAGTGCTTCTCTTTGGGGCAGCCTTGAGAGGATCTGGCACAAATCCCTTTTGTTGAGCGTACCTGGAAGTATGGTTTTGTATTGCAGTACTTCCGCTGAAACTACCTGAGGTCTCAAACCTCTCTCCTTTATGATGAAGACTATGCAAAATGACACGTTCAGGCCCCTTCAAAGTGAAGCACTTGCTTGGAATACCTGCATGTAAGTGCTTAGTTTTGGAGTAGCTTTGATGGGGTACAACAGATCCAACGCGAGGAAAAACTGGCATAGGTGCTCTCTTGTACAAATTTACATTGGACGGCACGCGTCAGACTAAACGTCAAGCAACTGGAGGCACGATCTGAAACTAAAAGACGGGAAGCCCCACTTGAATCGAACCTCGACTTTAGCACTGTTCTTGGTATGATATTAGAAAGTGCTACCAAGTGGAGGTATGATCTGGTGTTGTAATTCTTCAGTCACAATTATCGAAAGGCCTTCGAAGGTCTGAAACCTCTTGCTTCGTTAATGGAAAAGGCTGTTAAAAATGACACATTCAGGCCACTTCAAAATGGAGCACTTACTGAGACTACTTTTTGTAAGTGCTCAGTTTTGGAGTGGCTTTGATGGTGTGCAACAGGCAGCTTCACCTACAAAACCTAATAACAATGGTTTTCAGTAGTCTTTTTTTCTGCATTTTCTGAAATACTTGGCTTTTCCTGGATCTTTACTTGAAATCTAACGACTGGCAATGATTTTATTGTAAATTCATGAACCTGAAAAGCGACGAATGCCGTCAACACCCACATTTCCATCTGAAACACTTTCTGCATTTTCTGAATGGTTTTCAGTAGTCTTTTTTTCTGCATTTTCTGAAATACTTGGCTTTTCCTGGATCTTTACTTGAAATCTAACGACTGGCAATGATTTTATTGTAAATTCATGAACCTAATTAGGAATGCTGAAAAGTGACGAATGCCGTCAACACCCACATTTCCATCTGAAACTGGAATGTGCCACAATGCCACAGGGGGCAACAATGAGCACTTTACACCTTTCGACTGGCCGTCTTCGACAGAAACTGCTCAAACCACGGAGGAGTGGTTGTGAAAGGGGGAGTGGCTGCATTCGGCTGGCACTTTGTTTCACGGCCAACTTAAACATGGCATGGCGAGGTACGACCATCCTGTAGGCTGTACATTAACCTCAGCTTCAGTGGACACATGTCTTTCTTCTTCTTGCCAAGGCTGAAAGATGAAACGACAAATGGTAAGTCCTGCTTTAGCACCCTTACACTGGGTTGCACTCTTTAGTGACGCAATTCTTGTTTGGCGTAAGTGCTCCGTTTTGGAGTGGCCTTGATGGCGTAAAAAGACAACGGCAGGGAACATGGTTTTGTGTAAAAGTTGATTTTGAAATCTAACAATTCAGCAATTCTTGTTGGGATATATATTTTCCTAAATATAGGGGAGAATGAAAAGGCTCTTGCACTACATGTACAAGGCTACATTAAAAGAACGTATCCAGACTACTTCAAAAAGGGGCACTTGTTTGGAATGCTATCACAGTAGTGCTTCTCTTTGGGGCAGCCTTGAGAGGATCTGGCACAAATCCCTTTTGTTGAGCGTACCTGGAAGTATGGTTTTGTATTGCAGTTCTTCCGCTGAAACTACCTGAGGTCTCAAACCTCTCTCCTTTATGATGAAGACTATGCAAAATGACACGTTCAGGCCCCTTCAAAGTGAAGCACTTGCTTGGAATACCTGCATGTAAGTGCTTAGTTTTGGAGTAGCTTTGATGGGGTACAACAGATCCAACGCGAGGAAAAACTGGCATAGGTGCTCTCTTGTACAAATTTACATTGGACGGCACACGTCAGACTAAACGTCAAGCAACTGGAGGCACGATCTGAAACTAAAAGACGGGAAGCCCCACTTGAATCGAACCTCGACTTTAGCACTGTTCTTGGTATGATATTAGAAAGTGCTACCAAGTGGAGGTATGATCTGGTGTTGTAATTCTTCAGTCACAATTATCGAAAGGCCTTCGAAGGTCTGAAACCTCTTGCTTCGTTAATGGAAAAGGCTGTTAAAAATGACACATTCAGGCCACTTCAAAATGGAGCACTTACTGAGACTACTTTTTGTAAGTGCTCAGTTTTGGAGTGGCTTTGATGGTGTGCAACAGGCAGCTTCACCTACAAAACCTAATAACAATGGTTTTCAGTAGTCTTTTTTTCTGCATTTTCTGAAATACTTGGCTTTTCCTGGATCTTTACTTGAAATCTAACGACTGGCAATGATTTTATTGTAAATTCATGAACCTGAAAAGCGACGAATGCCGTCAACACCCACATTTCCATCTGAAACACTTTCTGCATTTTCTGAATGGTTTTCAGTAGTCTTTTTTTCTGCATTTTCTGAAATACTTGGCTTTTCCTGGATCTTTACTTGAAATCTAACGACTGGCAATGATTTTATTGTAAATTCATGAACCTAATTAGGAATGCTGAAAAGTGACGAATGCCGTCAACACCCACATTTCCATCTGAAACTGGAATGTGCCACAATGCCACAGGGGGCAACAATGAGCACTTCACACCTTTCGACTGGCCGTCTTCGACAGAAACTGCTCAAACCACGGAGGAGTGGTTGTGAAAGGGGGAGTGGCTGCATACGGCTGGCACTTTGTTTCACGGCCAACTTAAACATGGCATGGCGAGGTACGACCAACCTGTAGGCTGTACATTAACCTCAGCTTCAGTGGACACACGTCTTTCTTCTTCTTTGCCAAGGCTGAAAGATGAAACGACAAATGGTAAGTCCTGCTTTAGCACCCTTACACTGGGTTGCACTCTTTAGTGACGCAATTCTTGTTTGGCGTAAGTGCTCCGTTTTGGAGTGGCCTTGATGGCGTAAAAAGACAACGGCAGGGAACATGGTTTTGTGTAAAAGTTGATTTTGAAATCTAACAATTCAGCAATTCTTGTTGGGATATATATTTTCCTAAATATAGGGGAGAATGAAAAGGCTCTTGCACTACATGTACAAGGCTACATTAAAAGAACGTATCCAGACTACTTCAAAAAGGGGCACTTGTTTGGAATGCTATCACAGTAGTGCTTCTCTTTGGGGCAGCCTTGAGAGGATCTGGCACAAATCCCTTTTGTTGAGCGTACCTGGAAGTATGGTTTTGTATTGCAGTTCTTCCGCTGAAACTACCTGAGGTCTCAAACCTCTCTCCTTTATGATGAAGACTATGCAAAATGACACGTTCAGGCCCCTTCAAAGTGAAGCACTTGCTTGGAATACCTGCATGTAAGTGCTTAGTTTTGGAGTAGCTTTGATGGGGTACAACAGATCCAACGCGAGGAAAAACTGGCATAGGTGCTCTCTTGTACAAATTTACATTGGACGGCACGCGTCAGACTAAACGTCAAGCAACTGGAGGCACGATCTGAAACTAAAAGACGGGAAGCCCCACTTGAATCGAACCTCGACTTTAGCACTGTTCTTGGTATGATATTAGAAAGTGCTACCAAGTGGAGGTATGATCTGGTGTTGTAATTCTTCAGTCACAATTATCGAAAGGCCTTCGAAGGTCTGAAACCTCTTGCTTCGTTAATGGAAAAGGCTGTTAAAAATGACACATTCAGGCCACTTCAAAATGGAGCACTTACTGAGACTACTTTTTGTAAGTGCTCAGTTTTGGAGTGGCTTTGATGGTGTGCAACAGGCAGCTTCACCTACAAAACCTAATAACAATGGTTTTCAGTAGTCTTTTTTTCTGCATTTTCTGAAATACTTGGCTTTTCCTGGATCTTTACTTGAAATCTAACGACTGGCAATGATTTTATTGTAAATTCATGAACCTGAAAAGCGACGAATGCCGTCAACACCCACATTTCCATCTGAAACACTTTCTGCATTTTCTGAATGGTTTTCAGTAGTCTTTTTTTCTGCATTTTCTGAAATACTTGGCTTTTCCTGGATCTTTACTTGAAATCTAACGACTGGCAATGATTTTATTGTAAATTCATGAACCTAATTAGGAATGCTGAAAAGTGACGAATGCCGTCAACACCCACATTTCCATCTGAAACTGGAATGTGCCACAATGCCACAGGGGGCAACAATGAGCACTTTACACCTTTCGACTGGCTGTCTTCGACAGAAACTGCTCAAACCACGGAGGAGTGGTTGTGAAAGGGGGAGTGGCTGCATTCGGCTGGCACTTTGTTTCACGGCCAACTTAAACATGGCATGGCGAGGTACGACCATCCTGTAGGCTGTACATTAACCTCAGCTTCAGTGGACACATGTCTTTCTTCTTCTTGCCAAGGCTGAAAGATGAAACGACAAATGGTAAGTCCTGCTTTAGCACCCTTACACTGGGTTGCACTCTTTAGTGACGCAATTCTTGTTTGGCGTAAGTGCTCCGTTTTGGAGTGGCCTTGATGGCGTAAAAAGACAACGGCAGGGAACATGGTTTTGTGTAAAAGTTGATTTTGAAATCTAACAATTCAGCAATTCTTGTTGGGATATATATTTTCCTAAATATAGGGGAGAATGAAAAGGCTCTTGCACTACATGTACAAGGCTACATTAAAAGAACGTATCCAGACTACTTCAAAAAGGGGCACTTGTTTGGAATGCTATCACAGTAGTGCTTCTCTTTGGGGCAGCCTTGAGAGGATCTGGCACAAATCCCTTTTGTTGAGCGTACCTGGAAGTATGGTTTTGTGTTGCAGTACTTCCGCTGAAACTACCTGAGGTCTCAAACCTCTCTCCTTTATGATGAAGACTATGCAAAATGACACGTTCAGGCCCCTTCAAAGTGAAGCACTTGCTTGGAATACCTGCATGTAAGTGCTTAGTTTTGGAGTAGCTTTGATGGGGTACAGCAGATCCAACGCGAGGAAAAACTGGCATAGGTGCTCTCTTGTACAAATTTACATTGGACGGCACGCGTCAGACTAAACGTCAAGCAACTGGAGGCACGATCTGAAACTAAAAGACGGGATGCCCCACTTGAATTGAACCTCGACTTTAGCACTGTTCTTGGTATGATATTAGAAAGTGCTACCAAGTGGAGGTATGATCTGATGTTGTAATTCTTCAGTCACAGTTATCGAAAGGCCTTCGAAGGTCTGAAACCTCTTGCTTCGTTAATGGAAAAGGCTGTTAAAAATGACACATTCAGGCCACTTCAAAATGGAGCACTTACTGAGACTACTTTTTGTAAGTGCTCAGTTTTGGAGTGGCTTTGATGGTGTGCAACAGGCAGCTTCACCTACAAAACCTAATAACAATGGTTTTCAGTAGTCTTTTTTTCTGCATTTTCTGAAATACTTGGCTTTTCCTGGATCTTTACTTGAAATCTAACGACTGGCAATGATTTTATTGTAAATTCATGAACCTAATTAGGAATGCTGAAAAGTGACGAATGCCGTCAACACCCACATTTCCATCTGAAACTGGAATGTGCCACAATGCCACAGGGGGCAACAATGAGCACTTCACACCTTTCGACTGGCCGTCTTCGACAGAAACTGCTCAAACCACGGAGGAGTGGTTGTGAAAGGGGGAGTGGCTGCATACGGCTGAAAGATGAAACGACAAATGGTAAGTCCTGCTTTAGCACCCTTACACTGGGTTGCACTCTTTAGTGACGCAATTCTTGTTTGGCGTAAGTGCTCCGTTTTGGAGTGGCCTTGATGGCGTAAAAAGACAACGGCAGGGAACATGGTTTTGTGTAAAAGTTGATTTTGAAATCTAACAATTCAGCAATTCTTGTTGGGATATATATTTTCCTAAATATAGGGGAGAATGAAAAGGCTCTTGCACTACATGTACAAGGCTACATTAAAAGAACGTATCCAGACTACTTCAAAAAGGAGCACTTGTTTGGAATGCTATCACAGTAGTGCTTCTCTTTGGGGCAGCCTTGAGAGGATCTGGCACAAATCCCTTTTGTTGAGCGTACCTGGAAGTATGGTTTTGTGTTGCAGTACTTCCGCTGAAACTACCTGAGGTCTCAAACCTCTCTCCTTTATGATGAAGACTATGCAAAATGACACGTTCAGGCCCCTTCAAAGTGAAGCACTTGCTTGGAATACCTGCATGTAAGTGCTTAGTTTTGGAGTAGCTTTGATGGGGTACAACAGATCCAACGCGAGGAAAAACTGGCATAGGTGCTCTCTTGTACAAATTTACATTGGACGGCACGCGTCAGACTAAACGTCAAGCAACTGGAGGCACGATCTGAAACTAAAAGACGGGAAGCCCCACTTGAATCGAACCTCGACTTTAGCACTGTTCTTGGTATGATATTAGAAAGTGCTACCAAGTGGAGGTATGATCTGGTGTTGTAATTCTTCAGTCACAATTATCGAAAGGCCTTCGAAGGTCTGAAACCTCTTGCTTCGTTAATGGAAAAGGCTGTTAAAAATGACACATTCAGGCCACTTCAAAATGGAGCACTTACTGAGACTACTTTTTGTAAGTGCTCAGTTTTGGAGTGGCTTTGATGGTGTGCAACAGGCAGCTTCACCTACAAAACCTAATAACAATGGTTTTCAGTAGTCTTTTTTTCTGCATTTTCTGAAATACTTGGCTTTTCCTGGATCTTTAATTGAAATCTAACGACTGGCAATGATTTTATTGTAAATTCATGAACCTAATTAGGAATGCTGAAAAGTGACGAATGCCGTCAACACCCACATTTCCATCTGAAACTGGAATGTGCCACAATGCCACAGGGGGCAACAATGAGCACTTCACACCTTTCGACTGGCCGTCTTCGACAGAAACTGCTCAAACCACGGAGGAGTGGTTGTGAAAGGGGGAGTGGCTGCATACGGCTGGCACTTTGTTTCACGGCCAACTTAAACATGGCATGGCGAGGTACGACCAACCTGTAGGCTGTACATTAACCTCAGCTTCAGTGGACACACGTCTTTCTTCTTCTTGCCAAGGCTGAAAGATGAAACGACAAATGGTAAGTCCTGCTTTAGCACCCTTACACTGGGTTGCACTCTTTAGTGACGCAATTCTTGTTTGGCGTAAGTGCTCCGTTTTGGAGTGGCCTTGATGGCGTAAAAAGACAACGGCAGGGAACATGGTTTTGTGTAAAAGTTGATTTTGAAATCTAACAATTCAGCAATTCTTGTTGGGATATATATTTTCCTAAATATAGGGGAGAATGAAAAGGCTCTTGCACTACATGTACAAGGCTACATTAAAAGAACGTATCCAGACTACTTCAAAAAGGAGCACTTGTTTGGAATGCTATCACAGTACTGCTTCTCTTTGGGGCAGCCTTGAGAGGATCTGGCACAAATCCCTTTTGTTGAGCGTACCTGGAAGTATGGTTTTGTGTTGCAGTACTTCCGCTGAAACTACCTGAGGTCTCAAACCTCTCTCCTTTATGATGAAGACTATGCAAAATGACACGTTCAGGCCCCTTCAAAGTGAAGCACTTGCTTGGAATACCTGCATGTAAGTGCTTAGTTTTGGAGTAGCTTTGATGGGGTACAACAGATCCAACGCGAGGAAAAACTGGCATAGGTGCTCTCTTGTACAAATTTAAATTGGACGGCACGCGTCAGACTAAACGTCAAGCAACTGGAGGCACGATCTGAAACTAAAAGACGGGAAGCCCCACTTGAATCGAACCTCAACTTTAGCACTGTTCTTGGTATGATATTAGAAAGTGCTACCAAGTGGAGGTATGATCTGGTGTTGTAATTCTTCAGTCACAATTATCGAAAGGCCTTCGAAGGTCTGAAACCTCTTGCTTCGTTAATGGAAAAGGCTGTTAAAAATGACACATTCAGGCCACTTCAAAATGGAGCACTTACTGAGACTACTTTTTGTAAGTGCTCAGTTTTGGAGTGGCTTTGATGGTGTGCAACAGGCAGCTTCACCTACAAAACCTAATAACAATGGTTTTCAGTAGTCTTTTTTTCTGCATTTTCTGAAATACTTGGCTTTTCCTGGATCTTTACTTGAAATCTAACGACTGGCAATGATTTTATTGTAAATTCATGAACCTAATTAGGAATGCTGAAAAGTGACGAATGCCGTCAACACCCACATTTCCATCTGAAACTGGAATGTGCCACAATGCCACAGGGGGCAACAATGAGCACTTCATACCTTTCGACTGGCCGTCTTCGACAGAAACTGCTCAAACCACGGAGGAGTGGTTGTGAAAGGGGGAGTGGCTGCATACGGCTGGCACTTTGTTTCACGGCCAACTTAAACATGGCATGGCGAGGTACGACCAACCTGTAGGCTGTACATTAACCTCAGCTTCAGTGGACACACGTCTTTCTTCTTCATGCCAAGGCTGAAAGATGAAACGACAAATGGTAAGTCCTGCTTTAGCACCCTTACACTGGGTTGCACTCTTTAGTGACGCAATTCTTGTTTGGCGTAAGTGCTCCGTTTTGGAGTGGCCTTGATGGCGTAAAAAGACAACGGCAGGGAACATGGTTTTGTGTAAAAGTTGATTTTGAAATCTAACAATTCAGCAATTCTTGTTGGGATATATATTTTCCTAAATATAGGGGAGAATGAAAAGGCTCTTGCACTACATGTACAAGGCTACATTAAAAGAACGTATCCAGACTACTTCAAAAAGGAGCACTTGTTTGGAATGCTATCACAGTAGTGCTTCTCTTTGGGGCAGCCTTGAGAGGATCTGGCACAAATCCCTTTTGTTGAGCGTACCTGGAAGTATGGTTTTGTGTTGCAGTACTTCCGCTGAAACTACCTGAGGTCTCAAACCTCTCTCCTTTATGATGAAGACTATGCAAAATGACACGTTCAGGCCCCTTCAAAGTGAAGCACTTGCTTGGAATACCTGCATGTAAGTGCTTAGTTTTGGAGTAGCTTTGATGGGGTACAACAGATCCAACGCGAGGAAAAACTGGCATAGGTGCTCTCTTGTACAAATTTACATTGGACGGCACGCGTCAGACTAACGTCAAGCAACTGGAGGCACGATCTGAAACTAAAAGACGGGAAGCCCCACTTGAATCGAACCTCGACTTTAGCACTGTTCTTGGTATGATATTAGAAAGTGCTACCAAGTGGAGGTATGATCTGGTGTTGTAATTCTTCAGTCACAATTATCGAAAGGCCTTCGAAGGTCTGAAACCTCTTGCTTCGTTAATGGAAAAGGCTGTTAAAAATGACACATTCAGGCCACTTCAAAATGGAGCACTTACTGAGACTACTTTTTGTAAGTGCTCAGTTTTGGAGTGGCTTTGATGGTGTGCAACAGGCAGCTTCACCTACAAAACCTAATAACAATGGTTTTCAGTAGTCTTTTTTTCTGCATTTTCTGAAATACTTGGCTTTTCCTGGATCTTTACTTGAAATCTAACGACTGGCAATGATTTTATTGTAAATTCATGAACCTAATTAGGAATGCTGAAAAGTGACGAATGCCGTCAACACCCACATTTCCATCTGAAACTGGAATGTGCCACAATGCCACAGGGGGCAACAATGAGCACTTCACACCTTTCGACTGGCCGTCTTCGACAGAAACTGCTCAAACCACGGAGGAGTGGTTGTGAAAGGGGGAGTGGCTGCATACGGCTGAAAGATGAAACGACAAATGGTAAGTCCTGCTTTAGCACCCTTACACTGGGTTGCACTCTTTAGTGACGCAATTCTTGTTTGGCGTAAGTGCTCCGTTTTGGAGTGGCCTTGATGGCGTAAAAAGACAACGGAAGGGAACATGGTTTTGTGTAAAAGTTGATTTTGAAATCTAACAATTCAGCAATTCTTGTTGGGATATATATTTTCCTAAATATAGGGGAGAATGAAAAGGCTCTTGCACTACATGTACAAGGCTACATTAAAAGAACGTATCCAGACTACTTCAAAAAGGAGCACTTGTTTGGAATGCTATCACAGTAGTGCTTCTCTTTGGGGCAGCCTTGAGAGGATCTGGCACAAATCCCTTTTGTTGAGCGTACCTGGAAGTATGGTTTTGTGTTGCAGTACTTCCGCTGAAACTACCTGAGGTCTCAAACCTCTCTCCTTTATGATGAAGACTATGCAAAATGACACGTTCAGGCCCCTTCAAAGTGAAGCACTTGCTTGGAATACCTGCATGTAAGTGCTTAGTTTTGGAGTAGCTTTGATGGGGTACAACAGATCCAACGCGAGGAAAAACTGGCATAGGTGCTCTCTTGTACAAATTTACATTGGACGGCACGCGTCAGACTAAACGTCAAGCAACTGGAGGCACGATCTGAAACTAAAAGACGGGAAGCCCCACTTGAATCGAACCTCGACTTTAGCACTGTTCTTGGTATGATATTAGAAAGTGCTACCAAGTGGAGGTATGATCTGGTGTTGTAATTCTTCAGTCACAATTATCGAAAGGCCTTCGAAGGTCTGAAACCTCTTGCTTCGTTAATGGAAAAGGCTGTTAAAAATGACACATTCAGGCCACTTCAAAATGGAGCACTTACTGAGACTACTTTTTGTAAGTGCTCAGTTTTGGAGTGGCTTTGATGGTGTGCAACAGGCAGCTTCACCTACAAAACCTAATAACAATGGTTTTCAGTAGTCTTTTTTTCTGCATTTTCTGAAATACTTGGCTTTTCCTGGATCTTTAATTGAAATCTAACGACTGGCAATGATTTTATTGTAAATTCATGAACCTAATTAGGAATGCTGAAAAGTGACAAATGCCGTCAACACCCACATTTCCATCTGAAACTGGAATGTGCCACAATGCCACAGGGGGCAACAATGAGCACTTCACACCTTTCGACTGGCCGTCTTCGACAGAAACTGCTCAAACCACGGAGGAGTGGTTGTGAAAGGGGGAGTGGCTGCATACGGCTGGCACTTTGTTTCACGGCCAACTTAAACATGGCATGGCGAGGTACGACCAACCTGTAGGCTGTACATTAACCTCAGCTTCAGTGGACACACGTCTTTCTTCTTCTTGCCAAGGCTGAAAGATGAAACGACAAATGGTAAGTCCTGCTTTAGCACCCTTACACTGGGTTGCACTCTTTAGTGACGCAATTCTTGTTTGGCGTAAGTGCTCCGTTTTGGAGTGGCCTTGATGGCGTAAAAAGACAACGGCAGGGAACATGGTTTTGTGTAAAAGTTGATTTTGAAATCTAACAATTCAGCAATTCTTGTTGGGATATATATTTTCCTAAATATAGGGGAGAATGAAAAGGCTCTTGCACTACATGTACAAGGCTACATTAAAAGAACGTATCCAGACTACTTCAAAAAGGAGCACTTGTTTGGAATGCTATCACAGTAGTGCTTCTCTTTGGGGCAGCCTTGAGAGGATCTGGCACAAATCCCTTTTGTTGAGCGTACCTGGAAGTATGGTTTTGTGTTGCAGTACTTCCGCTGAAACTACCTGAGGTCTCAAACCTCTCTCCTTTATGATGAAGACTATGCAAAATGACACGTTCAGGCCCCTTCAAAGTGAAGCACTTGCTTGGAATACCTGCATGTAAGTGCTTAGTTTTGGAGTAGCTTTGATGGGGTACAACAGATCCAACGCGAGGAAAAACTGGCATAGGTGCTCTCTTGTACAAATTTACATTGGACGGCACGCGTCAGACTAACGTCAAGCAACTGGAGGCACGATCTGAAACTAAAAGACGGGAAGCCCCACTTGAATCGAACCTCGACTTTAGCACTGTTCTTGGTATGATATTAGAAAGTGCTACCAAGTGGAGGTATGATCTGGTGTTGTAATTCTTCAGTCACAATTATCGAAAGGCCTTCGAAGGTCTGAAACCTCTTGCTTCGTTAATGGAAAAGGCTGTTAAAAATGACACATTCAGGCCACTTCAAAATGGAGCACTTACTGAGACTACTTTTTGTAAGTGCTCAGTTTTGGAGTGGCTTTGATGGTGTGCAACAGGCAGCTTCACCTACAAAACCTAATAACAATGGTTTTCAGTAGTCTTTTTTTCTGCATTTTCTGAAATACTTGGCTTTTCCTGGATCTTTACTTGAAATCTAACGACTGGCAATGATTTTATTGTAAATTCATGAACCTAATTAGGAATGCTGAAAAGTGACGAATGCCGTCAACACCCACATTTCCATCTGAAACTGGAATGTGCCACAATGCCACAGGGGGCAACAATGAGCACTTCACACCTTTCGACTGGCCGTCTTCGACAGAAACTGCTCAAACCACGGAGGAGTGGTTGTGAAAGGGGGAGTGGCTGCATACGGCTGAAAGATGAAACGACAAATGGTAAGTCCTGCTTTAGCACCCTTACACTGGGTTGCACTCTTTAGTGACGCAATTCTTGTTTGGCGTAAGTGCTCCGTTTTGGAGTGGCCTTGATGGCGTAAAAAGACAACGGAAGGGAACATGGTTTTGTGTAAAAGTTGATTTTGAAATCTAACAATTCAGCAATTCTTGTTGGGATATATATTTTCCTAAATATAGGGGAGAATGAAAAGGCTCTTGCACTACATGTACAAGGCTACATTAAAAGAACGTATCCAGACTACTTCAAAAAGGAGCACTTGTTTGGAATGCTATCACAGTAGTGCTTCTCTTTGGGGCAGCCTTGAGAGGATCTGGCACAAATCCCTTTTGTTGAGCGTACCTGGAAGTATGGTTTTGTGTTGCAGTACTTCCGCTGAAACTACCTGAGGTCTCAAACCTCTCTCCTTTATGATGAAGACTATGCAAAATGACACGTTCAGGCCCCTTCAAAGTGAAGCACTTGCTTGGAATACCTGCATGTAAGTGCTTAGTTTTGGAGTAGCTTTGATGGGGTACAACAGATCCAACGCGAGGAAAAACTGGCATAGGTGCTCTCTTGTACAAATTTACATTGGACGGCACGCGTCAGACTAAACGTCAAGCAACTGGAGGCACGATCTGAAACTAAAAGACGGGAAGCCCCACTTGAATCGAACCTCGACTTTAGCACTGTTCTTGGTATGATATTAGAAAGTGCTACCAAGTGGAGGTATGATCTGGTGTTGTAATTCTTCAGTCACAATTATCGAAAGGCCTTCGAAGGTCTGAAACCTCTTGCTTCGTTAATGGAAAAGGCTGTTAAAAATGACACATTCAGGCCACTTCAAAATGGAGCACTTACTGAGACTACTTTTTGTAAGTGCTCAGTTTTGGAGTGGCTTTGATGGTGTGCAACAGGCAGCTTCACCTACAAAACCTAATAACAATGGTTTTCAGTAGTCTTTTTTTCTGCATTTTCTGAAATACTTGGCTTTTCCTGGATCTTTAATTGAAATCTAACGACTGGCAATGATTTTATTGTAAATTCATGAACCTAATTAGGAATGCTGAAAAGTGACAAATGCCGTCAACACCCACATTTCCATCTGAAACTGGAATGTGCCACAATGCCACAGGGGGCAACAATGAGCACTTCACACCTTTCGACTGGCCGTCTTCGACAGAAACTGCTCAAACCACGGAGGAGTGGTTGTGAAAGGGGGAGTGGCTGCATACGGCTGGCACTTTGTTTCACGGCCAACTTAAACATGGCATGGCGAGGTACGACCAACCTGTAGGCTGTACATTAACCTCAGCTTCAGTGGACACACGTCTTTCTTCTTCTTGCCAAGGCTGAAAGATGAAACGACAAATGGTAAGTCCTGCTTTAGCACCCTTACACTGGGTTGCACTCTTTAGTGACGCAATTCTTGTTTGGCGTAAGTGCTCCGTTTTGGAGTGGCCTTGATGGCGTAAAAAGACAACGGCAGGGAACATGGTTTTGTGTAAAAGTTGATTTTGAAATCTAACAATTCAGCAATTCTTGTTGGGATATATATTTTCCTAAATATAGGGGAGAATGAAAAGGCTCTTGCACTACATGTACAAGGCTACATTAAAAGAACGTATCCAGACTACTTCAAAAAGGAGCACTTGTTTGGAATGCTATCACAGTACTGCTTCTCTTTGGGGCAGCCTTGAGAGGATCTGGCACAAATCCCTTTTGTTGAGCGTACCTGGAAGTATGGTTTTGTGTTGCAGTACTTCCGCTGAAACTACCTGAGGTCTCAAACCTCTCTCCTTTATGATGAAGACTATGCAAAATGACACGTTCAGGCCCCTTCAAAGTGAAGCACTTGCTTGGAATACCTGCATGTAAGTGCTTAGTTTTGGAGTAGCTTTGATGGGGTACAACAGATCCAACGCGAGGAAAAACTGGCATAGGTGCTCTCTTGTACAAATTTACATTGGACGGCACGCGTCAGACTAAACGTCAAGCAACTGGAGGCACGATCTGAAACTAAAAGACGGGAAGCCCCACTTGAATCGAACCTCGACTTTAGCACTGTTCTTGGTATGATATTAGAAAGTGCTACCAAGTGGAGGTATGATCTGGTGTTGTAATTCTTCAGTCACAATTATCGAAAGGCCTTCGAAGGTCTGAAACCTCTTGCTTCGTTAATGGAAAAGGCTGTTAAAAATGACACATTCAGGCCACTTCAAAATGGAGCACTTACTGAGACTACTTTTTGTAAGTGCTCAGTTTTGGAGTGGCTTTGATGGTGTGCAACAGGCAGCTTCACCTACAAAACCTAATAACAATGGTTTTCAGTAGTCTTTTTTTCTGCATTTTCTGAAATACTTGGCTTTTCCTGGATCTTTACTTGAAATCTAACGACTGGCAATGATTTTATTGTAAATTCATGAACCTAATTAGGAATGCTGAAAAGTGACGAATGCCGTCAACACCCACATTTCCATCTGAAACTGGAATGTGCCACAATGCCACAGGGGGCAACAATGAGCACTTCATACCTTTCGACTGGCCGTCTTCGACAGAAACTGCTCAAACCACGGAGGAGTGGTTGTGAAAGGGGGAGTGGCTGCATACGGCTGGCACTTTGTTTCACGGCCAACTTAAACATGGCATGGCGAGGTACGACCAACCTGTAGGCTGTACATTAACCTCAGCTTCAGTGGACACACGTCTTTCTTCTTCTTGCCAAGGCTGAAAGATGAAACGACAAATGGTAAGTCCTGCTTTAGCACCCTTACACTGGGTTGCACTCTTTAGTGACGCAATTCTTGTTTGGCGTAAGTGCTCCGTTTTGGAGTGGCCTTGATGGCGTAAAAAGACAACGGCAGGGAACATGGTTTTGTGTAAAAGTTGATTTTGAAATCTAACAATTCAGCAATTCTTGTTGGGATATATATTTTCCTAAATATAGGGGAGAATGAAAAGGCTCTTGCACTACATGTACAAGGCTACATTAAAAGAACGTATCCAGACTACTTCAAAAAGGAGCACTTGTTTGGAATGCTATCACAGTAGTGCTTCTCTTTGGGGCAGCCTTGAGAGGATCTGGCACAAATCCCTTTTGTTGAGCGTACCTGGAAGTATGGTTTTGTGTTGCAGTACTTCCGCTGAAACTACCTGAGGTCTCAAACCTCTCTCCTTTATGATGAAGACTATGCAAAATGACACGTTCAGGCCCCTTCAAAGTGAAGCACTTGCTTGGAATACCTGCATGTAAGTGCTTAGTTTTGGAGTAGCTTTGATGGGGTACAACAGATCCAACGCGAGGAAAAACTGGCATAGGTGCTCTCTTGTACAAATTTACATTGGACGGCACGCGTCAGACTAAACGTCAAGCAACTGGAGGCACGATCTGAAACTAAAAGACGGGAAGCCCCACTTGAATCGAACCTCGACTTTAGCACTGTTCTTGGTATGATATTAGAAAGTGCTACCAAGTGGAGGTATGATCTGGTGTTGTAATTCTTCAGTCACAATTATCGAAAGGCCTTCGAAGGTCTGAAACCTCTTGCTTCGTTAATGGAAAAGGCTGTTAAAAATGACACATTCAGGCCACTTCAAAATGGAGCACTTACTGAGACTACTTTTTGTAAGTGCTCAGTTTTGGAGTGGCTTTGATGGTGTGCAACAGGCAGCTTCACCTACAAAACCTAATAACAATGGTTTTCAGTAGTCTTTTTTTCTGCATTTTCTGAAATACTTGGCTTTTCCTGGATCTTTACTTGAAATCTAACGACTGGCAATGATTTTATTGTAAATTCATGAACCTAATTAGGAATGCTGAAAAGTGATGAATGCCGTCAACACCCACATTTCCATCTGAAACTGGAATGTGCCACAATGCCACAGGGGGCAACAATGAGCACTTCACACCTTTCGACTGGCCGTCTTCGACAGAAACTGCTCAAACCACGGAGGAGTGGTTGTGAAAGGGGGAGTGGCTGCATACGGCTGGCACTTTGTTTCACGGCCAACTTAAACATGGCATGGCGAGGTACGACCAACCTGTAGGCTGTACATTAACCTCAGCTTCAGTGGACACACGTCTTTCTTCTTCTTGCCAAGGCTGAAAGATGAAACGACAAATGGTAAGTCCTGCTTTAGCACCCTTACACTGGGTTGCACTCTTTAGTGACGCAATTCTTGTTTGGCGTAAGTGCTCCGTTTTGGAGTGGCCTTGATGGCGTAAAAAGACAACGGCAGGGAACATGGTTTTGTGTAAAAGTTGATTTTGAAATCTAACAATTCAGCAATTCTTGTTGGGATATATATTTTCCTAAATATAGGGGAGAATGAAAAGGCTCTTGCACTACATGTACAAGGCTACATTAAAAGAACGTATCCAGACTACTTCAAAAAGGAGCACTTGTTTGGAATGCTATCACAGTAGTGCTTCTCTTTGGGCCCCTTCAAACAGGCCCCTTCAAAGTGAAGCACTTGCTTGGAATACCTGCATGTAAGTGCTTAGTTTTGGAGTAGCTTTGATGGGGTACAACAGATCCAACGCGAGGAAAAACTGGCATAGGTGCTCTCTTGTACAAATTTACATTGGACGGCACGCGTCAGACTAAACGTCAAGCAACTGGAGGCACGATCTGAAACTAAAAGACGGGAAGCCCCACTTGAATCGAACCTCGACTTTAGCACTGTTCTTGGTATGATATTAGAAAGTGCTACCAAGTGGAGGTATGATCTGGTGTTGTAATTCTTCAGTCACAATTATCGAAAGGCCTTCGAAGGTCTGAAACCTCTTGCTTCGTTAATGGAAAAGGCTGTTAAAAATGACACATTCAGGCCACTTCAAAATGGAGCACTTACTGAGACTACTTTTTGTAAGTGCTCAGTTTTGGAGTGGCTTTGATGGTGTGCAACAGGCAGCTTCACCTACAAAACCTAATAACAATGGTTTTCAGTAGTCTTTTTTTCTGCATTTTCTGAAATACTTGGTTTTTCCTGGATCTTTACTTGAAATCTAACGACTGGCAATGATTTTATTGTAAATTCATGAACCTAATTAGGAATGCTGAAAAGTGACGAATGCCGTCAACACCCACATTTCCATCTGAAACTGGAATGTGCCACAATGCCACAGGGGGCAACAATGAGCACTTCACACCTTTCGACTGGCCGTCTTCGACAGAAACTGCTCAAACCACGGAGGAGTGGTTGTGAAAGGGGGAGTGGCTGCATACGGCTGAAAGATGAAACGACAAATGGTAAGTCCTGCTTTAGCACCCTTACACTGGGTTGCACTCTTTAGTGACGCAATTCTTGTTTGGCGTAAGTGCTCCGTTTTGGAGTGGCCTTGATGGCGTAAAAAGACAACGGCAGGGAACATGGTTTTGTGTAAAAGTTGATTTTGAAATCTAACAATTCAGCAATTCTTGTTGGGATATATATTTTCCTAAATATAGGGGAGAATGAAAAGGCTCTTGCACTACATGTACAAGGCTACATTAAAAGAACGTATCCAGACTACTTCAAAAAGGAGCACTTGTTTGGAATGCTATCACAGTAGTGCTTCTCTTTGGGGCAGCCTTGAGAGGATCTGGCACAAATCCCTTTTGTTGAGCGTACCTGGAAGTATGGTTTTGTGTTGCAGTACTTCCGCTGAAACTACCTGAGGTCTCAAACCTCTCTCCTTTATGATGAAGACTATGCAAAATGACACGTTCAGGCCCCTTCAAAGTGAAGCACTTGCTTGGAATACCTGCATGTAAGTGCTTAGTTTTGGAGTAGCTTTGATGGGGTACAACAGATCCAACGCGAGGAAAAACTGGCATAGGTGCTCTCTTGTACAAATTTACATTGGACGGCACGCGTCAGACTAAACGTCAAGCAACTGGAGGCACGATCTGAAACTAAAAGACGGGAAGCCCCACTTGAATCGAACCTCGACTTTAGCACTGTTCTTGGTATGATATTAGAAAGTGCTACCAAGTGGAGGTATGATCTGGTGTTGTAATTCTTCAGTCACAATTATCGAAAGGCCTTCGAAGGTCTGAAACCTCTTGCTTCGTTAATGGAAAAGGCTGTTAAAAATGACACATTCAGGCCACTTCAAAATGGAGCACTTACTGAGACTACTTTTTGTAAGTGCTCAGTTTTGGAGTGGCTTTGATGGTGTGCAACAGGCAGCTTCACCTACAAAACCTAATAACAATGGTTTTCAGTAGTCTTTTTTTCTGCATTTTCTGAAATACTTGGCTTTTCCTGGATCTTTACTTGAAATCTAACGACTGGCAATGATTTTATTGTAAATTCATGAACCTAATTAGGAATGCTGAAAAGTGATGAATGCCGTCAACACCCACATTTCCATCTGAAACTGGAATGTGCCACAATGCCACAGGGGGCAACAATGAGCACTTCACACCTTTCGACTGGCCGTCTTCGACAGAAACTGCTCAAACCACGGAGGAGTGGTTGTGAAAGGGGGAGTGGCTGCATACGGCTGGCACTTTGTTTCACGGCCAACTTAAACATGGCATGGCGAGGTACGACCAACCTGTAGGCTGTACATTAACCTCAGCTTCAGTGGACACACGTCTTTCTTCTTCTTGCCAAGGCTGAAAGATGAAACGACAAATGGTAAGTCCTGCTTTAGCACCCTTACACTGGGTTGCACTCTTTAGTGACGCAATTCTTGTTTGGCGTAAGTGCTCCGTTTTGGAGTGGCCTTGATGGCGTAAAAAGACAACGGCAGGGAACATGGTTTTGTGTAAAAGTTGATTTTGAAATCTAACAATTCAGCAATTCTTGTTGGGATATATATTTTCCTAAATATAGGGGAGAATGAAAAGGCTCTTGCACTACATGTACAAGGCTACATTAAAAGAACGTATCCAGACTACTTCAAAAAGGAGCACTTGTTTGGAATGCTATCACAGTAGTGCTTCTCTTTGGGCCCCTTCAAACAGGCCCCTTCAAAGTGAAGCACTTGCTTGGAATACCTGCATGTAAGTGCTTAGTTTTGGAGTAGCTTTGATGGGGTACAACAGATCCAACGCGAGGAAAAACTGGCATAGGTGCTCTCTTGTACAAATTTACATTGGACGGCACGCGTCAGACTAAACGTCAAGCAACTGGAGGCACGATCTGAAACTAAAAGACGGGAAGCCCCACTTGAATCGAACCTCGACTTTAGCACTGTTCTTGGTATGATATTAGAAAGTGCTACCAAGTGGAGGTATGATCTGGTGTTGTAATTCTTCAGTCACAATTATCGAAAGGCCTTCGAAGGTCTGAAACCTCTTGCTTCGTTAATGGAAAAGGCTGTTAAAAATGACAAAGTGGCTTTGATGGTGTGCAACAGGCAGCTTCACCTACAAAACCTAATAACAATGGTTTTCAGTAGTCTTTTTTTCTGCATTTTCTGAAATACTTGGCTTTTCCTGGATCTTTACTTGAAATCTAACGACTGGCAATGATTTTATTGTAAATTCATGAACCTAATTAGGAATGCTGAAAAGTGACGAATGCCGTCAACACCCACATTTCCATCTGAAACTGGAATGTGCCACAATGCCACAGGGGGCAACAATGAGCACTTCACACCTTTCGACTGGCCGTCTTCGACAGAAACTGCTCAAACCACGGAGGAGTGGTTGTGAAAGGGGGAGTGGCTGCATACGGCTGGCACTTTGTTTCACGGCCAACTTAAACATGGCATGGCGAGGTACGACCAACCTGTAGGCTGTACATTAACCTCAGCTTCAGTGGACACACGTCTTTCTGCTTCTTGCCAAGGCTGAAAGATGAAACGACAAATGGTAAGTCCTGCTTTAGCACCCTTACACTGGGTTGCACTCTTTAGTGACGCAATTCTTGTTTGGCGTAAGTGCTCCGTTTTGGAGTGGCCTTGATGGCGTAAAAAGACAACGGCAGGGAACATGGTTTTGTGTAAAAGTTGATTTTGAAATCTAACAATTCAGCAATTCTTGTTGGGATATATATTTTCCTAAATATAGGGGAGAATGAAAAGGCTCTTGCACTACATGTACAAGGCTACATTAAAAGAACGTATCCAGACTTTTCAAAAAGGAGCACTTGTTTGGAATGCTATCACAGTAGTGCTTCTCTTTGGGGCAGCCTTGAGAGGATCTGGCACAAATCCCTTTTGTTGAGCGTACCTGGAAGTATGGTTTTGTGTTGCAGTAGTTCCGCTGAAACTACCTGAGGTCTCAAACCTCTCTCCTTTATGATGAAGACTATGCAAAATGACACGTTCAGGCCCCTTCAAAGTGAAGCACTTGCTTGGAATACCTGCATGTAAGTGCTTAGTTTTGGAGTAGCTTTGATGGGGTACAACAGATCCAACGCGAGGAAAAACTGGCATAGGTGCTCTCTTGTACAAATTTACATTGGACGGCACGCGTCAGACTAACGTCAAGCAACTGGAGGCACGATCTGAAACTAAAAGACGGGAAGCCCCACTTGAATCGAACCTCGACTTTAGCACTGTTCTTGGTATGATATTAGAAAGTGCTACCAAGTGGAGGTATGATCTGGTGTTGTAATTCTTCAGTCACAATTATCGAAAGGCCTTCGAAGGTCTGAAACCTCTTGCTTCGTTAATGGAAAAGGCTGTTAAAAATGACACATTCAGGCCACTTCAAAATGGAGCACTTACTGAGACTACTTTTTGTAAGTGCTC
Source organism: Lepisosteus platostomus (assembly GCF_059453375.1). Lineage (NCBI taxonomy): Eukaryota > Metazoa > Chordata > Actinopteri > Semionotiformes > Lepisosteidae > Lepisosteus > Lepisosteus platostomus. Next base: position 30,177,955 of record NC_142615.1, on the reverse strand, counting down.
AGTTTTGGAGTGGCTTTGATGGTGTGCAACAGGCAGCTTCACCTACAAAACCTAATAACAGTGGTTTTCAGTAGTCTTTTTTTCTGCATTTTCTGAAATACTTGGCTTTTCCTGGATCTTTACTTGAAATCTAACGACTGGCAATGATTTTATTGTAAATTCATGAACCTGAAAAGCGACGAATGCCGTCAACACCCACATTTCCATCTGAAACTGGAATGTGCCACAATGCCACAGGGGGCAACAATGAGCACTTCACACCTTTCGACTGGCCGTCTTCGACAGAAACTGCTCAAACCACGGAGGAGTGGTTGTGAAAGGGGGAGTGGCTGCATACGGCTGGCACTTTGTTTCACGGCCAACTTAAACATGGCATGGCGAGGTACGACCAACCTGTAGGCTGTACATTAACCTCAGCTTCAGTGGACACACGTCTTTCTGCTTCTTGCCAAGGCTGAAAGATGAAACGACAAATGGTAAGTCCTGCTTTAGCACCCTTACACTGGGTTGCACTCTTTAGTGACGCAATTCTTGTTTGGCGTAAGTGCTCCGTTTTGGAGTGGCCTTGATGGCGTAAAAAGACAACGGCAGGGAACATGGTTTTGTGTAAAAGTTGATTTTGAAATCTAACAATTCAGCAATTCTTGTTGGGATATATATTTTCCTAAATATAGGGGAGAATGAAAAGGCTCTTGCACTACATGTACAAGGCTACATTAAAAGAACGTATCCAGACTTTTCAAAAAGGAGCACTTGTTTGGAATGCTATCACAGTAGTGCTTCTCTTTGGGGCAGCCTTGAGAGGATCTGGCACAAATCCCTTTTGTTGAGCGTACCTGGAAGTATGGTTTTGTGTTGCAGTAGTTCCGCTGAAACTACCTGAGGTCTCAAACCTCTCTCCTTTATGATGAAGACTATGCAAAATGACACGTTCAGGCCCCTTCAAAGTGAAGCACTTGCTTGGAATACCTGCATGTAAGTGCTTAGTTTTGGAGTAGCTTTGATGGGGTACAACAGATCCAACGCGAGGAAAAACTGGCATAGGTGCTCTCTTGTACAAATTTACATTGGACGGCACGCGTCAGACTAACGTCAAGCAACTGGAGGCACGATCTGAAACTAAAAGACGGGAAGCCCCACTTGAATCGAACCTCGACTTTAGCACTGTTCTTGGTATGATATTAGAAAGTGCTACCAAGTGGAGGTATGATCTGGTGTTGTAATTCTTCAGTCACAATTATCGAAAGGCCTTCGAAGGTCTGAAACCTCTTGCTTCGTTAATGGAAAAGGCTGTTAAAAATGACACATTCAGGCCACTTCAAAATGGAGCACTTACTGAGACTACTTTTTGTAAGTGCTCAGTTTTGGAGTGGCTTTGATGGTGTGCAACAGGCAGCTTCACCTACAAAACCTAATAACAGTGGTTTTCAGTAGTCTTTTTTTCTGCATTTTCTGAAATACTTGGCTTTTCCTGGATCTTTACTTGAAATCTAACGACTGGCAATGATTTTATTGTAAATTCATGAACCTGAAAAGCGACGAATGCCGTCAACACCCACATTTCCATCTGAAACTGGAATGTGCCACAATGCCACAGGGGGCAACAATGAGCACTTCACACCTTTCGACTGGCCGTCTTCGACAGAAACTGCTCAAACCACGGAGGAGTGGTTGTGAAAGGGGGAGTGGCTGCACTTTGTTTCACGGCCAACTTAAACATGGCATGGCGAGGTACGACCAACCTGTAGGCTGTACATTAACCTCAGCTTCAGTGGACACACGTCTTTCTTCTTCTTTGCCAAGGCTGAAAGATGAAACGACAAATGGTAAGTCCTGCTTTAGCACCCTTAAACTGGGTTGCACTCTTTAGTGACGCAATTCTTGTTGGGCGTAAGTGCTCCGTTTTGGAGTGGCCTTGATGGCGTAAAAAGACAACGGCAGGGAACATGGTTTTGTGTAAAAGTTGATTTTGAAATCTAACAATTCAGCAATTCTTGTTGGGATATATATTTTCCTAAATATAGGGGAGAATGAAAAGGCTCTTGCACTACATGTACAAGGCTACATTAAAAGAACGTATCCAGACTACTTCAAAAAGGAGCACTTGTTTGGAATGCTATCACAGTAGTGCTTCTCTTTGGGGCAGCCTTGAGAGGATCTGGCACAAATCCCTTTTGTTGAGCGTACCTGGAAGTATGGTTTTGTGTTGCAGTACTTCCGCTGAAACTACCTGAGGTCTCAAACCTCTCTCCTTTATGATGAAGACTATGCAAAATGACACGTTCAGGCCCCTTCAAAGTGAAGCACTTGCTTGGAATACCTGCATGTAAGTGCTTAGTTTTGGAGTAGCTTTGATGGGGTACAACAGATCCAACGCGAGGAAAAACTGGCATAGGTGCTCTCTTGTACAAATTTACATTGGACGGCACGCGTCAGACTAAACGTCAAGCAACTGGAGGCACGATCTGAAACTAAAAGACGGGAAGCCCCACTTGAATCGAACCTCGACTTTAGCACTGTTCTTGGTATGATATTAGAAAGTGCTACCAAGTGGAGGTATGATCTGGTGTTGTAATTCTTCAGTCACAATTATCGAAAGGCCTTCGAAGGTCTGAAACCTCTTGCTTCGTTAATGGAAAAGGCTGTTAAAAATGACACATTCAGGCCACTTCAAAATGGAGCACTTACTGAGACTACTTTTTGTAAGTGCTCAGTTTTGGAGTGGCTTTGATGGTGTGCAACAGGCAGCTTCACCTACAAAACCTAATAACAATGGTTTTCAGTAGTCTTTTTTTCTGCATTTTCTGAAATACTTGGCTTTTCCTGGATCTTTACTTGAAATCTAACGACTGGCAATGATTTTATTGTAAATTCATGAACCTGAAAAGCGACGAATGCCGTCAACACCCACATTTCCATCTGAAACTGGAATGTGCCACAATGCCACAGGGGGCAACAATGAGCACTTCACACCTTTCGACTGGCCGTCGTCGACAGAAACTGCTCAAACCACGGAGGAGTGGTTGTGAAAGGGGGAGTGGCTGCACTTTGTTTCACGGCCAACTTAAACATGGCATGGCGAGGTACGACCAACCTGTAGGCTGTACATTAACCTCAGCTTCAGTGGACACACGTCTTTCTTCTTCTTTGCCAAGGCTGAAAGATGAAACGACAAATGGTAAGTCCTGCTTTAGCACCCTTAAACTGGGTTGCACTCTTTAGTGACGCAATTCTTGTTGGGCGTAAGTGCTCCGTTTTGGAGTGCCCTTGATGGCGTAAAAAGACAACGGCAGGGAACATGGTTTTGTGTAAAAGTTGATTTTGAAATCTAACAATTCAGCAATTCTTGTTGGGATATATATTTTCCTAAATATAGGGGAGAATGAAAAGGCTCTTGCACTACATGTACAAGGCTACATTAAAAGAACGTATCCAGACTACTTCAAAAAGGAGCACTTGTTTGGAATGCTATCACAGTAGTGCTTCTCTTTGGGGCAGCCTTTAAAGGATCTGGCACAAATCCCTTTTGTTGAGCGTACCTGGAAGTATGGTTTTGTGTTGCAGTACTTCCGCTGAAACTACCTGAGGTCTCAAACCTCTCTCCTTTATGATGAAGACTATGCAAAATGACACGTTCAGGCCCCTTCAAAGTGAAGCACTTGCTTGGAATACCTGCATGTAAGTGCTTAGTTTTGGAGTAGCTTTGATGGGGTACAACAGATCCAACGCGAGGAAAAACTGGCATAGGTGCTCTCTTGTACAAATTTACATTGGACGGCACGCGTCAGACTAAACGTCAAGCAACTGGAGGCACGATCTGAAACTAAAAGACGGGAAGCCCCACTTGAATCGAACCTCGACTTTAGCACTGTTCTTGGTATTATATTAGAAAGTGCTACCAAGTGGAGGTATGATCTGGTGTTGTAATTCTTCAGTCACAATTATCGAAAGGCCTTCGAAGGTCTGAAACCTCTTGCTTCGTTAATGGAAAAGGCTGTTAAAAATGACACATTCAGGCCACTTCAAAATGGAGCACTTACTGAGACTACTTTTTGTAAGTGCTCAGTTTTGGAGTGGCTTTGATGGTGTGCAACAGGCAGCTTCACCTACAAAACCTAATAACAATGGTTTTCAGTAGTCTTTTTTTCTGCATTTTCTGAAATACTTGGCTTTTCCTGGATCTTTACTTGAAATCTAACGACTGGCAATGATTTTATTGTAAATTCATGAACCTAATTAGGAATGCTGAAAAGTGACGAATGCCGTCAACACCCACATTTCCATCTGAAACTGGAATGTGCCACAATGCCACAGGGGGCAACAATGAGCACTTCACACCTTTCGACTGGCCGTCTTCGACAGAAACTGCTCAAACCACGGAGGAGTGGTTGTGAAAGGGGGAGTGGCTGCATACGGCTGGCACTTTGTTTCACGGCCAACTTAAACATGGCATGGCGAGGTACGACCAACCTGTAGGCTGTACATTAACCTCAGCTTCAGTGGACACACGTCTTTCTTCTTCTTTGCCAAGGCTGAAAGATGAAACGACAAATGGTAAGTCCTGCTTTAGCACCCTTACACTGGGTTGCACTCTTTAGTGACGCAATTCTTGTTTGGCGTAAGTGCTCCGTTTTGGAGTGGCCTTGATGGCGTAAAAAGACAACGGCAGGGAACATGGTTTTGTGTAAAAGTTGATTTTGAAATCTAACAATTCAGCAATTCTTGTTGGGATATATATTTTCCTAAATATAGGGGAGAATGAAAAGGCTCTTGCACTACATGTACAAGGCTACATTAAAAGAACGTATCCAGACTACTTCAAAAAGGGGCACTTGTTTGGAATGCTATCACAGTAGTGCTTCTCTTTGGGGCAGCCTTGAGAGGATCTGGCACAAATCCCTTTTGTTGAGCGTACCTGGAAGTATGGTTTTGTATTGCAGTTCTTCCGCTGAAACTACCTGAGGTCTCAAACCTCTCTCCTTTATGATGAAGACTATGCAAAATGACACGTTCAGGCCCCTTCAAAGTGAAGCACTTGCTTGGAATACCTGCATGTAAGTGCTTAGTTTTGGAGTAGCTTTGATGGGGTACAACAGATCCAACGCGAGGAAAAACTGGCATAGGTGCTCTCTTGTACAAATTTACATTGGACGGCACGCGTCAGACTAAACGTCAAGCAACTGGAGGCACGATCTGAAACTAAAAGACGGGAAGCCCCACTTGAATCGAACCTCGACTTTAGCACTGTTCTTGGTATGATATTAGAAAGTGCTACCAAGTGGAGGTATGATCTGGTGTTGTAATTCTTCAGTCACAATTATCGAAAGGCCTTCGAAGGTCTGAAACCTCTTGCTTCGTTAATGGAAAAGGCTGTTAAAAATGACACATTCAGGCCACTTCAAAATGGAGCACTTACTGAGACTACTTTTTGTAAGTGCTCAGTTTTGGAGTGGCTTTGATGGTGTGCAACAGGCAGCTTCACCTACAAAACCTAATAACAATGGTTTTCAGTAGTCTTTTTTTCTGCATTTTCTGAAATACTTGGCTTTTCCTGGATCTTTACTTGAAATCTAACGACTGGCAATGATTTTATTGTAAATTCATGAACCTTATTAGGAATGCTGAAAAGTGACGAATGCCGTCAACACCCACATTTCCATCTGAAACTGGAATGTGCCACAATGCCACAGGGGGCAACAATGAGCACTTCACATCTTTCGACTGGCCGTCTTCGACAGAAACTGCTCAAACCACGGAGGAGTGGTTGTGAAAGGGGGAGTGGCTGCATACGGCTGAAAGATGAAACGACAAATGGTAAGTCCTGCTTTAGCACCCTTACACTGGGTTGCACTCTTTAGTGACGCAATTCTTGTTTGGCGTAAGTGCTCCGTTTTGGAGTGGCCTTGATGGCGTAAAAAGACAACGGCAGGGAACATGGTTTTGTGTAAAAGTTGATTTTGAAATCTAACAATTCAGCAATTCTTGTTGGGATATATATTTTCCTAAATATAGGGGAGAATGAAAAGGCTCTTGCACTACATGTACAAGGCTACATTAAAAGAACGTATCCAGACTACTTCAAAAAGGAGCACTTGTTTGGAATGCTATCACAGTAGTGCTTCTCTTTGGGGCAGCCTTGAGAGGATCTGGCACAAATCCCTTTTGTTGAGCGTACCTGGAAGTATGATTTTGTATTGCAGTACTTCCGCTGAAACTACCTGAGGTCTCAAACCTCTCTCCTTTATGATGAAGACTATGCAAAATGACACGTTCAGGCCCCTTCAAAGTGAAGCACTTGCTTGGAATACCTGCATGTAAGTGCTTAGTTTTGGAGTAGCTTTGATGGGGTACAACAGATCCAACGCGAGGAAAAACTGGCATAGGTGCTCTCTTGTACAAATTTACATTGGACGGCACGCGTCAGACTAAACGTCAAGCAACTGGAGGCACGATCTGAAACTAAAAGACGGGAAGCCCCACTTGAATCGAACCTCGACTTTAGCACTGTTCTTGGTATGATATTAGAAAGTGCTACCAAGTGGAGGTATGATCTGGTGTTGTAATTCTTCAGTCACAATTATCGAAAGGCCTTCGAAGGTCTGAAACCTCTTGCTTCGTTAATGGAAAAGGCTGTTAAAAATGACACATTCAGGCCACTTCAAAATGGAGCACTTACTGAGACTACTTTTTGTAAGTGCTCAGTTTTGGAGTGGCTTTGATGGTGTGCAACAGGCAGCTTCACCTACAAAACCTAATAACAATGGTTTTCAGTAGTCTTTTTTTCTGCATTTTCTGAAATACTTGGCTTTTCCTGGATCTTTACTTGAAATCTAACGACTGGCAATGATTTTATTGTAAATTCATGAACCTGAAAAGCGACGAATGCCGTCAACACCCACATTTCCATCTGAAACACTTTCTGCATTTTCTGAATGGTTTTCAGTAGTCTTTTTTTCTGCATTTTCTGAAATACTTGGCTTTTCCTGGATCTTTACTTGAAATCTAACGACTGGCAATGATTTTATTGTAAATTCATGAACCTAATTAGGAATGCTGAAAAGTGACGAATGCCGTCAACACCCACATTTCCATCTGAAACTGGAATGTGCCACAATGCCACAGGGGGCAACAATGAGCACTTTACACCTTTCGACTGGCCGTCTTCGACAGAAACTGCTCAAACCACGGAGGAGTGGTTGTGAAAGGGGGAGTGGCTGCATTCGGCTGGCACTTTGTTTCACGGCCAACTTAAACATGGCATGGCGAGGTACGACCATCCTGTAGGCTGTACATTAACCTCAGCTTCAGTGGACACATGTCTTTCTTCTTCTTGCCAAGGCTGAAAGATGAAACGACAAATGGTAAGTCCTGCTTTAGCACCCTTACACTGGGTTGCACTCTTTAGTGACGCAATTCTTGTTTGGCGTAAGTGCTCCGTTTTGGAGTGGCCTTGATGGCGTAAAAAGACAACGGCAGGGAACATGGTTTTGTGTAAAAGTTGATTTTGAAATCTAACAATTCAGCAATTCTTGTTGGGATATATATTTTCCTAAATATAGGGGAGAATGAAAAGGCTCTTGCACTACATGTACAAGGCTACATTAAAAGAACGTATCCAGACTACTTCAAAAAGGGGCACTTGTTTGGAATGCTATCACAGTAGTGCTTCTCTTTGGGGCAGCCTTGAGAGGATCTGGCACAAATCCCTTTTGTTGAGCGTACCTGGAAGTATGGTTTTGTATTGCAGTTCTTCCGCTGAAACTACCTGAGGTCTCAAACCTCTCTCCTTTATGATGAAGACTATGCAAAATGACACGTTCAGGCCCCTTCAAAGTGAAGCACTTGCTTGGAATACCTGCATGTAAGTGCTTAGTTTTGGAGTAGCTTTGATGGGGTACAACAGATCCAACGCGAGGAAAAACTGGCATAGGTGCTCTCTTGTACAAATTTACATTGGACGGCACGCGTCAGACTAAACGTCAAGCAACTGGAGGCACGATCTGAAACTAAAAGACGGGAAGCCCCACTTGAATCGAACCTCGACCTTAGCACTGTTCTTGGTATGATATTAGAAAGTGCTACCAAGTGGAGGTATGATCTGGTGTTGTAATTCTTCAGTCACAATTATCGAAAGGCCTTCGAAGGTCTGAAACCTCTTGCTTCGTTAATGGAAAAGGCTGTTAAAAATGACACATTCAGGCCACTTCAAAATGGAGCACTTACTGAGACTACTTTTTGTAAGTGCTCAGTTTTGGAGTGGCTTTGATGGTGTGCAACAGGCAGCTTCACCTACAAAACCTAATAACAATGGTTTTCAGTAGTCTTTTTTTCTGCATTTTCTGAAATACTTGGCTTTTCCTGGATCTTTACTTGAAATCTAACGACTGGCAATGATTTTATTGTAAATTCATGAACCTAATTAGGAATGCTGAAAAGTGACGAATGCCATCAACACCCACATTTCCATCTGAAACTGGAATGTGCCACAATGCCACAGGGGGCAACAATGAGCACTTTACACCTTTCGACTGGCTGTCTTCGACAGAAACTGCTCAAACCACGGAGGAGTGGTTGTGAAAGGGGGAGTGGCTGCATTCGGCTGGCACTTTGTTTCACGGCCAACTTAAACATGGCATGGCGAGGTACGACCAACCTGTAGGCTGTACATTAACCTCAGCTTCAGTGGACACACGTCTTTCTTCTTCTTTGCCAAGGCTGAAAGATGAAACGACAAATGGTAAGTCCTGCTTTATCACCATTACACTGGGTTGCACTCTTTAGTGACGCAATTCTTGTTGGGCGTAAGTGCTCCGTCTTGGAGTGGCCTTGATGGCGTAAAAAGACATTTGCAGGGAACATGGTTTTGTGTAAAAGTTGAAATTGAAATCTAACAATTCAGCAATTCTTGTTGGGATATATATTTTCCTACATATAGGGGAGAATGAAAAGGATCTTGCACTACATGTACAAGGCTACATTTAAAAGAACGTATCCAGACTACTTCAAAAAGGAGCACTTGTTTGGAATGCTATCACAGTAGTGCTTCTCTTTGGGGCAGCCTTGAGAGGATCTGGCACAAATCCCTTTTGTTGAGCGTACCTGGAAGTATGGTTTTGTGTTGCAGTACTTCCGCTGAAACTACCTGAGGTCTCAAACCTCTCTCCTTTATGATGAAGACTATGCAAAATGACACGTTCAGGCCCCTTCAAAGTGAAGCACTTGCTTGGAATACCTGCATGTAAGTGCTTAGTTTTGGAGTAGCTTTGATGGGGTACAACAGATCCAACGCGAGGAAAAACTGGCATAGGTGCTCTCTTGTACAAATTTACATTGGACGGCACGCGTCAGACTAAACGTCAAGCAACTGGAGGCACGATCTGAAACTAAAAGACGGGAAGCCCCACTTGAATCGAACCTCGACTTTAGCACTGTTCTTGGTATGATATTAGAAAGTGCTACCAAGTGGAGGTATGATCTGGTGTTGTAATTCTTCAGTCACAATTATCGAAAGGCCTTCGAAGGTCTGAAACCTCTTGCTTCGTTAATGGAAAAGGCTGTTAAAAATGACACATTCAGGCCACTTCAAAATGGAGCACTTACTGAGACTACTTTTTGTAAGTGCTCAGTTTTGGAGTGGCTTTGATGGTGTGCAACAGGCAGCTTCACCTACAAAACCTAATAACAATGGTTTTCAGTAGTCTTTTTTTCTGCATTTTCTGAAATACTTGGCTTTTCCTGGATCTTTACTTGAAATCTAACGACTGGCAATGATTTTATTGTAAATTCATGAACCTAATTAGGAATGCTGAAAAGTGACGAATGCCATCAACACCCACATTTCCATCTGAAACTGGAATGTGCCACAATGCCACAGGGGGCAACAATGAGCACTTCACATCTTTCGACTGGCCGTCTTCGACAGAAACTGCTCAAACCACGGAGGAGTGGTTGTGAAAGGGGGAGTGGCTGCACTTTGTTTCACGGCCAACTTAAACATGGCATGGCGAGGTACGACCAACCTGTAGGCTGTACATTAACCTCAGCTTCAGTGGACACACGTCTTTCTTCTTCTTTGCCAAGGCTGAAAGATGAAACGACAAATGGTAAGTCCTGCTTTATCACCATTACACTGGGTTGCACTCTTTAGTGACGCAATTCTTGTTGGGCGTAAGTGCTCCGTCTTGGAGTGGCCTTGATGGCGTAAAAAGACATTTGCAGGGAACATGGTTTTGTGTAAAAGTTGAAATTGAAATCTAACAATTCAGCAATTCTTGTTGGGATATATATTTTCCTACATATAGGGGAGAATGAAAAGGATCTTGCACTACATGTACAAGGCTACATTTAAAAGAACGTATCCAGACTACTTCAAAAAGGAGCACTTGTTTGGAATGCTATCACAGTAGTGCTTCTCTTTGGGGCAGCCTTGAGAGGATCTGGCACAAATCCCTTTTGTTGAGCGTACCTGGAAGTATGGTTTTGTATTGCAGAACTTCCGCTGAAACTACCTGAGGTCTCAAACCTCTCTCCTTTATGATGAAGACTATGCAAAATGACACGTTCAGGCCCCTTCAAAGTGAAGCACTTGCTTGGAATACCTGCATGTAAGTGCTTAGTTTTGCAGTAGCTTTGATGGGGTACAACAGATCCAACGCGAGGAAAAACTGGCATAGGTGCTCTCTTGTACAAATTTACATTGGACGGCACGCGTCAGACTAAACGTCAAGCAACTGGAGGCACGATCTGAAACTAAAAGACGGGAAGCCCCACTTGAATCGAACCTCGACTTTAGCACTGTTCTTGGTATGATATTAGAAAGTGCTACCAAGTGGAGGTATGATCTGGTGTTGTAATTCTTCAGTCACAATTATCGAAAGGCCTTCGAAGGTCTGAAACCTCTTGCTTCGTTAATGGAAAAGGCTGTTAAAAATGACACATTCAGGCCACTTCAAAATGGAGCACTTACTGAGACTACTTTTTGTAAGTGCTCAGTTTTGGAGTGGCTTTGATGGTGTGCAACAGGCAGCTTCACCTACAAAACCTAATAACAATGGTTTTCAGTAGTCTTTTTTTCTGCATTTTCTGAAATACTTGGCTTTTCCTGGATCTTTACTTGAAATCTAACGACTGGCAATGATTTTATTGTAAATTCATGAACCTGAAAAGCGACGAATGCCGTCAACACCCACATTTCCATCTGAAACACTTTCTGCATTTTCTGAATGGTTTTCAGTAGTCTTTTTTTCTGCATTTTCTGAAATACTTGGCTTTTCCTGGATCTTTACTTGAAATCTAACGACTGGCAATGATTTTATTGTAAATTCATGAACCTAATTAGGAATGCTGAAAAGTGACGAATGCCGTCAACACCCACATTTCCATCTGAAACTGGAATGTGCCACAATGCCACAGGGGGCAACAATGAGCACTTTACACCTTTCGACTGGCCGTCTTCGACAGAAACTGCTCAAACCACGGAGGAGTGGTTGTGAAAGGGGGAGTGGCTGCATTCGGCTGGCACTTTGTTTCACGGCCAACTTAAACATGGCATGGCGAGGTACGACCATCCTGTAGGCTGTACATTAACCTCAGCTTCAGTGGACACATGTCTTTCTTCTTCTTGCCAAGGCTGAAAGATGAAACGACAAATGGTAAGTCCTGCTTTAGCACCCTTACACTGGGTTGCACTCTTTAGTGACGCAATTCTTGTTTGGCGTAAGTGCTCCGTTTTGGAGTGGCCTTGATGGCGTAAAAAGACAACGGCAGGGAACATGGTTTTGTGTAAAAGTTGATTTTGAAATCTAACAATTCAGCAATTCTTGTTGGGATATATATTTTCCTAAATATAGGGGAGAATGAAAAGGCTCTTGCACTACATGTACAAGGCTACATTAAAAGAACGTATCCAGACTACTTCAAAAAGGGGCACTTGTTTGGAATGCTATCACAGTAGTGCTTCTCTTTGGGGCAGCCTTGAGAGGATCTGGCACAAATCCCTTTTGTTGAGCGTACCTGGAAGTATGGTTTTGTGTTGCAGTACTTCCGCTGAAACTACCTGAGGTCTCAAACCTCTCTCCTTTATGATGAAGACTATGCAAAATGACACGTTCAGGCCCCTTCAAAGTGAAGCACTTGCTTGGAATACCTGCATGTAAGTGCTTAGTTTTGGAGTAGCTTTGATGGGGTACAGCAGATCCAACGCGAGGAAAAACTGGCATAGGTGCTCTCTTGTACAAATTTACATTGGACGGCACGCGTCAGACTAAACGTCAAGCAACTGGAGGCACGATCTGAAACTAAAAGACGGGAAGCCCCACTTGAATCGAACCTCGACTTTAGCACTGTTCTTGGTATGATATTAGAAAGTGCTACCAAGTGGAGGTATGATCTGATGTTGTAATTCTTCAGTCACAGTTATCGAAAGGCCTTCGAAGGTCTGAAACCACTTGCTTCGTTAATGGAAAAGGCTGTTAAAAATGACACATTCAGGCCACTTCAAAATGGAGCACTTACTGAGACTACTTTTTGTAAGTGCTCAGTTTTGGAGTGGCTTTGATGGTGTGCAACAGGCAGCTTCACCTACAAAACCTAATAACAATGGTTTTCAGTAGTCTTTTTTTCAGCATTTTCTGAAATACTTGGCTTTTCCTGGATCTTTACTTGAAATCTAATGACTGGCAATGATTTTATTGTAAATTCATGAACCTGAAAAGCGACGAATGCCGTCAACACCCACATTTCCATCTGAAACACTTTCTGCATTTTCTGAATGGTTTTCAGTAGTCTTTTTTTCTGCATTTTCTGAAATACTTGGCTTTTCCTGGATCTTTACTTGAAATCTAACGACTGGCAATGATTTTATTGTAAATTCATGAACCTAATTAGGAATGCTGAAAAGTGACGAATGCCGTCAACACCCACATTTCCATCTGAAACTGGAATGTGCCACAATGCCACAGGGGGCAACAATGAGCACTTCACACCTTTCGACTGGCCGTCTTCGACAGAAACTGCTCAAACCACGGAGGAGTGGTTGTGAAAGGGGGAGTGGCTGCATACGGCTGGCACTTTGTTTCACGGCCAACTTAAACATGGCATGGCGAGGTACGACCAACCTGTAGGCTGTACATTAACCTCAGCTTCAGTGGACACACGTCTTTCTTCTTCTTTGCCAAGGCTGAAAGATGAAACGACAAATGGTAAGTCCTGCTTTAGCACCCTTACACTGGGTTGCACTCTTTAGTGACGCAATTCTTGTTTGGCGTAAGTGCTCCGTTTTGGAGTGGCCTTGATGGCGTAAAAAGACAACGGCAGGGAACATGGTTTTGTGTAAAAGTTGATTTTGAAATCTAACAATTCAGCAATTCTTGTTGGGATATATATTTTCCTAAATATAGGGGAGAATGAAAAGGCTCTTGCACTACATGTACAAGGCTACATTAAAAGAACGTATCCAGACTACTTCAAAAAGGGGCACTTGTTTGGAATGCTATCACAGTAGTGCTTCTCTTTGGGGCAGCCTTGAGAGGATCTGGCACAAATCCCTTTTGTTGAGCGTACCTGGAAGTATGGTTTTGTATTGCAGTTCTTCCGCTGAAACTACCTGAGGTCTCAAACCTCTCTCCTTTATGATGAAGACTATGCAAAATGACACGTTCAGGCCCCTTCAAAGTGAAGCACTTGCTTGGAATACCTGCATGTAAGTGCTTAGTTTTGGAGTAGCTTTGATGGGGTACAACAGATCCAACGCGAGGAAAAACTGGCATAGGTGCTCTCTTGTACAAATTTACATTGGACGGCACGCGTCAGACTAAACGTCAAGCAACTGGAGGCACGATCTGAAACTAAAAGACGGGAAGCCCCACTTGAATCGAACCTCGACCTTAGCACTGTTCTTGGTATGATATTAGAAAGTGCTACCAAGTGGAGGTATGATCTGGTGTTGTAATTCTTCAGTCACAATTATCGAAAGGCCTTCGAAGGTCTGAAACCTCTTGCTTCGTTAATGGAAAAGGCTGTTAAAAATGACACATTCAGGCCACTTCAAAATGGAGCACTTACTGAGACTACTTTTTGTAAGTGCTCAGTTTTGGAGTGGCTTTGATGGTGTGCAACAGGCAGCTTCACCTACAAAACCTAATAACAATGGTTTTCAGTAGTCTTTTTTTCTGCATTTTCTGAAATACTTGGCTTTTCCTGGATCTTTACTTGAAATCTAACGACTGGCAATGATTTTATTGTAAATTCATGAACCTAATTAGGAATGCTGAAAAGTGACGAATGCCGTCAACACCCACATTTCCATCTGAAACTGGAATGTGCCACAATGCCACAGGGGGCAACAATGAGCACTTTACACCTTTCGACTGGCTGTCTTCGACAGAAACTGCTCAAACCACGGAGGAGTGGTTGTGAAAGGGGGAGTGGCTGCATTCGGCTGGCACTTTGTTTCACGGCCAACTTAAACATGGCATGGCGAGGTACGACCATCCTGTAGGCTGTACATTAACCTCAGCTTCAGTGGACACATGTCTTTCTTCTTCTTGCCAAGGCTGAAAGATGAAACGACAAATGGTAAGTCCTGCTTTAGCACCCTTACACTGGGTTGCACTCTTTAGTGACGCAATTCTTGTTTGGCGTAAGTGCTCCGTTTTGGAGTGGCCTTGATGGCGTAAAAAGACAACGGCAGGGAACATGGTTTTGTGTAAAAGTTGATTTTGAAATCTAACAATTCAGCAATTCTTGTTGGGATATATATTTTCCTAAATATAGGGGAGAATGAAAAGGCTCTTGCACTACATGTACAAGGCTACATTAAAAGAACGTATCCAGACTACTTCAAAAAGGAGCACTTGTTTGGAATGCTATCACAGTAGTGCTTCTCTTTGGGGCAGCCTTGAGAGGATCTGGCACAAATCCCTTTTGTTGAGCGTACCTGGAAGTATGGTTTTGTGTTGCAGTACTTCCGCTGAAACTACCTGAGGTCTCAAACCTCTCTCCTTTATGATGAAGACTATGCAAAATGACACGTTCAGGCCCCTTCAAAGTGAAGCACTTGCTTGGAATACCTGCATGTAAGTGCTTAGTTTTGGAGTAGCTTTGATGGGGTACAACAGATCCAACGCGAGGAAAAACTGGCATAGGTGCTCTCTTGTACAAATTTACATTGGACGGCACGCGTCAGACTAACGTCAAGCAACTGGAGGCACGATCTGAAACTAAAAGACGGGAAGCCCCACTTGAATCGAACCTCGACTTTAGCACTGTTCTTGGTATGATATTAGAAAGTGCTACCAAGTGGAGGTATGATCTGGTGTTGTAATTCTTCAGTCACAATTATCGAAAGGCCTTCGAAGGTCTGAAACCTCTTGCTTCGTTAATGGAAAAGGCTGTTAAAAATGACACATTCAGGCCACTTCAAAATGGAGCACTTACTGAGACTACTTTTTGTAAGTGCTCAGTTTTGGAGTGGCTTTGATGGTGTGCAACAGGCAGCTTCACCTACAAAACCTAATAACAGTGGTTTTCAGTAGTCTTTTTTTCTGCATTTTCTGAAATACTTGGCTTTTCCTGGATCTTTACTTGAAATCTAACGACTGGCAATGATTTTATTGTAAATTCATGAACCTGAAAAGCGACGAATGCCGTCAACACCCACATTTCCATCTGAAACTGGAATGTGCCACAATGCCACAGGGGGCAACAATGAACACTTCACACCTTTCGACTGGCCGTCTTCGACAGAAACTGCTCAAACCACGGAGGAGTGGTTGTGAAAGGGGGAGTGGCTGCACTTTGTTTCACGGCCAACTTAAACATGGCATGGCGAGGTACGACCAACCTGTAGGCTGTACATTAACCTCAGCTTCAGTGGACACACGTCTTTCTTCTTCTTTGCCAAGGCTGAAAGATGAAACGACAAATGGTAAGTCCTGCTTTAGCACCCTTAAACTGGGTTGCACTCTTTAGTGACGCAATTCTTGTTGGGCGTAAGTGCTCCGTTTTGGAGTGGCCTTGATGGCGTAAAAAGACAACGGCAG
The DNA here is from genome assembly GCF_059453375.1 of Lepisosteus platostomus. Classification (NCBI taxonomy): domain Eukaryota; kingdom Metazoa; phylum Chordata; class Actinopteri; order Semionotiformes; family Lepisosteidae; genus Lepisosteus; species Lepisosteus platostomus. Next base: position 30,161,915 of record NC_142615.1, on the reverse strand, counting down.
GGAACATGGTTTTGTGTAAAAGTTGATTTTGAAATCTAACAATTCAGCAATTCTTGTTGGGATATATATTTTCCTAAATATAGGGGAGAATGAAAAGGCTCTTGCACTACATGTACAAGGCTACATTAAAAGAACGTATCCAGACTACTTCAAAAAGGAGCACTTGTTTGGAATGCTATCACAGTAGTGCTTCTCTTTGGGGCAGCCTTGAGAGGATCTGGCACAAATCCCTTTTGTTGAGCGTACCTGGAAGTATGGTTTTGTGTTGCAGTACTTCCGCTGAAACTACCTGAAGTCTCAAACCTCTCTCCTTTATGATGAAGACTATGCAAAATGACACGTTCAGGCCCCTTCAAAGTGAAGCACTTGCTTGGAATACCTGCATGTAAGTGCTTAGTTTTGGAGTAGCTTTGATGGGGTACAACAGATCCAACGCGAGGAAAAACTGGCATAGGTGCTCTCTTGTACAAATTTACATTGGACGGCACGCGTCAGACTAAACGTCAAGCAACTGGAGGCACGATCTGAAACTAAAAGACGGGAAGCCCCACTTGAATCGAACCTCGACTTTAGCACTGTTCTTGGTATGATATTAGAAAGTGCTACCAAGTGGAGGTATGATCTGGTGTTGTAATTCTTCAGTCACAATTATCGAAAGGCCTTCGAAGGTCTGAAACCTCTTGCTTCGTTAATGGAAAAGGCTGTTAAAAATGACACATTCAGGCCACTTCAAAATGGAGCACTTACTGAGACTACTTTTTGTAAGTGCTCAGTTTTGGAGTGGCTTTGATGGTGTGCAACAGGCAGCTTCACCTACAAAACCTAATAACAATGGTTTTCAGTAGTCTTTTTTTCTGCATTTTCTGAAATACTTGGCTTTTCCTGGATCTTTACTTGAAATCTAACGACTGGCAATGATTTTATTGTAAATTCATGAACCTGAAAAGCGACGAATGCCGTCAACACCCACATTTCCATCTGAAACTGGAATGTGCCACAATGCCACAGGGGGCAACAATGAGCACTTCACACCTTTCGACTGGCCGTCGTCGACAGAAACTGCTCAAACCACGGAGGAGTGGTTGTGAAAGGGGGAGTGGCTGCACTTTGTTTCACGGCCAACTTAAACATGGCATGGCGAGGTACGACCAACCTGTAGGCTGTACATTAACCTCAGCTTCAGTGGACACACGTCTTTCTTCTTCTTTGCCAAGGCTGAAAGATGAAACGACAAATGGTAAGTCCTGCTTTAGCACCCTTAAACTGGGTTGCACTCTTTAGTGACGCAATTCTTGTTGGGCGTAAGTGCTCCGTTTTGGAGTGCCCTTGATGGCGTAAAAAGACAACGGCAGGGAACATGGTTTTGTGTAAAAGTTGATTTTGAAATCTAACAATTCAGCAATTCTTGTTGGGATATATATTTTCCTAAATATAGGGGAGAATGAAAAGGCTCTTGCACTACATGTACAAGGCTACATTAAAAGAACGTATCCAGACTACTTCAAAAAGGAGCACTTGTTTGGAATGCTATCACAGTAGTGCTTCTCTTTGGGGCAGCCTTTAAAGGATCTGGCACAAATCCCTTTTGTTGAGCGTACCTGGAAGTATGATTTTGTGTTGCAGTACTTCCGCTGAAACTACCTGAGGTCTCAAACCTCTCTCCTTTATGATGAAGACTATGCAAAATGACACGTTCAGGCCCCTTCAAAGTGAAGCACTTGCTTGGAATACCTGCATGTAAGTGCTTAGTTTTGGAGTAGCTTTGATGGGGTACAACAGATCCAACGCGAGGAAAAACTGGCATAGGTGCTCTCTTGTACAAATTTACATTGGACGGCACGCGTCAGACTAAACGTCAAGCAACTGGAGGCACGATCTGAAACTAAAAGACGGGAAGCCCCACTTGAATCGAACCTCGACTTTAGCACTGTTCTTGGTATGATATTAGAAAGTGCTACCAAGTGGAGGTATGATCTGGTGTTGTAATTCTTCAGTCACAATTATCGAAAGGCCTTCGAAGGTCTGAAACCTCTTGCTTCGTTAATGGAAAAGGCTGTTAAAAATGACACATTCAGGCCACTTCAAAATGGAGCACTTACTGAGACTACTTTTTGTAAGTGCTCAGTTTTGGAGTGGCTTTGATGGTGTGCAACAGGCAGCTTCACCTACAAAACCTAATAACAATGGTTTTCAGTAGTCTTTTTTCTGCATTTTCTGAAATACTTGGCTTTTCCTGGATCTTTACTTGAAATCTAACGACTGGCAATGATTTTATTGTAAATTCATGAACCTAATTAGGAATGCTGAAAAGTGACGAATGCCGTCAACACCCACATTTCCATCTGAAACTGGAATGTGCCACAATGCCACAGGGGGCAACAATGAGCACTTCACACCTTTCGACTGGCCGTCTTCGACAGAAACTGCTCAAACCACGGAGGAGTGGTTGTGAAAGGGGGAGTGGCTGCATACGGCTGGCACTTTGTTTCACGGCCAACTTAAACATGGCATGGCGAGGTACGACCAACCTGTAGGCTGTACATTAACCTCAGCTTCAGTGGACACACGTCTTTCTTCTTCTTGCCAAGGTTGAAAGATGAAACGACAAATGGTAAGTCCTGCTTTAGCACCCTTACACTGGGTTGCACTCTTTAGTGACGCAATTCTTGTTTGGCGTAAGTGCTCCGTTTTGGAGTGGCCTTGATGGCGTAAAAAGACAACGGCAGGGAACATGGTTTTGTGTAAAAGTTGATTTTGAAATCTAACAATTCAGCAATTCTTGTTGGGATATATATTTTCCTAAATATAGGGGAGAATGAAAAGGCTCTTGCACTACATGTACAAGGCTACATTAAAAGAACGTATCCAGACTACTTCAAAAAGGAGCACTTGTTTGGAATGCTATCACAGTAGTGCTTCTCTTTGGGGCAGCCTTGAGAGGATCTGGCACAAATCCCTTTTGTTGAGCGTACCTGGAAGTATGGTTTTGTGTTGCAGTAGTTCCGCTGAAACTACCTGAGGTCTCAAACCTCTCTCCTTTATGATGAAGACTATGCAAAATGACACGTTCAGGCCCCTTCAAAGTGAAGCACTTGCTTGGAATACCTGCATGTAAGTGCTTAGTTTTGGAGTAGCTTTGATGGGGTACAACAGATCCAACGCGAGGAAAAACTGGCATAGGTGCTCTCTTGTACAAATTTACATTGGACGGCACGCGTCAGACTAACGTCAAACAACTGGAGGCACGATCTGAAACTAAAAGACGGGAAGCCCCACTTGAATCGAACCTCGACTTTAGCACTGTTCTTGGTATGATATTAGAAAGTGCTACCAAGTGGAGGTATGATCTGGTGTTGTAATTCTTCAGTCACAATTATCGAAAGGCCTTCGAAGGTCTGAAACCTCTTGCTTCGTTAATGGAAAAGGCTGTTAAAAATGACACATTCAGGCCACTTCAAAATGGAGCACTTACTGAGACTACTTTTTGTAAGTGCTCAGTTTTGGAGTGGCTTTGATGGTGTGCAACAGGCAGCTTCACCTACAAAACCTAATAACAATGGTTTTCAGTAGTCTTTTTTTCTGCATTTTCTGAAATACTTGGCTTTTCCTGGATCTTTACTTGAAATCTAACGACTGGCAATGATTTTATTGTAAATTCATGAACCTGAAAAGCGACGAATGCCGTCAACACCCACATTTCCATCTGAAACTGGAATGTGCCACAATGCCACAGGGGGCAACAATGAGCACTTCACACCTTTCGACTGGCCGTCTTCGACAGAAACTGCTCAAACCACGGAGGAGTGGTTGTGAAAGGGGGAGTGGCTGCACTTTGTTTCACGGCCAACTTAAACATGGCATGGCGAGGTACGACCAACCTGTAGGCTGTACATTAACCTCAGCTTCAGTGGACACACGTCTTTCTTCTTCTTTGCCAAGGCTGAAAGATGAAACGACAAATGGTAAGTCCTGCTTTAGCACCCTTAAACTGGGTTGCACTCTTTAGTGACGCAATTCTTGTTGGGCGTAAGTGCTCCGTTTTGGAGTGGCCTTGATGGCGTAAAAAGACAACGGCAGGGAACATGGTTTTGTGTAAAAGTTGATTTTGAAATCTAACAATTCAGCAATTCTTGTTGGGATATATATTTTCCTAAATATAGGGGAGAATGAAAAGGCTCTTGCACTACATGTACAAGGCTACATTAAAAGAACGTATCCAGACTACTTCAAAAAGGAGCACTTGTTTGGAATGCTATCACAGTAGTGCTTCTCTTTGGGGCAGCCTTGAGAGGATCTGGCACAAATCCCTTTTGTTGAGCGTACCTGGAAGTATGGTTTTGTGTTGCAGTAGTTCCGCTGAAACTACCTGAGGTCTCAAACCTCTCTCCTTTATGATGAAGACTATGCAAAATGACACGTTCAGGCCCCTTCAAAGTGAAGCACTTGCTTGGAATACCTGCATGTAAGTGCTTAGTTTTGGAGTAGCTTTGATGGGGTACAACAGATCCAACGCGAGGAAAAACTGGCATAGGTGCTCTCTTGTACAAATTTACATTGGACGGCACGCGTCAGACTAAACGTCAAGCAACTGGAGGCACGATCTGAAACTAAAAGACGGGAAGCCCCACTTGAATCGAACCTCGACTTTAGCACTGTTCTTGGTATGATATTAGAAAGTGCTACCAAGTGGAGGTATGATCTGGTGTTGTAATTCTTCAGTCACAATTATCGAAAGGCCTTCGAAGGTCTGAAACCTCTTGCTTCGTTAATGGAAAAGGCTGTTAAAAATGACACATTCAGGCCACTTCAAAATGGAGCACTTACTGAGACTACTTTTTGTAAGTGCTCAGTTTTGGAGTGGCTTTGATGGTGTGCAACAGGCAGCTTCACCTACAAAACCTAATAACAATGGTTTTCAGTAGTCTTTTTTTCTGCATTTTCTGAAATACTTGGCTTTTCCTGGATCTTTACTTGAAATCTAACGACTGGCAATGATTTTATTGTAAATTCATGAACCTGAAAAGCGACGAATGCCGTCAACACCCACATTTCCATCTGAAACTGGAATGTGCCACAATGAGTAAGTGCTCAGTTTTGGAGTGGCTTTGATGGTGTGCAACAGGCAGCTTCACCTACAAAACCTAATAACAATGGTTTTCAGTTGTCTTTTTTTCTGCATTTTCTGAAATACTTGGCTTTTCCTGGATCTTTACTTGAAATCTAACGACTGGCAATGATTTTATTGTAAATTCATGAACCTAATTAGGAATGCTGAAAAGTGACGAATGCCGTCAACACCCACATTTCCATCTGAAACTGGAATGTGCCACAATGCCACAGGGGGCAACAATGAGCACTTCACACCTTTCGACTGGCCGTCTTCGACAGAAACTGCTCAAACCACGGAGGAGTGGTTGTGAAAGGGGGAGTGGCTGCACTTTGTTTCACGGCCAACTTAAACATGGCATGGCGAGGTACGACCAACCTGTAGGCTGTACATTAACCTCAGCTTCAGTGGACACACGTCTTTCTTCTTCTTTGCCAAGGCTGAAAGATGAAACGACAAATGGTAAGTCCTGCTTTAGCACCCTTAAACTGGGTTGCACTCTTTAGTGACGCAATTCTTGTTGGGCGTAAGTGCTCCGTCTTGGAGTGGCCTTGATGGCGTAAAAAGACATTTGCAGGGAACATGGTTTTGTGTAAAAGTTGAAATTGAAATCTAACAATTCAGCAATTCTTGTTGGGATATATATTTTCCTACATATAGGGGAGAATGAAAAGGATCTTGCACTACATGTACAAGGCTACATTTAAAAGAACGTATCCAGACTACTTCAAAAAGGAGCACTTGTTTGGAATGCTATCACAGTAGTGCTTCTCTTTGGGGCAGCCTTGAGAGGATCTGGCACAAATCCCTTTTGTTGAGCGTACCTGGAAGTATGGTTTTGTGTTGCAGTACTTCCGCTGAAACTACCTGAGGTCTCAAACCTCTCTCCTTTATGATGAAGACTATGCAAAATGACACGTTCAGGCCCCTTCAAAGTGAAGCACTTGCTTGGAATACCTGCATGTAAGTGCTTAGTTTTGGAGTAGCTTTGATGGGGTACAACAGATCCAACGCGAGGAAAAACTGGCATAGGTGCTCTCTTGTACAAATTTACATTGGACGGCTCGCGTCAGACTAAACGTCAAGCAACTGGAGGCACGATCTGAAACTAAAAGACGGGAAGCCCCACTTGAATCGAACCTCGACTTTAGCACTGTTCTTGGTATGATATTAGAAAGTGCTACCAAGTGGAGGTATGATCTGGTGTTGTAATTCTTCAGTCACAATTATCGAAAGGCCTTCGAAGGTCTGAAACCTCTTGCTTCGTTAATGGAAAAGGCTGTTAAAAATGACACATTCAGGCCACTTCAAAATGGAGCACTTACTGAGACTACTTTTTGTAAGTGCTCAGTTTTGGAGTGGCTTTGATGGTGTGCAACAGGCAGCTTCACCTACAAAACCTAATAACAATGGTTTTCAGTAGTCTTTTTTTCTGCATTTTCTGAAATACTTGGCTTTTCCTGGATCTTTACTTGAAATCTAACGACTGGCAATGATTTTATTGTAAATTCATGAACCTAATTAGGAATGCTGAAAAGTGACGAATGCCGTCAACACCCACATTTCCATCTGAAACTGGAATGTGCCACAATGCCACAGGGGGCAACAATGAGCACTTCACACCTTTCGACTGGCCGTCTTCGACAGAAACTGCTCAAACCACGGAGGAGTGGTTGTGAAAGGGGGAGTGGCTGCACTTTGTTTCACGGCCAACTTAAACATGGCATGGCGAGGTACGACCAACCTGTAGGCTGTACATTAACCTCAGCTTCAGTGGACACACGTCTTTCTTCTTCTTTGCCAAGGCTGAAAGATGAAACGACAAATGGTAAGTCCTGCTTTAGCACCCTTAAACTGGGTTGCACTCTTTAGTGACGCAATTCTTGTTGGGCGTAAGTGCTCCGTTTTGGAGTGGCCTTTATGGCGTAAAAAGACAACGGCAGGGAACATGGTTTTGTGTAAAAGTTGATTTTGAAATCTAACAATTCAGCAATTCTTGTTGGGATATATATTTTCCTAAATATAGGGGAGAATGAAAAGGCTCTTGCACTACATGTACAAGGCTACATTAAAAGAACGTATCCAGACTACTTCAAAAAGGAGCACTTGTTTGGAATGCTATCACAGTAGTGCTTCTCTTTGGGGCAGCCTTGAGAGGATCTGGCACAAATCCCTTTTGTTGAGCGTACCTGGAAGTATGGTTTTGTGTTGCATACTTCCGCTGAAACTACCTGAGGTCTCAAACCTCTCTCCTTTATGATGAAGACTATGCAAAATGACACGTTCAGGCCCCTTCAAAGTGAAGCACTTGCTTGGAATACCTGCATGTAAGTGCTTAGTTTTGGAGTAGCTTTGATGGGGTACAACAGATCCTACGCGAGGAAATACTGGCATAGGTGCTCTCTTGTACAAATTTACTTTGGACGGCACGCGTCAGACTAAACATCAAGCAACTGGAGGCACGATCTGAAACTAAAAGACGGGAAGCCCCACTTGAATCGAACCTCGACTTTAGCACTGTTCTTGGTATGATATTAGAAAGTGCTACCAAGTAGAGGTATGATCTGGTGTTGTAATTCTTCAGTCACAATTATCGAAAGGCCTTCGAAGGTCTGAAACCTCTTGCTTCGTTAATGGAAAAGGCTGTTAAAAATGACACATTCAGGCCACTTCAAAATGGAGCACTTACTGAGACTACTTTTTGTAAGTGCTCAGTTTTGGAGTGGCTTTGATGGTGTGCAACAGGCAGCTTCACCTACAAAACCTAATAACAATGGTTTTCAGTAGTCTTTTTTTCTGCATTTTCTGAAATACTTGGCTTTTCCTGGATCTTTACTTGAAATCTAACGACTGGCAATGATTTTATTGTAAATTCATGAACCTAATTAGGAATGCTGAAAAGTGACGAATGCCGTCAACACCCACATTTCCATCTGAAACTGGAATGTGCCACAATGCCACAGGGGGCAACAATGAGCACTTCACACCTTTCGACTGGCCGTCTTCGACAGAAACTGCTCAAACCACGGAGGAGTGGTTGTGAAAGGGGGAGTGGCTGCATACGGCTGACACTTTGTTTCACGGCCAACTTAAACATGGCAAGGCGAGGTACGTCAAACCTGTAGGCTGTACATTAACCTCAGCTTCAGTGGACACACGTCTTTCTTCTTCTGAAAGATGAAAGATGAAACGACAAATGGTAAGTCCTGCTTTATCACCATTACACTGGGTTGCACTCTTTAGTGACGCAATTCTTGTTGGGCGTAAGTGCTCCGTCTTGGAGTGGCCTTGATGGCGTAAAAAGACATTTGCAGGGAACATGGTTTTGTGTAAAAGTTGATTTTGAAATCTAACAATTCAGCAATTCTTGTTGGGATATATATTTTCCTAAATATAGGGGAGAATGAAAAGGCTCTTGCACTACATGTACAAGGCTACATTAAAAGAACGTATCCAGACTACTTCAAAAAGGAGCACTTGTTTGGAATGCTATCACAGTAGTGCTTCTCTTTGGGGCAGCCTTGAGAGGATCTGGCACAAATCCCTTTCATGGCTGCACTTTGTTTCACGGCCAACTTAAACATGGCATGGCGAGGTACGACCAACCTGTAGGCTGTACATTAACCTCAGCTTCAGTGGACACACGTCTTTCTTCTTCTTTGCCAAGGCTGAAAGATGAAACGACAAATGGTAAGTCCTGCTTTAGCACCCTTAAACTGGGTTGCACTCTTTAGTGACGCAATTCTTGTTGGGCGTAAGTGCTCCGTTTTGGAGTGGCCTTTATGGCGTAAAAAGACAACGGCAGGGAACATGGTTTTGTGTAAAAGTTGATTTTGAAATCTAACAATTCAGCAATTCTTGTTGGGATATATATTTTCCTAAATATAGGGGAGAATGAAAAGGCTCTTGCACTACATGTACAAGGCTACATTAAAAGAACGTATCCAGACTACTTCAAAAAGGAGCACTTGTTTGGAATGCTATCACAGTAGTGCTTCTCTTTGGGGCAGCCTTGAGAGGATCTGGCACAAATCCCTTTTGTTGAGCGTACCTGGAAGTATGGTTTTGTGTTGCATACTTCCGCTGAAACTACCTGAGGTCTCAAACCTCTCTCCTTTATGATGAAGACTATGCAAAATGACACGTTCAGGCCCCTTCAAAGTGAAGCACTTGCTTGGAATACCTGCATGTAAGTGCTTAGTTTTGGAGTAGCTTTGATGGGGTACAACAGATCCTACGCGAGGAAATACTGGCATAGGTGCTCTCTTGTACAAATTTACTTTGGACGGCACGCGTCAGACTAAACATCAAGCAACTGGAGGCACGATCTGAAACTAAAAGACGGGAAGCCCCACTTGAATCGAACCTCGACTTTAGCACTGTTCTTGGTATGATATTAGAAAGTGCTACCAAGTAGAGGTATGATCTGGTGTTGTAATTCTTCAGTCACAATTATCGAAAGGCCTTCGAAGGTCTGAAACCTCTTGCTTCGTTAATGGAAAAGGCTGTTAAAAATGACACATTCAGGCCACTTCAAAATGGAGCACTTACTGAGACTACTTTTTGTAAGTGCTCAGTTTTGGAGTGGCTTTGATGGTGTGCAACAGGCAGCTTCACCTACAAAACCTAATAACAATGGTTTTCAGTAGTCTTTTTTTCTGCATTTTCTGAAATACTTGGCTTTTCCTGGATCTTTACTTGAAATCTAACGACTGGCAATGATTTTATTGTAAATTCATGAACCTAATTAGGAATGCTGAAAAGTGACGAATGCCGTCAACACCCACATTTCCATCTGAAACTGGAATGTGCCACAATGCCACAGGGGGCAACAATGAGCACTTCACACCTTTCGACTGGCCGTCTTCGACAGAAACTGCTCAAACCACGGAGGAGTGGTTGTGAAAGGGGGAGTGGCTGCATACGGCTGACACTTTGTTTCACGGCCAACTTAAACATGGCAAGGCGAGGTACGTCAAACCTGTAGGCTGTACATTAACCTCAGCTTCAGTGGACACACGTCTTTCTTCTTCTGAAAGATGAAAGATGAAACGACAAATGGTAAGTCCTGCTTTATCACCATTACACTGGGTTGCACTCTTTAGTGACGCAATTCTTGTTGGGCGTAAGTGCTCCGTCTTGGAGTGGCCTTGATGGCGTAAAAAGACATTTGCAGGGAACATGGTTTTGTGTAAAAGTTGATTTTGAAATCTAACAATTCAGCAATTCTTGTTGGGATATATATTTTCCTAAATATAGGGGAGAATGAAAAGGCTCTTGCACTACATGTACAAGGCTACATTAAAAGAACGTATCCAGACTACTTCAAAAAGGAGCACTTGTTTGGAATGCTATCACAGTAGTGCTTCTCTTTGGGGCAGCCTTGAGAGGATCTGGCACAAATCCCTTTCATGGCTGCACTTTGTTTCACGGCCAACTTAAACATGGCATGGCGAGGTACGACCAACCTGTAGGCTGTACATTAACCTCAGCTTCAGTGGACACACGTCTTTCTTCTTCTTTGCCAAGGCTGAAAGATGAAACGACAAATGGTAAGTCCTGCTTTAGCACCCTTAAACTGGGTTGCACTCTTTAGTGACGCAATTCTTGTTGGGCGTAAGTGCTCCGTTTTGGAGTGGCCTTTATGGCGTAAAAAGACAACGGCAGGGAACATGGTTTTGTGTAAAAGTTGATTTTGAAATCTAACAATTCAGCAATTCTTGTTGGGATATATATTTTCCTAAATATAGGGGAGAATGAAAAGGCTCTTGCACTACATGTACAAGGCTACATTAAAAGAACGTATCCAGACTACTTCAAAAAGGAGCACTTGTTTGGAATGCTATCACAGTAGTGCTTCTCTTTGGGGCAGCCTTGAGAGGATCTGGCACAAATCCCTTTTGTTGAGCGTACCTGGAAGTATGGTTTTGTGTTGCATACTTCCGCTGAAACTACCTGAGGTCTCAAACCTCTCTCCTTTATGATGAAGACTATGCAAAATGACACGTTCAGGCCCCTTCAAAGTGAAGCACTTGCTTGGAATACCTGCATGTAAGTGCTTAGTTTTGGAGTAGCTTTGATGGGGTACAACAGATCCTACGCGAGGAAATACTGGCATAGGTGCTCTCTTGTACAAATTTACTTTGGACGGCACGCGTCAGACTAAACATCAAGCAACTGGAGGCACGATCTGAAACTAAAAGACGGGAAGCCCCACTTGAATCGAACCTCGACTTTAGCACTGTTCTTGGTATGATATTAGAAAGTGCTACCAAGTAGAGGTATGATCTGGTGTTGTAATTCTTCAGTCACAATTATCGAAAGGCCTTCGAAGGTCTGAAACCTCTTGCTTCGTTAATGGAAAAGGCTGTTAAAAATGACACATTCAGGCCACTTCAAAATGGAGCACTTACTGAGACTACTTTTTGTAAGTGCTCAGTTTTGGAGTGGCTTTGATGGTGTGCAACAGGCAGCTTCACCTACAAAACCTAATAACAATGGTTTTCAGTAGTCTTTTTTTCTGCATTTTCTGAAATACTTGGCTTTTCCTGGATCTTTACTTGAAATCTAACGACTGGCAATGATTTTATTGTAAATTCATGAACCTGAAAAGCGACGAATGCCGTCAACACCCACATTTCGATCTGAAACTGGAATGTGCCACAATGCCACAGGGGGCAACAATGAGCACTTCACACCTTTCGACTGGCCGTCTTCGACAGAAACTGCTCAAACCACGGAGGAGTGGTTGTGAAAGGGGGAGTGGCTGCACTTTGTTTCACGGCCAACTTAAACATGGCATGGCGAGGTACGACCAACCTGTAGGCTGTACATTAACCTCAGCTTCAGTGGACACACGTCTTTCTTCTTCTTTGCCAAGGCTGAAAGATGAAACGACAAATGGTAAGTCCTGCTTTATCACCATTACACTGGGTTGCACTCTTTAGTGACGCAATTCTTGTTGGGCGTAAGTGCTCCGTCTTGGAGTGGCCTTGATGGCGTAAAAAGACATTTGCAGGGAACATGGTTTTGGGTAAAAGTTGAAATTGAAATCTAACAATTCAGCAATTCTTGTTGGGATATATATTTTCCTACATATAGGGGAGAATGAAAAGGATCTTGCACTACATGTACAAGGCTACATTTAAAAGAACGTATCCAGACTACTTCAAAAAGGAGCACTTGTTTGGAATGCTATCACAGTAGTGCTTCTCTTTGGGGCAGCCTTGAGAGGATCTGGCACAAATCCCTTTTGTTGAGCGTACCTGGAAGTATGGTTTTGTGTTGCAGTACTTCCGCTGAAACTACCTGAGGTCTCAAACCTCTCTCCTTTATGATGAAGACTATGCAAAATGACACGTTCAGGCCCCTTCAAAGTGAAGCACTTGCTTGGAATACCTGCATGTAAGTGCTTAGTTTTGGAGTAGCTTTGATGGGGTTCAACAGATCCAACGCGAGGAAAAACTGGCATAGGTGCTCTCTTGTACAAATTTACATTGGACGGCTCGCGTCAGACTAAACGTCAAGCAACTGGAGGCACGATCTGAAACTAAAAGACGGGAAGCCCCACTTGAATCGAACCTCGACTTTAGCACTGTTCTTGGTATGATATTAGAAAGTGCTACCAAGTGGAGGTATGATCTGGTGTTGTAATTCTTCAGTCACAATTATCGAAAGGCCTTCGAAGGTCTGAAACCTCTTGCTTCGTTAATGGAAAAGGCTGTTAAAAATGACACATTCAGGCCACTTCAAAATGGAGCACTTACTGAGACTACTTTTTGTAAGTGCTCAGTTTTGGAGTGGCTTTGATGGTGTGCAACAGGCAGCTTCACCTACAAAACCTAATAACAATGGTTTTCAGTAGTCTTTTTTTCTGCATTTTCTGAAATACTTGGCTTTTCCTGGATCTTTACTTGAAATCTAACGACTGGCAATGATTTTATTGTAAATTCATGAACCTAATTAGGAATGCTGAAAAGTGACGAATGCCGTCAACACCCACATTTCCATCTGAAACTGGAATGTGCCACAATGCCACAGGGGGCAACAATGAGCACTTCACACCTTTCGACTGGCCGTCTTCGACAGAAACTGCTCAAACCACGGAGGAGTGGTTGTGAAAGGGGGAGTGGCTGCACTTTGTTTCACGGCCAACTTAAACATGGCATGGCGAGGTACGACCAACCTGTAGGCTGTACATTAACCTCAGCTTCAGTGGACACACGTCTTTCTTCTTCTTTGCCAAGGCTGAAAGATGAAACGACAAATGGTAAGTCCTGCTTTAGCACCCTTAAACTGGGTTGCACTCTTTAGTGACGCAATTCTTGTTGGGCGTAAGTGCTCCGTTTTGGAGTGGCCTTGATGGCGTAAAAAGACAACGGCAGGGAACATGGTTTTGTGTAAAAGTTGATTTTGAAATCTAACAATTCAGCAATTCTTGTTGGGATATATATTTTCCTAAATATAGGGGAGAATGAAAAGGCTCTTGCACTACATGTACAAGGCTACATTAAAAGAACGTATCCAGACTACTTCAAAAAGGAGCACTTGTTTGGAATGCTATCACAGTAGTGCTTCTCTTTGGGGCAGCCTTGAGAGGATCTGGCACAAATCCCTTTTGTTGAGCGTACCTGGAAGTATGGTTTTGTGTTGCAGTAGTTCCGCTGAAACTACCTGAGGTCTCAAACCTCTCTCCTTTATGATGAAGACTATGCAAAATGACACGTTCAGGCCCCTTCAAAGTGAAGCACTTGCTTGGAATACCTGCATGTAAGTGCTTAGTTTTGGAGTAGCTTTGATGGGGTACAACAGATCCAACGCGAGGAAAAACTGGCATAGGTGCTCTCTTGTACAAATTTACATTGGACGGCACGCGTCAGACTAAACGTCAAGCAACTGGAGGCACGATCTGAAACTAAAAGACGGGAAGCCCCACTTGAATCGAACCTCGACTTTAGCACTGTTCTTGGTATGATATTAGAAAGTGCTACCAAGTGGAGGTATGATCTGGTGTTGTAATTCTTCAGTCACAATTATCGAAAGGCCTTCGAAGGTCTGAAACCTCTTGCATCGTTAATGGAAAAGGCTGTTAAAAATGACACATTCAGGCCACTTCAAAATGGAGCACTTACTGAGACTACTTTTTGTAAGTGCTCAGTTTTGGAGTGGCTTTGATGGTGTGCAACAGGCAGCTTCACCTACAAAACCTAATAACAATGGTTTTCAGTAGTCTTTTTTTCTGCATTTTCTGAAATACTTGGCTTTTCCTGGATCTTTACTTGAAATCTAACGACTGGCAATGATTTTATTGTAAATTCATGAACCTGAAAAGCGACGAATGCCGTCAACACCCACATTTCGATCTGAAACTGGAATGTGCCACAATGCCACAGGGGGCAACAATGAGCACTTCACACCTTTCGACTGGCCGTCTTCGACAGAAACTGCTCAAACCACGGAGGAGTGGTTGTGAAAGGGGGAGTGGCTGCACTTTGTTTCACGGCCAACTTAAACATGGCATGGCGAGGTACGACCAACCTGTAGGCTGTACATTAACCTCAGCTTCAGTGGACACACGTCTTTCTTCTTCTTTGCCAAGGCTGAAAGATGAAACGACAAATGGTAAGTCCTGCTTTATCACCATTACACTGGGTTGCACTCTTTAGTGACGCAATTCTTGTTGGGCGTAAGTGCTCCGTCTTGGAGTGGCCTTGATGGCGTAAAAAGACATTTGCAGGGAACATGGTTTTGGGTAAAAGTTGAAATTGAAATCTAACAATTCAGCAATTCTTGTTGGGATATATATTTTCCTACATATAGGGGAGAATGAAAAGGATCTTGCACTACATGTACAAGGCTACATTTAAAAGAACGTATCCAGACTACTTCAAAAAGGAGCACTCTTTTGGAATGCTATCACAGTAGTGCTTCTCTTTGGGGCAGCCTTGAGAGGATCTGGCACAAATCCCTTTTGTTGAGCGTACCTGGAAGTATGGTTTTGTGTTGCAGTACTTCCGCTGAAACTACCTGAGGTCTCAAACCTCTCTCCTTTATGATGAAGACTATGCAAAATGACACGTTCAGGCCCCTTCAAAGTGAAGCACTTGCTTGGAATACCTGCATGTAAGTGCTTAGTTTTGGAGTAGCTTTGATGGGGTACAACAGATCCAACGCGAGGAAAAACTGGCATAGGTGCTCTCTTGTACAAATTTACATTGGACGGCTCGCGTCAGACTAAACGTCAAGCAACTGGAGGCACGATCTGAAACTAAAAGACGGGAAGCCCCACTTGAATCGAACCTCGACTTTAGCACTGTTCTTGGTATGATATTAGAAAGTGCTACCAAGTGGAGGTATGATCTGGTGTTGTAATTCTTCAGTCACAATTATCGAAAGGCCTTCGAAGGTCTGAAACCTCTTGCTTCGTTAATGGAAAAGGCTGTTAAAAATGACACATTCAGGCCACTTCAAAATGGAGCACTTACTGAGACTACTTTTTGTAAGTGCTCAGTTTTGGAGTGGCTTTGATGGTGTGCAACAGGCAGCTTCACATACAAAACCTAATAACAATGGTTTTCAGTAGTCTTTTTTTCTGCATTTTCTGAAATACTTGGCTTTTCCTGGATCTTTACTTGAAATCTAACGACTGGCAATGATTTTATTGTAAATTCATGAACCTGAAAAGCGACGAATGCCGTCAACACCCACATTTCCATCTGAAACTGGAATGTGCCACAATGAGTAAGTGCTCAGTTTTGGAGTGGCTTTGATGGTGTGCAACAGGCAGCTTCACCTACAAAACCTAATAACAATGGTTTTCAGTTGTCTTTTTTTCTGCATTTTCTGAAATACTTGGCTTTTCCTGGATCTTTACTTGAAATCTAACGACTGGCAATGATTTTATTGTAAATTCATGAACCTAATTAGGAATGCTGAAAAGTGACGAATGCCGTCAACACCCACATTTCCATCTGAAACTGGAATGTGCCACAATGCCACAGGGGGCAACAATGAGCACTTCACACCTTTCGACTGGCCGTCTTCGACAGAAACTGCTCAAACCACGGAGGAGTGGTTGTGAAAGGGGGAGTGGCTGCATACGGCTGGCACTTTGTTTCACGGCCAACTTAAACATGGCATGGCGAGGTACGACCAACCTGTAGGCTGTACATTAACCTCAGCTTCAGTGGACACACGTCTTTCTTCTTCTTGCCAAGGTTGAAAGATGAAACGACAAATGGTAAGTCCTGCTTTAGCACCCTTACACTGGGTTGCACTCTTTAGTGACGCAATTCTTGTTTGGCGTAAGTGCTCCGTTTTGGAGTGGCCTTGATGGCGTAAAAAGACAACGGCAGGGAACATGGTTTTGTGTAAAAGTTGATTTTGAAATCTAACAATTCAGCAATTCTTGTTGGGATATATATTTTCCTAAATATAGGGGAGAATGAAAAGGCTCTTGCACTACATGTACAAGGCTACATTAAAAGAACGTATCCAGACTACTTCAAAAAGGAGCACTTGTTTGGAATGCTATCACAGTAGTGCTTCTCTTTGGGGCAGCCTTGAGAGGATCTGGCACAAATCCCTTTTGTTGAGCGTACCTGGAAGTATGGTTTTGTGTTGCAGTAGTTCCGCTGAAACTACCTGAGGTCTCAAACCTCTCTCCTTTATGATGAAGACTATGCAAAATGACACGTTCAGGCCCCTTCAAAGTGAAGCACTTGCTTGGAATACCTGCATGTAAGTGCTTAGTTTTGGAGTAGCTTTGATGGGGTACAACAGATCCAACGCGAGGAAAAACTGGCATAGGTGCTCTCTTGTACAAATTTACATTGGACGGCACGCGTCAGACTAACGTCAAGCAACTGGAGGCACGATCTGAAACTAAAAGACGGGAAGCCCCACTTGAATCGAACCTCGACTTTAGCACTGTTCTTGGTATGATATTAGAAAGTGCTACCAAGTGGAGGTATGATCTGGTGTTGTAATTCTTCAGTCACAATTATCGAAAGGCCTTCGAAGGTCTGAAACCTCTTGCTTCGTTAATGGAAAAGGCTGTTAAAAATGACACATTCAGGCCACTTCAAAATGGAGCACTTACTGAGACTACTTTTTGTAAGTGCTCAGTTTTGGAGTGGCTTTGATGGTGTGCAACAGGCAGCTTCACCTACAAAACCTAATAACAATGGTTTTCAGTAGTCTTTTTTTCTGCATTTTCTGAAATACTTGGCTTTTCCTGGATCTTTACTTGAAATCTAACGACTGGCAATGATTTTATTGTAAATTCATGAACCTGAAAAGCGACGAATGCCGTCAACACCCACATTTCCATCTGAAACTGGAATGTGCCACAATGCCACAGGGGGCAACAATGAGCACTTCACACCTTTCGACTGGCCGTCTTCGACAGAAACTGCTCAAACCACGGAGGAGTGGTTGTGAAAGGGGGAGTGGCTGCACTTTGTTTCACGACCAACTTAAACATGGCATGGCGAGGTACGACCAACCTGTAGGCTGTACATTAACCTCAGCTTCAGTGGACACACGTCTTTCTTCTTCTTTGCCAAGGCTGAAAGATGAAACGACAAATGGTAAGTCCTGCTTTAGCACCCTTAAACTGGGTTGCACTCTTTAGTGACGCAATTCTTGTTGGGCGTAAGTGCTCCGTTTTGGAGTGGCCTTGATGGCGTAAAAAGACAACGGCAGGGAACATGGTTTTGTGTAAAAGTTGAAATTGAAATCTAACAATTCAGCAATTCTTGTTGGGATATATATTTTCCTACATATAGGGGAGAATGAAAAGGATCTTGCACTACATGTACAAGGCTACATTTAAAAGAACGTATCCAGACTACTTCAAAAAGGAGAACTTGTTTGGAATGCTATCACAGTAGTGCTTCTCTTTGGGGCAGCCTTGAGAGGATCTGGCACAAATCCCTTTTGTTGAGCGTACCTGGAAGTATGGTTTTGTGTTGCAGTACTTCCGCTGAAACTACCTGAGGTCTCAAACCTCTCTCCTTTATGATGAAGACTATGCAAAATGACACGTTCAGGCCCCTTCAAAGTGAAGCACTTGCTTGGAATACCTGCATGTAAGTGCTTAGTTTTGGAGTAGCTTTGATGGGGTACAACAGATCCAACGCGAGGAAAAACTGGCATAGGTGCTCTCTTGTACAAATTTACATTGGACGGCTCGCGTCAGACTAAACGTCAAGCAACTGGAGGCACGATCTGAAACTAAAAGACGGGAAGCCCCACTTGAATCGAACCTCGACTTTAGCACTGTTCTTGGTATGATATTAGAAAGTGCTACCAAGTGGAGGTATGATCTGGTGTTGTAATTCTTCAGTCACAATTATCGAAAGGCCTTCGAAGGTCTGAAACCTCTTGCTTCGTTAATGGAAAAGGCTGTTAAAAATGACACATTCAGGCCACTTCAAAATGGAGCACTTACTGAGACTACTTTTTGTAAGTGCTCAGTTTTGGAGTGGCTTTGATGGTGTGCAACAGGCAGCTTCACCTACAAAACCTAATAACAATGGTTTTCAGTAGTCTTTTTTTCTGCATTTTCTGAAATACTTGGCTTTTCCTGGATCTTTACTTGAAATCTAACGACTGGCAATGATTTTATTGTAAATTCATGAACCTGAAAAGCGACGAATGCCGTCAACACCCACATTTCGATCTGAAACTGGAATGTGCCACAATGCCACAGGGGGCAACAATGAGCACTTCACACCTTTCGACTGGCCGTCTTCGACAGAAACTGCTCAAACCACGGAGGAGTGGTTGTGAAAGGGGGAGTGGCTGCACTTTGTTTCACGGCCAACTTAAACATGGCATGGCGAGGTACGACCAACCTGTAGGCTGTACATTAACCTCAGCTTCAGTGGACACACGTCTTTCTTCTTCTTTGCCAAGGCTGAAAGATGAAACGACAAATGGTAAGTCCTGCTTTATCACCATTACACTGGGTTGCACTCTTTAGTGACGCAATTCTTGTTGGGCGTAAGTGCTCCGTCTTGGAGTGGCCTTGATGGCGTAAAAAGACATTTGCAGGGAACATGGTTTTGGGTAAAAGTTGAAATTGAAATCTAACAATTCAGCAATTCTTGTTGGGATATATATTTTCCTACATATAGGGGAGAATGAAAAGGATCTTGCACTACATGTACAAGGCTACATTTAAAAGAACTTATCCAGACTACTTCAAAAAGGAGCACTTGTTTGGAATGCTATCACAGTAGTGCTTCTCTTTGGGGCAGCCTTGAGAGGATCTGGCACAAATCCCTTTTGTTGAGCGTACCTGGAAGTATGGTTTTGTGTTGCAGTACTTCCGCTGAAACTACCTGAGGTCTCAAACCTCTCTCCTTTATGATGAAGACTATGCAAAATGACACGTTCAGGCCCCTTCAAAGTGAAGCACTTGCTTGGAATACCTGCATGTAAGTGCTTAGTTTTGGAGTAGCTTTGATGGGGTACAACAGATCCAACGCGAGGAAAAACTGGCATAGGTGCTCTCTTGTACAAATTTACATTGGACGGCTCGCGTCAGACTAAACGTCAAGCAACTGGAGGCACGATCTGAAACTAAAAGACGGGAAGCCCCACTTGAATCGAACCTCGACTTTAGCACTGTTCTTGGTATGATATTAGAAAGTGCTACCAAGTGGAGGTATGATCTGGTGTTGTAATTCTTCAGTCACAATTATCGAAAGGCCTTCGAAGGTCTGAAACCTCTTGCTTCGTTAATGGAAAAGGCTGTTAAAAATGACACATTCAGGCCACTTCAAAATGGAGCACTTACTGAGACTACTTTTTGTAAGTGCTCAGTTTTGGAGTGGCTTTGATGGTGTGCAACAGGCAGCTTCACCTACAAAACCTAATAACAATGGTTTTCAGTAGTCTTTTTTTCTGCATTTTCTGAAATACTTGGCTTTTCCTGGATCTTTACTTGAAATCTAACGACTGGCAATGATTTTATTGTAAATTCATGAACCTAATTAGGAATGCTGAAAAGTGACGAATGCCGTCAACACCCACATTTCCATCTGAAACTGGAATGTGCCACAATGCCACAGGGGGCAACAATGAGCACTTCACACCTTTCGACTGGCCGTCTTCGACAGAAACTGCTCAAACCACGGAGGAGTGGTTGTGAAAGGGGGAGTGGCTGCACTTTGTTTCACGGCCAACTTAAACATGGCATGGCGAGGTACGACCAACCTGTAGGCTGTACATTAACCTCAGCTTCAGTGGACACACGTCTTTCTTCTTCTTTGCCAAGGCTGAAAGATGAAACGACAAATGGTAAGTCCTGCTTTAGCACCCTTAAACTGGGTTGCACTCTTTAGTGACGCAATTCTTGTTGGGCGTAAGTGCTCCGTTTTGGAGTGGCCTTGATGGCGTAAAAAGACAACGGCAGGGAACATGGTTTTGTGTAAAAGTTGATTTTGAAATCTAACAATTCAGCAATTCTTGTTGGGATATATATTTTCCTAAATATAGGGGAGAATGAAAAGGCTCTTGCACTACATGTACAAGGCTACATTAAAAGAACGTATCCAGACTACTTCAAAAAGGAGCACTTGTTTGGAATGCTATCACAGTAGTGCTTCTCTTTGGGGCAGCCTTGAGAGGATCTGGCACAAATCCCTTTTGTTGAGCGTACCTGGAAGTATGGTTTTGTGTTGCAGTAGTTCCGCTGAAACTACCTGAGGTCTCAAACCTCTCTCCTTTATGATGAAGACTATGCAAAATGACACGTTCAGGCCCCTTCAAAGTGAAGCACTTGCTTGGAATACCTGCATGTAAGTGCTTAGTTTTGGAGTAGCTTTGATGGGGTACAACAGATCCAACGCGAGGAAAAACTGGCATAGGTGCTCTCTTGTACAAATTTACATTGGACGGCACGCGTCAGACTAAACGTCAAGCAACTGGAGGCACGATCTGAAACTAAAAGACGGGAAGCCCCACTTGAATCGAACCTCGACTTTAGCACTGTTCTTGGTATGATATTAGAAAGTGCTACCAAGTGGAGGTATGATCTGGTGTTGTAATTCTTCAGTCACAATTATCGAAAGGCCTTCGAAGGTCTGAAACCTCTTGCATCGTTAATGGAAAAGGCTGTTAAAAATGACACATTCAGGCCACTTCAAAATGGAGCACTTACTGAGACTACTTTTTGTAAGTGCTCAGTTTTGGAGTGGCTTTGATGGTGTGCAACAGGCAGCTTCACCTACAAAACCTAATAACAATGGTTTTCAGTAGTCTTTTTTTCTGCATTTTCTGAAATACTTGGCTTTTCCTGGATCTTTACTTGAAATCTAACGACTGGCAATGATTTTATTGTAAATTCATGAACCTGAAAAGCGACGAATGCCGTCAACACCCACATTTCGATCTGAAACTGGAATGTGCCACAATGCCACAGGGGGCAACAATGAGCACTTCACACCTTTCGACTGGCCGTCTTCGACAGAAACTGCTCAAACCACGGAGGAGTGGTTGTGAAAGGGGGAGTGGCTGCACTTTGTTTCACGGCCAACTTAAACATGGCATGGCGAGGTACGACCAACCTGTAGGCTGTACATTAACCTCAGCTTCAGTGGACACACGTCTTTCTTCTTCTTTGCCAAGGCTGAAAGATGAAACGACAAATGGTAAGTCCTGCTTTATCACCATTACACTGGGTTGCACTCTTTAGTGACGCAATTCTTGTTGGGCGTAAGTGCTCCGTCTTGGAGTGGCCTTGATGGCGTAAAAAGACATTTGCAGGGAACATGGTTTTGGGTAAAAGTTGAAATTGAAATCTAACAATTCAGCAATTCTTGTTGGGATATATATTTTCCTACATATAGGGGAGAATGAAAAGGATCTTGCACTACATGTACAAGGCTACATTTAAAAGAACGTATCCAGACTACTTCAAAAAGGAGCACTCTTTTGGAATGCTATCACAGTAGTGCTTCTCTTTGGGGCAGCCTTGAGAGGATCTGGCACAAATCCCTTTTGTTGAGCGTACCTGGAAGTATGGTTTTGTGTTGCAGTACTTCCGCTGAAACTACCTGAGGTCTCAAACCTCTCTCCTTTATGATGAAGACTATGCAAAATGACACGTTCAGGCCCCTTCAAAGTGAAGCACTTGCTTGGAATACCTGCATGTAAGTGCTTAGTTTTGGAGTAGCTTTGATGGGGTACAACAGATCCAACGCGAGGAAAAACTGGCATAGGTGCTCTCTTGTACAAATTTACATTGGACGGCTCGCGTCAGACTAAACGTCAAGCAACTGGAGGCACGATCTGAAACTAAAAGACGGGAAGCCCCACTTGAATCGAACCTCGACTTTAGCACTGTTCTTGGTATGATATTAGAAAGTGCTACCAAGTGGAGGTATGATCTGGTGTTGTAATTCTTCAGTCACAATTATCGAAAGGCCTTCGAAGGTCTGAAACCTCTTGCTTCGTTAATGGAAAAGGCTGTTAAAAATGACACATTCAGGCCACTTCAAAATGGAGCACTTACTGAGACTACTTTTTGTAAGTGCTCAGTTTTGGAGTGGCTTTGATGGTGTGCAACAGGCAGCTTCACCTACAAAACCTAATAACAATGGTTTTCAGTAGTCTTTTTTTCTGCATTTTCTGAAATACTTGGCTTTTCCTGGATCTTTACTTGAAATCTAACGACTGGCAATGATTTTATTGTAAATTCATGAACCTGAAAAGCGACGAATGCCGTCAACACCCACATTTCCATCTGAAACTGGAATGTGCCACAATGAGTAAGTACTCAGTTTTGGAGTGGCTTTGATGGTGTGCAACAGGCAGCTTCACCTACAAAACCTAATAACAATGGTTTTCAGTTGTCTTTTTTTCTGCATTTTCTGAAATACTTGGCTTTTCCTGGATCTTTACTTGAAATCTAACGACTGGCAATGATTTTATTGTAAATTCATGAACCTAATTAGGAATGCTGAAAAGTGACGAATGCCGTCAACACCCACATTTCCATCTGAAACTGGAATGTGCCACAATGCCACAGGGGGCAACAATGAGCACTTCACACCTTTCGACTGGCCGTCTTCGACAGAAACTGCTCAAACCACGGAGGAGTGGTTGTGAAAGGGGGAGTGGCTGCATACGGCTGGCACTTTGTTTCACGGCCAACTTAAACATGGCATGGCGAGGTACGACCAACCTGTAGGCTGTACATTAACCTCAGCTTCAGTGGACACACGTCTTTCTTCTTCTTGCCAAGGTTGAAAGATGAAACGACAAATGGTAAGTCCTGCTTTAGCACCCTTACACTGGGTTGCACTCTTTAGTGACGCAATTCTTGTTTGGCGTAAGTGCTCCGTTTTGGAGTGGCCTTGATGGCGTAAAAAGACAACGGCAGGGAACATGGTTTTGTGTAAAAGTTGATTTTGAAATCTAACAATTCAGCAATTCTTGTTGGGATATATATTTTCCTAAATATAGGGGAGAATGAAAAGGCTCTTGCACTACATGTACAAGGCTACATTAAAAGAACGTATCCAGACTACTTCAAAAAGGAGCACTTGTTTGGAATGCTATCACAGTAGTGCTTCTCTTTGGGGCAGCCTTGAGAGGATCTGGCACAAATCCCTTTTGTTGAGCGTACCTGGAAGTATGGTTTTGTGTTGCAGTAGTTCCGCTGAAACTACCTGAGGTCTCAAACCTCTCTCCTTTATGATGAAGACTATGCAAAATGACACGTTCAGGCCCCTTCAAAGTGAAGCACTTGCTTGGAATACCTGCATGTAAGTGCTTAGTTTTGGAGTAGCTTTGATGGGGTACAACAGATCCAACGCGAGGAAAAACTGGCATAGGTGCTCTCTTGTACAAATTTACATTGGACGGCACGCGTCAGACTAACGTCAAGCAACTGGAGGCACGATCTGAAACTAAAAGACGGGAAGCCCCACTTGAATCGAACCTCGACTTTAGCACTGTTCTTGGTATGATATTAGAAAGTGCTACCAAGTGGAGGTATGATCTGGTGTTGTAATTCTTCAGTCACAATTATCGAAAGGCCTTCGAAGGTCTGAAACCTCTTGCTTCGTTAATGGAAAAGGCTGTTAAAAATGACACATTCAGGCCACTTCAAAATGGAGCACTTACTGAGACTACTTTTTGTAAGTGCTCAGTTTTGGAGTGGCTTTGATGGTGTGCAACAGGCAGCTTCACCTACAAAACCTAATAACAATGGTTTTCAGTAGTCTTTTTTTCTGCATTTTCTGAAATACTTGGCTTTTCCTGGATCTTTACTTGAAATCTAACGACTGGCAATGATTTTATTGTAAATTCATGAACCTGAAAAGCGACGAATGCCGTCAACACCCACATTTCCATCTGAAACTGGAATGTGCCACAATGCCACAGGGGGCAACAATGAGCACTTCACACCTTTCGACTGGCCGTCTTCGACAGAAACTGCTCAAACCACGGAGGAGTGGTTGTGAAAGGGGGAGTGGCTGCACTTTGTTTCACGGCCAACTTAAACATGGCATGGCGAGGTACGACCAACCTGTAGGCTGTACATTAACCTCAGCTTCAGTGGACACACGTCTTTCTTCTTCTTTGCCAAGGCTGAAAGATGAAACGACAAATGGTAAGTCCTGCTTTAGCACCCTTAAACTGGGTTGCACTCTTTAGTGACGCAATTCTTGTTGGGCGTAAGTGCTCCGTTTTGGAGTGGCCTTGATGGCGTAAAAAGACAACGGCAGGGAACATGGTTTTGTGTAAAAGTTGAAATTGAAATCTAACAATTCAGCAATTCTTGTTGGGATATATATTTTCCTACATATAGGGGAGAATGAAAAGGATCTTGCACTACATGTACAAGGCTACATTTAAAAGAACGTATCCAGACTACTTCAAAAAGGAGAACTTGTTTGGAATGCTATCACAGTAGTGCTTCTCTTTGGGGCAGCCTTGAGAGGATCTGGCACAAATCCCTTTTGTTGAGCGTACCTGGAAGTATGGTTTTGTGTTGCAGTACTTCCGCTGAAACTACCTGAGGTCTCAAACCTCTCTCCTTTATGATGAAGACTATGCAAAATGACACGTTCAGGCCCCTTCAAAGTGAAGCACTTGCTTGGAATACCTGCATGTAAGTGCTTAGTTTTGGAGTAGCTTTGATGGGGTACAACAGATCCAACGCGAGGAAAAACTGGCATAGGTGCTCTCTTGTACAAATTTACATTGGACGGCTCGCGTCAGACTAAACGTCAAGCAACTGGAGGCACGATCTGAAACTAAAAGACGGGAAGCCCCACTTGAATCGAACCTCGACTTTAGCACTGTTCTTGGTATGATATTAGAAAGTGCTACCAAGTGGAGGTATGATCTGGTGTTGTAATTCTTCAGTCACAATTATCGAAAGGCCTTCGAAGGTCTGAAACCTCTTGCTTCGTTAATGGAAAAGGCTGTTAAAAATGACACATTCAGGCCACTTCAAAATGGAACACTTACTGAGACTACTTTTTGTAAGTGCTCAGTTTTGGAGTGGCTTTGATGGTGTGCAACAGGCAGCTTCACCTACAAAACCTAATAACAATGGTTTTCAGTAGTCTTTTTTTCTGCATTTTCTGAAATACTTGGCTTTTCCTGGATCTTTACTTGAAATCTAACGACTGGCAATGATTTTATTGTAAATTCATGAACCTGAAAAGCGACGAATGCCGTCAACACCCACATTTCCATCTGAAACTGGAATGTGCCACAATGCCACAGGGGGCAACAATGAGCACTTCACACCTTTCGACTGGCCGTCGTCGACAGAAACTGCTCAAACCACGGAGGAGTGGTTGTGAAAGGGGGAGTGGCTGCACTTTGTTTCACGGCCAACTTAAACATGGCATGGCGAGGTACGACCAACCTGTAGGCTGTACATTAACCTCAGCTTCAGTGGACACACGTCTTTCTTCTTCTTTGCCAAGGCTGAAAGATGAAACGACAAATGGTAAGTCCTGCTTTAGCACCCTTAAACTGGGTTGCACTCTTTAGTGACGCAATTCTTGTTGGGCGTAAGTGCTCCGTTTTGGAGTGCCCTTGATGGCGTAAAAAGACAACGGCAGGGAACATGGTTTTGTGTAAAAGTTGATTTTGAAATCTAACAATTCAGCAATTCTTGTTGGGATATATATTTTCCTAAATATAGGGGAGAATGAAAAGGCTCTTGCACTACATGTACAAGGCTACATTAAAAGAACGTATCCAGACTACTTCAAAAAGGAGCACTTGTTTGGAATGCTATCACAGTAGTGCTTCTCTTTGGGGCAGCCTTGAGAGGATCTGGCACAAATCCCTTTTGTTGAGCGTACCTGGAAGTATGATTTTGTATTGCAGTACTTCCGCTGAAACTACCTGAGGTCTCAAACCTCTCTCCTTTATGATGAAGACTATGCAAAATGACACGTTCAGGCCCCTTCAAAGTGAAGCACTTGCTTGGAATACCTGCATGTAAGTGCTTAGTTTTGGAGTAGCTTTGATGGGGTACAACAGATCCAACGCGAGGAAAAACTGGCATAGGTGCTCTCTTGTACAAATTTACATTGGACGGCACGCGTCAGACTAAACGTCAAGCAACTGGAGGCACGATCTGAAACTAAAAGACGGGAAGCCCCACTTGAATCGAACCTCGACTTTAGCACTGTTCTTGGTATGATATTAGAAAGTGCTACCAAGTGGAGGTATGATCTGGTGTTGTAATTCTTCAGTCACAATTATCGAAAGGCCTTCGAAGGTCTGAAACCTCTTGCTTCGTTAATGGAAAAGGCTGTTAAA
This sequence comes from Lepisosteus platostomus, assembly GCF_059453375.1. Lineage (NCBI taxonomy): Eukaryota > Metazoa > Chordata > Actinopteri > Semionotiformes > Lepisosteidae > Lepisosteus > Lepisosteus platostomus. Next base: position 30,135,001 of record NC_142615.1, on the reverse strand, counting down.
AATGACACATTCAGGCCACTTCAAAATGGAGCACTTACTGAGACTACTTTTTGTAAGTGCTCAGTTTTGGAGTGGCTTTGATGGTGTGCAACAGGCAGCTTCACCTACAAAACCTAATAACAATGGTTTTCAGTAGTCTTTTTTTCTGCATTTTCTGAAATACTTGGCTTTTCCTGGATCTTTACTTGAAATCTAACGACTGGCAATGATTTTATTGTAAATTCATGAACCTAATTAGGAATGCTGAAAAGTGACGAATGCCGTCAACACCCACATTTCCATCTGAAACTGGAATGTGCCACAATGCCACAGGGGGCAACAATGAGCACTTCACACCTTTCGACTGGCCGTCTTCGACAGAAACTGCTCAAACCACGGAGGAGTGGTTGTGAAAGGGGGAGTGGCTGCACTTTGTTTCACGGCCAACTTAAACATGGCATGGCGAGGTACGACCAACCTGTAGGCTGTACATTAACCTCAGCTTCAGTGGACACATGTCTTTCTTCTTCTTTGCCAAGGCTGAAAGATGAAACGACAAATGGTAAGTCCTGCTTTAGCACCCTTACACTGGGTTGCACTCTTTAGTGACGCAATTCTTGTTTGGCGTAAGTGCTCCGTTTTGGAGTGGCCTTGATGGCGTAAAAAGACAACGGCAGGGAACATGGTTTTGTGTAAAAGTTGATTTTGAAATCTAACAATTCAGCAATTCTTGTTGGGATATATATTTTCCTAAATATAGGGGAGAATGAAAAGGCTCTTGCACTACATGTACAAGGCTACATTAAAAGAACGTATCCAGACTACTTCAAAAAGGAGCACTTGTTTGGAATGCTATCACAGTAGTGCTTCTCTTTGGGGCAGCCTTGAGAGGATCTGGCACAAATCCCTTTTGTTGAGCGTACCTGGAAGTATGGTTTTGTGTTGCAGTAGTTCCGCTGAAACTACCTGAGGTCTCAAACCTCTCTCCTTTATGATGAAGACTATGCAAAATGACACGTTCAGGCCCCTTCAAAGTGAAGCACTTGCTTGGAATACCTGCATGTAAGTGCTTAGTTTTGGAGTAGCTTTGATGGGGTACAACAGATCCAACGCGAGGAAAAACTGGCATAGGTGCTCTCTTGTACAAATTTACATTGGACGGCACGCGTCAGACTAAACGTCAAGCAACTGGAGGCACGATCTGAAACTAAAAGACGGGAAGCCCCACTTGAATCGAACCTCGACTTTAGCACTGTTCTTGGTATGATATTAGAAAGTGCTACCAAGTGGAGGTATGATCTGGTGTTGTAATTCTTCAGTCACAATTATCGAAAGGCCTTCGAAGGTCTGAAACCTCTTGCTTCGTTAATGGAAAAGGCTGTTAAAAATGACACATTCAGGCCACTTCAAAATGGAGCACTTACTGAGACTACTTTTTGTAAGTGCTCAGTTTTGGAGTGGCTTTGATGGTGTGCAACAGGCAGCTTCACCTACAAAACCTAATAACAATGGTTTTCAGTAGTCTTTTTTTCTGCATTTTCTGAAATACTTGGCTTTTCCTGGATCTTTACTTGAAATCTAACGACTGGCAATGATTTTATTGTAAATTCATGAACCTGAAAAGCGACGAATGCCGTCAACACCCACATTTCCATCTGAAACTGGAATGTGCCACAATGCCACAGGGGGCAACAATGAGCACTTCACACCTTTCGACTGGCCGTCTTCGACAGAAACTGCTCAAACCACGGAGGAGTGGTTGTGAAAGGGGGAGTGGCTGCACTTTGTTTCACTGCCAACTTAAACATGGCATGGCGAGGTACGACCAACCTGTAGGCTGTACATTAACCTCAGCTTCAGTGGACACACGTCTTTCTTCTTCTTTGCCAAGGCTGAAAGATGAAACGACAAATGGTAAGTCCTGCTTTATCACCATTACACTGGGTTGCACTCTTTAGTGACGCAATTCTTGTTGGGCGTAAGTGCTCCGTCTTGGAGTGGCCTTGATGGCGTAAAAAGACATTTGCAGGGAACATGGTTTTGTGTAAAAGTTGAAATTGAAATCTAACAATTCAGCAATTCTTGTTGGGATATATATTTTCCTACATATAGGGGAGAATGAAAAGGATCTTGCACTACATGTACAAGGCTACATTTAAAAGAACGTATCCAGACTACTTCAAAAAGGAGCACTTGTTTGGAATGCTATCACAGTAGTGCTTCTCTTTGGGGCAGCCTTGAGAGGATCTGGCACAAATCCCTTTTGTTGAGCGTACCTGGAAGTATGGTTTTGTGTTGCAGTACTTCCGCTGAAACTACCTGAGGTCTCAAACCTCTCTCCTTTATGATGAAGACTATGCAAAATGACACGTTCAGGCCCCTTCAAAGTGAAGCACTTGCTTGGAATACCTGCATGTAAGTGCTTAGTTTTGGAGTAGCTTTGATGGGGTACAACAGATCCAACGCGAGGAAAAACTGGCATAGGTGCTCTCTTGTACAAATTTACATTGGACGGCTCGCGTCAGACTAAACGTCAAACAACTGGAGGCACGATCTGAAACTAAAAGACGGGAAGCCCCACTTGAATCGAACCTCGACTTTAGCACTGTTCTTGGTATGATATTAGAAAGTGCTACCAAGTGGAGGTATGATCTGGTGTTGTAATTCTTCAGTCACAATTATCGAAAGGCCTTCGAAGGTCTGAAACCTCTTGCTTCGTTAATGGAAAAGGCTGTTAAAAATGACACATTCAGGCCACTTCAAAATGGAGCACTTACTGAGACTACTTTTTGTAAGTGCTCAGTTTTGGAGTGGCTTTGATGGTGTGCAACAGGCAGCTTCACCTACAAAACCTAATAACAATGGTTTTCAGTAGTCTTTTTTTCTGCATTTTCTGAAATACTTGGCTTTTCCTGGATCTTTACTTGAAATCTAACGACTGGCAATGATTTTATTGTAAATTCATGAACCTGAAAAGCGACGAATGCCGTCAACACCCACATTTCCATCTGAAACTGGAATGTGCCACAATGAGTAAGTGCTCAGTTTTGGAGTGGCTTTGATGGTGTGCAACAGGCAGCTTCACCTACAAAACCTAATAACAATGGTTTTCAGTTGTCTTTTTTTCTGCATTTTCTGAAATACTTGGCTTTTCCTGGATCTTTACTTGAAATCTAACGACTGGCAATGATTTTATTGTAAATTCATGAACCTAATTAGGAATGCTGAAAAGTGACAAATGCCGTCAACACCCACATTTCCATCTGAAACTGGAATGTGCCACAATGCCACAGGGGGCAACAATGAGCACTTCACACCTTTCGACTGGCCGTCTTCGACAGAAACTGCTCAAACCACGGAGGAGTGGTTGTGAAAGGGGGAGTGGCTGCACTTTGTTTCACGGCCAACTTAAACATGGCATGGCGAGGTACGACCAACCTGTAGGCTGTACATTAACCTCAGCTTCAGTGGACACACGTCTTTCTTCTTCTTTGCCAAGGCTGAAAGATGAAACGACAAATGGTAAGTCCTGCTTTAGCACCCTTAAACTGGGTTGCACTCTTTAGTGACGCAATTCTTGTTGGGCGTAAGTGCTCCGTCTTGGAGTGGCCTTGATGGCGTAAAAAGACATTTGCAGGGAACATGGTTTTGTGTAAAAGTTGAAATTGAAATCTAACAATTCAGCAATTCTTGTTGGGATATATATTTTCCTACATATAGGGGAGAATGAAAAGGATCTTGCACTACATGTACAAGGCTACATTTAAAAGAACGTATCCAGACTACTTCAAAAAGGAGCACTTGTTTGGAATGCTATCACAGTAGTGCTTCTCTTTGGGGCAGCCTTGAGAGGATCTGGCACAAATCCCTTTTGTTGAGCGTACCTGGAAGTATGGTTTTGTGTTGCATACTTCCGCTGAAACTACCTGAGGTCTCAAACCTCTCTCCTTTATGATGAAGACTATGCAAAATGACACGTTCAGGCCCCTTCAAAGTGAAGCACTTGCTTGGAATACCTGCATGTAAGTGCTTAGTTTTGGAGTAGCTTTGATGGGGTACAACAGATCCAACGCGAGGAAAAACTGGCATAGGTGCTCTCTTGTACAAATTTACATTGGACGGCACGCGTCAGACTAAACGTCAAGCAACTGGAGGCACGATCTGAAACTAAAAGACGGGAAGCCCCACTTGAATCGAACCTCGACTTTAGCACTGTTCTTGGTATGATATTAGAAAGTGCTACCAAGTGGAGGTATGATCTGGTGTTGTAATTCTTCAGTCACAATTATCGAAAGGCCTTCGAAGGTCTGAAACCTCTTGCTTCGTTAATGGAAAAGGCTGTTAAAAATGACACATTCAGGCCACTTCAAAATGGAGCACTTACTGAGACTACTTTTTGTAAGTGCTCAGTTTTGGAGTGGCTTTGATGGTGTGCAACAGGCAGCTTCACCTACAAAACCTAATAACAATGGTTTTCAGTAGTCTTTTTTTCTGCATTTTCTGAAATACTTGGCTTTTCCTGGATCTTTACTTGAAATCTAACGACTGGCAATGATTTTATTGTAAATTCATGAACCTAATTAGGAATGCTGAAAAGTGATGAATGCCGTCAACACCCACATTTCCATCTGAAACTGGAATGTGCCACAATGCCACAGGGGGCAACAATGAGCACTTCACACCTTTCGACTGGCCGTCTTCGACAGAAACTGCTCAAACCACGGAGGAGTGGTTGTGAAAGGGGGAGTGGCTGCACTTTGTTTCACGGCCAACTTAAACATGGCATGGCGAGGTACGACCAACCTGTAGGCTGTACATTAACCTCAGCTTCAGTGGACACACGTCTTTCTTCTTCTTTGCCAAGGCTGAAAGATGAAACGACAAATGGTAAGTCCTGCTTTAGCACCCTTAAACTGGGTTGCACTCTTTAGTGACGCAATTCTTGTTGGGCGTAAGTGCTCCGTTTTGGAGTGGCCTTTATGGCGTAAAAAGACAACGGCAGGGAACATGGTTTTGTGTAAAAGTTGATTTTGAAATCTAACAATTCAGCAATTCTTGTTGGGATATATATTTTCCTAAATATAGGGGAGAATGAAAAGGCTCTTGCACTACATGTACAAGGCTACATTAAAAGAACGTATCCAGACTACTTCAAAAAGGAGCACTTGTTTGGAATGCTATCACAGTAGTGCTTCTCTTTGGGGCAGCCTTGAGAGGATCTGGCACAAATCCCTTTTGTTGAGCGTACCTGGAAGTATGGTTTTGTGTTGCATACTTCCGCTGAAACTACCTGAGGTCTCAAACCTCTCTCCTTTATGATGAAGACTATGCAAAATGACACGTTCAGGCCCCTTCAAAGTGAAGCACTTGCTTGGAATACCTGCATGTAAGTGCTTAGTTTTGGAGTAGCTTTGATGGGGTACAACAGATCCAACGTGAGGAAAAACTGGCATAGGTGCTCTCTTGTACAAATTTACATTGGACGGCACGCGTCAGACTAAACGTCAAGCAACTGGAGGCACGATCTGAAACTAAAAGACGGGAAGCCCCACTTGAATCGAACCTCGACTTTAGCACTGTTCTTGGTATGATATTAGAAAGTGCTACCAAGTGGAGGTATGATCTGGTGTTGTAATTCTTCAGTCACAATTATCGAAAGGCCTTCGAAGGTCTGAAACCTCTTGCTTCGTTAATGGAAAAGGCTGTTAAAAATGACACATTCAGGCCACTTCAAAATGGAGCACTTACTGAGACTACTTTTTGTAAGTGCTCAGTTTTGGAGTGGCTTTGATGGTGTGCAACAGGCAGCTTCACCTACAAAACCTAATAACAATGGTTTTCAGTAGTCTTTTTTTCTGCATTTTCTGAAATACTTGGCTTTTCCTGGATCTTTACTTGAAATCTAACGACTGGCAATGATTTTATTGTAAATTCATGAACCTAATTAGGAATGCTGAAAAGTGATGAATGCCGTCAACACCCACATTTCCATCTGAAACTGGAATGTGCCACAATGCCACAGGGGGCAACAATGAGCACTTCACACCTTTCGACTGGCCGTCTTCGACAGAAACTGCTCAAACCACGGAGGAGTGGTTGTGAAAGGGGGAGTGGCTGCATACGGCTGGCACTTTGTTTCACGGCCAACTTAAACATGGCATGGCGAGGTACGACCAACCTGTAGGCTGTACATTGACCTCAGCTTCAGTGGACACACGTCTTTCTTCTTCTTGCCAAGGCTGAAAGATGAAACGACAAATGGTAAGTCCTGCTTTAGCACCCTTACACTGGGTTGCACTCTTTAGTGACGCAATTCTTGTTTGGCGTAAGTGCTCCGTTTTGGAGTGGCCTTGATGGCGTAAAAAGACAACGGCAGGGAACATGGTTTTGTGTAAAAGTTGATTTTGAAATCTAACAATTCAGCAATTCTTGTTGGGATATATATTTTCCTAAATATAGGGGAGAATGAAAAGGCTCTTGCACTACATGTACAAGGCTACATTAAAAGAACGTATCCAGACTACTTCAAAAAGGAGCACTTGTTTGGAATGCTATCACAGTAGTGCTTCTCTTTGGGGCAGCCTTGAGAGGATCTGGCACAAATCCCTTTTGTTGAGCGTACCTGGAAGTATGGTTTTGTGTTGCAGTACTTCCGCTGAAACTACCTGAGGTCTCAAACCTCTCTCCTTTATGATGAAGACTATGCAAAATGACACGTTCAGGCCCCTTCAAAGTGAAGCACTTGCTTGGAATACCTGCATGTAAGTGCTTAGTTTTGGAGTAGCTTTGATGGGGTACAACAGATCCAACGCGAGGAAAAACTGGCATAGGTGCTCTCTTGTACAAATTTACATTGGACGGCACGCGTCAGACTAACGTCAAGCAACTGGAGGCACGATCTGAAACTAAAAGACGGGAAGCCCCACTTGAATCGAACCTCGACTTTAGCACTGTTCTTGGTATGATATTAGAAAGTGCTACCAAGTGGAGGTATGATCTGGTGTTGTAATTCTTCAGTCACAATTATCGAAAGGCCTTCGAAGGTCTGAAACCTCTTGCTTCGTTAATGGAAAAGGCTGTTAAAAATGACACATTCAGGCCACTTCAAAATGGAGCACTTACTGAGACTACTTTTTGTAAGTGCTCAGTTTTGGAGTGGCTTTGATGGTGTGCAACAGGCAGCTTCACCTACAAAACCTAATAACAATGGTTTTCAGTAGTCTTTTTTTCTGTATTTTCTGAAATACTTGGCTTTTCCTGGATCTTTACTTGAAATCTAACGACTGGCAATGATTTTATTGTAAATTCATGAACCTAATTAGGAATGCTGAAAAGTGACGAATGCCGTCAACACCCACATTTCCATCTGAAACTGGAATGTGCCACAATGCCACAGGGGGCAACAATGAGCACTTCACACCTTTCGACTGGCCGTCTTCGACAGAAACTGCTCAAACCACGGAGGAGTGGTTGTGAAAGGGGGAGTGGCTGCATACGGCTGAAAGATGAAACGACAAATGGTAAGTCCTGCTTTAGCACCCTTACACTGGGTTGCACTCTTTAGTGACGCAATTCTTGTTTGGCGTAAGTGCTCCGTTTTGGAGTGGCCTTGATGGCGTAAAAAGACAACGGCAGGGAACATGGTTTTGTGTAAAAGTTGATTTTGAAATCTAACAATTCAGCAATTCTTGTTGGGATATATATTTTCCTAAATATAGGGGAGAATGAAAAGGCTCTTGCACTACATGTACAAGGCTACATTAAAAGAACGTATCCAGACTACTTCAAAAAGGAGCACTTGTTTGGAATGCTATCACAGTAGTGCTTCTCTTTGGGGCAGCCTTGAGAGGATCTGGCACAAATCCCTTTTGTTGAGCGTACCTGGAAGTATGGTTTTGTGTTGCAGTACTTCCGCTGAAACTACCTGAGGTCTCAAACCTCTCTCCTTTATGATGAAGACTATGCAAAATGACACGTTCAGGCCCCTTCAAAGTGAAGCACTTGCTTGGAATACCTGCATGTAAGTGCTTAGTTTTGGAGTAGCTTTGATGGGGTACAACAGATCCAACGCGAGGAAAAACTGGCATAGGTGCTCTCTTGTACAAATTTACATTGGACGGCACGCGTCAGACTAAACGTCAAGCAACTGGAGGCACGATCTGAAACTAAAAGACGGGAAGCCCCACTTGAATCGAACCTCGACTTTAGCACTGTTCTTGGTATGATATTAGAAAGTGCTACCAAGTGGAGGTATGATCTGGTGTTGTAATTCTTCAGTCACAATTATCGAAAGGCCTTCGAAGGTCTGAAACCTCTTGCTTCGTTAATGGAAAAGGCTGTTAAAAATGACACATTCAGGCCACTTCAAAATGGAGCACTTACTGAGACTACTTTTTGTAAGTGCTCAGTTTTGGAGTGGCTTTGATGGTGTGCAACAGGCAGCTTCACCTACAAAACCTAATAACAATGGTTTTCAGTAGTCTTTTTTTCTGTATTTTCTGAAATACTTGGCTTTTCCTGGATCTTTACTTGAAATCTAACGACTGGCAATGATTTTATTGTAAATTCATGAACCTAATTAGGAATGCTGAAAAGTGACGAATGCCGTCAACACCCACATTTCCATCTGAAACTGGAATGTGCCACAATGCCACAGGGGGCAACAATGAGCACTTCACACCTTTCGACTGGCCGTCTTCGACAGAAACTGCTCAAACCACGGAGGAGTGGTTGTGAAAGGGGGAGTGGCTGCATACGGCTGAAAGATGAAACGACAAATGGTAAGTCCTGCTTTAGCACCCTTACACTGGGTTGCACTCTTTAGTGACGCAATTCTTGTTTGGCGTAAGTGCTCCGTTTTGGAGTGGCCTTGATGGCGTAAAAAGACAACGGCAGGGAACATGGTTTTGTGTAAAAGTTGATTTTGAAATCTAACAATTCAGCAATTCTTGTTGGGATATATATTTTCCTAAATATAGGGGAGAATGAAAAGGCTCTTGCACTACATGTACAAGGCTACATTAAAAGAACGTATCCAGACTACTTCAAAAAGGAGCACTTGTTTGGAATGCTATCACAGTAGTGCTTCTCTTTGGGCCCCTTCAAACAGGCCCCTTCAAAGTGAAGCACTTGCTTGGAATACCTGCATGTAAGTGCTTAGTTTTGGAGTAGCTTTGATGGGGTACAACAGATCCAACGCGAGGAAAAACTGGCATAGGTGCTCTCTTGTACAAATTTACATTGGACGGCACGCGTCAGACTAAACGTCAAGCAACTGGAGGCACGATCTGAAACTAAAAGACGGGAAGCCCCACTTGAATCGAACCTCGACTTTAGCACTGTTCTTGGTATGATATTAGAAAGTGCTACCAAGTGGAGGTATGATCTGGTGTTGTAATTCTTCAGTCACAATTATCGAAAGGCCTTCGAAGGTCTGAAACCTCTTGCTTCGTTAATGGAAAAGGCTGTTAAAAATGACACATTCAGGCCACTTCAAAATGGAGCACTTACTGAGACTACTTTTTGTAAGTGCTCAGTTTTGGAGTGGCTTTGATGGTGTGCAACAGGCAGCTTCACCTACAAAACCTAATAACAGTGGTTTTCAGTAGTCTTTTTTTCTGCATTTTCTGAAATACTTGGCTTTTCCTGGATCTTTACTTGAAATCTAACGACTGGCAATGATTTTATTGTAAATTCATGAACCTGAAAAGCGACGAATGCCGTCAACACCCACATTTCCATCTGAAACTGGAATGTGCCACAATGCCACAGGGGGCAACAATGAGCACTTCACACCTTTCGACTGGCCGTCTTCGACAGAAACTGCTCAAACCACGGAGGAGTGGTTGTGAAAGGGGGAGTGGCTGCACTTTGTTTCACGGCCAACTTAAACATGGCATGGCGAGGTACGACCAACCTGTAGGCTGTACATTAACCTCAGCTTCAGTGGACACACGTCTTTCTTCTTCTTTGCCAAGGCTGAAAGATGAAACGACAAATGGTAAGTCCTGCTTTAGCACCCTTAAACTGGGTTGCACTCTTTAGTGACGCAATTCTTGTTGGGCGTAAGTGCTCCGTTTTGGAGTGGCCTTGATGGCGTAAAAAGACAACGGCAGGGAACATGGTTTTGTGTAAAAGTTGATTTTGAAATCTAACAATTCAGCAATTCTTGTTGGGATATATATTTTCCTAAATATAGGGGAGAATGAAAAGGCTCTTGCACTACATGTACAAGGCTACATTAAAAGAACGTATCCAGACTACTTCAAAAAGGAGCACTTGTTTGGAATGCTATCACAGTAGTGCTTCTCTTTGGGGCAGCCTTGAGAGGATCTGGCACAAATCCCTTTTGTTGAGCGTACCTGGAAGTATGGTTTTGTGTTGCAGTACTTCCGCTGAAACTACCTGAGGTCTCAAACCTCTCTCCTTTATGATGAAGACTATGCAAAATGACACGTTCAGGCCCCTTCAAAGTGAAGCACTTGCTTGGAATACCTGCATGTAAGTGCTTAGTTTTGGAGTTGCTTTGATGGGGTACAACAGATCCAACGCGAGGAAAAACTGGCATAGGTGCTCTCTTGTACAAATTTACATTGGACGGCACGCGTCAGACTAAACGTCAAGCAACTGGAGGCACGATCTGAAACTAAAAGACGGGAAGCCCCACTTGAATCGAACCTCGACTTTAGCACTGTTCTTGGTATGATATTAGAAAGTGCTACCAAGTGGAGGTATGATCTGGTGTTGTAATTCTTCAGTCACAATTATCGAAAGGCCTTCGAAGGTCTGAAACCTCTTGCTTCGTTAATGGAAAAGGCTGTTAAAAATGACACATTCAGGCCACTTCAAAATGGAGCACTTACTGAGACTACTTTTTGTAAGTGCTCAGTTTTGGAGTGGCTTTGATGGTGTGCAACAGGCAGCTTCACCTACAAAACCTAATAACAATGGTTTTCAGTAGTCTTTTTTTCTGCATTTTCTGAAATACTTGGCTTTTCCTGGATCTTTACTTGAAATCTAACGACTGGCAATGATTTTATTGTAAATTCATGAACCTGAAAAGTGACGAATGCCGTCAACACCCACATTTCCATCTGAAACTGGAATGTGCCACAATGCCACAGGGGGCAACAATGAGCACTTCACACCTTTCGACTGGCCGTCTTCGACAGAAACTGCTCAAACCACGGAGGAGTGGTTGTGAAAGGGGGAGTGGCTGCACTTTGTTTCACGGCCAACTTAAACATGGCATGGCGAGGTACGACCAACCTGTAGGCTGTACATTAACCTCAGCTTCAGTGGACACACGTCTTTCTTCTTCTTTGCCAAGGCTGAAAGATGAAACGACAAATGGTAAGTCCTGCTTTAGCACCCTTAAACTGGGTTGCACTCTTTAGTGACGCAATTCTTGTTGGGCGTAAGTGCTCCGTTTTGGAGTGGCCTTGATGGCGTAAAAAGACAACGGCAGGGAACATGGTTTTGTGTAAAAGTTTATTTTGAAATCTAACAATTCAGCAATTCTTGTTGGGATATATATTTTCCTAAATATAGGGGAGAATGAAAAGGCTCTTGCACTACATGTACAAGGCTACATTAAAAGAACGTATCCAGACTACTTCAAAAAGGAGCACTTGTTTGGAATGCTATCACAGTAGTGCTTCTCTTTGGGGCAGCCTTGAGAGGATCTGGCACAAATCCCTTTTGTTGAGCGTACCTGGAAGTATGGTTTTGTGTTGCAGTACTTCCGCTGAAACTACCTGAGGTCTCAAACCTCTCTCCTTTATGATGAAGACTATGCAAAATGACACGTTCAGGCCCCTTCAAAGTGAAGCACTTGCTTGGAATACCTGCATGTAAGTGCTTAGTTTTGGAGTAGCTTTGATGGGGTACAACAGATCCAACGCGAGGAAAAACTGGCATAGGTGCTCTCTTGTACAAATTTACATTGGACGGCACGCGTCAGACTAAACGTCAAGCAACTGGAGGCACGATCTGAAACTAAAAGACGGGAAGCCCCACTTGAATCGAACCTCGACTTTAGCACTGTTCTTGGTATGATATTAGAAAGTGCTACCAAGTGGAGGTATGATCTGGTGTTGTAATTCTTCAGTCACAATTATCGAAAGGCCTTCGAAGGTCTGAAACCTCTTGCTTCGTTAATGGAAAAGGCTGTTAAAAATGACACATTCAGGCCACTTCAAAATGGAGCACTTACTGAGACTACTTTTTGTAAGTGCTCAGTTTTGGAGTGGCTTTGATGGTGTGCAACAGGCAGCTTCACCTACAAAACCTAATAACAATGGTTTTCAGTAGTCTTTTTTTCTGCATTTTCTGAAATACTTGGCTTTTCCTGGATCTTTACTTGAAATCTAACGACTGGCAATGATTTTATTGTAAATTCATGAACCTGAAAAGTGACGAATGCCGTCAACACCCACATTTCCATCTGAAACTGGAATGTGCCACAATGCCACAGGGGGCAACAATGAGCACTTCACACCTTTCGACTGGCCGTCTTCGACAGAAACTGCTCAAACCACGGAGGAGTGGTTGTGAAAGGGGGAGTGGCTGCACTTTGTTTCACGGCCAACTTAAACATGGCATGGCGAGGTACGACCAACCTGTAGGCTGTACATTAACCTCAGCTTCAGTGGACACACGTCTTTCTTCTTCTTTGCCAAGGCTGAAAGATGAAACGACAAATGGTAAGTCCTGCTTTAGCACCCTTAAACTGGGTTGCACTCTTTAGTGACGCAATTCTTGTTGGGCGTAAGTGCTCCGTTTTGGAGTGGCCTTGATGGCGTAAAAAGACAACGGCAGGGAACATGGTTTTGTGTAAAAGTTGATTTTGAAATCTAACAATTCAGCAATTCTTGTTGGGATATATATTTTCCTAAATATAGGGGAGAATGAAAAGGCTCTTGCACTACATGTACAAGGCTACATTAAAAGAACGTATCCAGACTACTTCAAAAAGGAGCACTTGTTTGGAATGCTATCACAGTAGTGCTTCTCTTTGGGGCAGCCTTGAGAGGATCTGGCACAAATCCCTTTTGTTGAGCGTACCTGGAAGTATGGTTTTGTGTTGCAGTACTTCCGCTGAAACTACCTGAGGTCTCAAACCTCTCTCCTTTATGATGAAGACTATGCAAAATGACACGTTCAGGCCCCTTCAAAGTGAAGCACTTGCTTGGAATACCTGCATGTAAGTGCTTAGTTTTGGAGTAGCTTTGATGGGGTACAACAGATCCAACGCGAGGAAAAACTGGCATAGGTGCTCTCTTGTACAAATTTACATTGGACGGCACGCGTCAGACTAAACGTCAAGCAACTGGAGGCACGATCTGAAACTAAAAGACGGGAAGCCCCACTTGAATCGAACCTCGACTTTAGCACTGTTCTTGGTATGATATTAGAAAGTGCTACCAAGTGGAGGTATGATCTGGTGTTGTAATTCTTCAGTCACAATTATCGAAAGGCCTTCGAAGGTCTGAAACCTCTTGCTTCGTTAATGGAAAAGGCTGTTAAAAATGACACATTCAGGCCACTTCAAAATGGAGCACTTACTGAGACTACTTTTTGTAAGTGCTCAGTTTTGGAGTGGCTTTGATGGTGTGCAACAGGCAGCTTCACCTACAAAACCTAATAACAATGGTTTTCAGTAGTCTTTTTTTCTGCATTTTCTGAAATACTTGGCTTTTCCTGGATCTTTACTTGAAATCTAACGACTGGCAATGATTTTATTGTAAATTCATGAACCTAATTAGGAATGCTGAATAGTGACGAATGCCGTCAACACCCACATTTCCATCTGAAACTGGAATGTGCCACAATGCCACAGGGGGCAACAATGAGCACTTTACACCTTTCGACTGGCTGTCTTCGACAGAAACTGCTCAAACCACGGAGGAGTGGTTGTGAAAGGGGGAGTGGCTGCATTCGGCTGGCACTTTGTTTCACGGCCAACTTAAACATGGCATGGCGAGGTACGACCATCCTGTAGGCTGTACATTAACCTCAGCTTCAGTGGACACATGTCTTTCTTCTTCTTGCCAAGGCTGAAAGATGAAACGACAAATGGTAAGTCCTGCTTTAGCACCCTTACACTGGGTTGCACTCTTTAGTGACGCAATTCTTGTTTGGCGTAAGTGCTCCGTTTTGGAGTGGCCTTGATGGCGTAAAAAGACAACGGCAGGGAACATGGTTTTGTGTAAAAGTTGATTTTGAAATCTAACAATTCAGCAATTCTTGTTGGGATATATATTTTCCTAAATATAGGGGAGAATGAAAAGGCTCTTGCACTACATGTACAAGGCTACATTAAAAGAACGTATCCAGACTACTTCAAAAAGGGGCACTTGTTTGGAATGCTATCACAGTAGTGCTTCTCTTTGGGGCAGCCTTGAGAGGATCTGGCACAAATCCCTTTTGTTGAGCGTACCTGGAAGTATGGTTTTGTGTTGCAGTACTTCCGCTGAAACTACCTGAGGTCTCAAACCTCTCTCCTTTATGATGAAGACTATGCAAAATGACACGTTCAGGCCCCTTCAAAGTGAAGCACTTGCTTGGAATACCTGCATGTAAGTGCTTAGTTTTGGAGTAGCTTTGATGGGGTACAGCAGATCCAACGCGAGGAAAAACTGGCATAGGTGCTCTCTTGTACAAATTTACATTGGACGGCACGCGTCAGACTAAACGTCAAGCAACTGGAGGCACGATCTGAAACTAAAAGACGGGAAGCCCCACTTGAATTGAACCTCGACTTTAGCACTGTTCTTGGTATGATATTAGAAAGTGCTACCAAGTGGAGGTATGATCTGATGTTGTAATTCTTCAGTCACAGTTATCGAAAGGCCTTCGAAGGTCTGAAACCTCTTGCTTCGTTAATGGAAAAGGCTGTTAAAAATGACACATTCAGGCCACTTCAAAATGGAGCACTTACTGAGACTACTTTTTGTAAGTGCTCAGTTTTGGAGTGGCTTTGATGGTGTGCAACAGGCAGCTTCACCTACAAAACCTAATAACAATGGTTTTCAGTAGTCTTTTTTTCTGCATTTTCTGAAATACTTGGCTTTTCCTGGATCTTTACTTGAAATCTAACGACTGGCAATGATTTTATTGTAAATTCATGAACCTAATTAGGAATGCTGAAAAGTGACGAATGCCGTCAACACCCACATTTCCATCTGAAACTGGAATGTGCCACAATGCCACAGGGGGCAACAATGAGCACTTCACACCTTTCGACTGGCCGTCTTCGACAGAAACTGCTCAAACCACGGAGGAGTGGTTGTGAAAGGGGGAGTGGCTGCATACGGCTGAAAGATGAAACGACAAATGGTAAGTCCTGCTTTAGCACCCTTACACTGGGTTGCACTCTTTAGTGACGCAATTCTTGTTTGGCGTAAGTGCTCCGTTTTGGAGTGGCCTTGATGGCGTAAAAAGACAACGGCAGGGAACATGGTTTTGTGTAAAAGTTGATTTTGAAATCTAACAATTCAGCAATTCTTGTTGGGATATATATTTTCCTAAATATAGGGGAGAATGAAAAGGCTCTTGCACTACATGTACAAGGCTACATTAAAAGAACGTATCCAGACTACTTCAAAAAGGAGCACTTGTTTGGAATGCTATCACAGTAGTGCTTCTCTTTGGGGCAGCCTTGAGAGGATCTGGCACAAATCCCTTTTGTTGAGCGTACCTGGAAGTATGGTTTTGTGTTGCAGTACTTCCGCTGAAACTACCTGAGGTCTCAAACCTCTCTCCTTTATGATGAAGACTATGCAAAATGACACGTTCAGGCCCCTTCAAAGTGAAGCACTTGCTTGGAATACCTGCATGTAAGTGCTTAGTTTTGGAGTAGCTTTGATGGGGTACAACAGATCCAACGCGAGGAAAAACTGGCATAGGTGCTCTCTTGTACAAATTTACATTGGACGGCACGCGTCAGACTAACGTCAAGCAACTGGAGGCACGATCTGAAACTAAAAGACGGGAAGCCCCACTTGAATCGAACCTCGACTTTAGCACTGTTCTTGGTATGATATTAGAAAGTGCTACCAAGTGGAGGTATGATCTGGTGTTGTAATTCTTCAGTCACAATTATCGAAAGGCCTTCGAAGGTCTGAAACCTCTTGCTTCGTTAATGGAAAAGGCTGTTAAAAATGACACATTCAGGCCACTTCAAAATGGAGCACTTACTGAGACTACTTTTTGTAAGTGCTCAGTTTTGGAGTGGCTTTGATGGTGTGCAACAGGCAGCTTCACCTACAAAACCTAATAACAGTGGTTTTCAGTAGTCTTTTTTTCTGCATTTTCTGAAATACTTGGCTTTTCCTGGATCTTTACTTGAAATCTAACGACTGGCAATGATTTTATTGTAAATTCATGAACCTGAAAAGCGACGAATGCCGTCAACACCCACATTTCCATCTGAAACTGGAATGTGCCACAATGCCACAGGGGGCAACAATGAGCACTTCACACCTTTCGACTGGCCGTCTTCGACAGAAACTGCTCAAACCACGGAGGAGTGGTTGTGAAAGGGGGAGTGGCTGCACTTTGTTTCACGGCCAACTTAAACATGGCATGGCGAGGTACGACCAACCTGTAGGCTGTACATTAACCTCAGCTTCAGTGGACACACGTCTTTCTTCTTCTTTGCCAAGGCTGAAAGATGAAACGACAAATGGTAAGTCCTGCTTTAGCACCCTTAAACTGGGTTGCACTCTTTAGTGACGCAATTCTTGTTGGGCGTAAGTGCTCCGTTTTGGAGTGGCCTTGATGGCGTAAAAAGACAACGGCAGGGAACATGGTTTTGTGTAAAAGTTGATTTTGAAATCTAACAATTCAGCAATTCTTGTTGGGATATATATTTTCCTAAATATAGGGGAGAATGAAAAGGCTCTTGCACTACATGTACAAGGCTACATTAAAAGAACGTATCCAGACTACTTCAAAAAGGAGCACTTGTTTGGAATGCTATCACAGTAGTGCTTCTCTTTGGGGCAGCCTTGAGAGGATCTGGCACAAATCCCTTTTGTTGAGCGTACCTGGAAGTATGGTTTTGTGTTGCAGTACTTCCGCTGAAACTACCTGAGGTCTCAAACCTCTCTCCTTTATGATGAAGACTATGCAAAATGACACGTTCAGGCCCCTTCAAAGTGAAGCACTTGCTTGGAATACCTGCATGTAAGTGCTTAGTTTTGGAGTAGCTTTGATGGGGTACAACAGATCCAACGCGAGGAAAAACTGGCATAGGTGCTCTCTTGTACAAATTTACATTGGACGGCACGCGTCAGACTAAACGTCAAGCAACTGGAGGCACGATCTGAAACTAAAAGACGGGAAGCCCCACTTGAATCGAACCTCGACTTTAGCACTGTTCTTGGTATGATATTAGAAAGTGCTACCAAGTGGAGGTATGATCTGGTGTTGTAATTCTTCAGTCACAATTATCGAAAGGCCTTCGAAGGTCTGAAACCTCTTGCTTCGTTAATGGAAAAGGCTGTTAAAAATGACACATTCAGGCCACTTCAAAATGGAGCACTTACTGAGACTACTTTTTGTAAGTGCTCAGTTTTGGAGTGGCTTTGATGGTGTGCAACAGGCAGCTTCACCTACAAAACCTAATAACAATGGTTTTCAGTAGTCTTTTTTTCTGCATTTTCTGAAATACTTGGCTTTTCCTGGATCTTTACTTGAAATCTAACGACTGGCAATGATTTTATTGTAAATTCATGAACCTGAAAAGCGACGAATGCCGTCAACACCCACATTTCCATCTGAAACTGGAATGTGCCACAATGCCACAGGGGGCAACAATGAGCACTTCACACCTTTCGACTGGCCGTCGTCGACAGAAACTGCTCAAACCACGGAGGAGTGGTTGTGAAAGGGGGAGTGGCTGCACTTTGTTTCACGGCCAACTTAAACATGGCATGGCGAGGTACGACCAACCTGTAGGCTGTACATTAACCTCAGCTTCAGTGGACACACGTCTTTCTTCTTCTTTGCCAAGGCTGAAAGATGAAACGACAAATGGTAAGTCCTGCTTTAGCACCCTTAAACTGGGTTGCACTCTTTAGTGACGCAATTCTTGTTGGGCGTAAGTGCTCCGTTTTGGAGTGGCCTTGATGGCGTAAAAAGACAACGGCAGGGAACATGGTTTTGTGTAAAAGTTGATTTTGAAATCTAACAATTCAGCAATTCTTGTTGGGATATATATTTTCCTAAATATAGGGGAGAATGAAAAGGCTCTTGCACTACATGTACAAGGCTACATTAAAAGAACGTATCCAGACTACTTCAAAAAGGAGCACTTGTTTGGAATGCTATCACAGTAGTGCTTCTCTTTGGGGCAGCCTTGAGAGGATCTGGCACAAATCCCTTTTGTTGAGCGTACCTGGAAGTATGGTTTTGTGTTGCAGTACTTCCGCTGAAACTACCTGAGGTCTCAAACCTCTCTCCTTTATGATGAAGACTATGCAAAATGACACGTTCAGGCCCCTTCAAAGTGAAGCACTTGCTTGGAATACCTGCATGTAAGTGCTTAGTTTTGGAGTAGCTTTGATGGGGTACAACAGATCCAACGCGAGGAAAAACTGGCATAGGTGCTCTCTTGTACAAATTTACATTGGACGGCACGCGTCAGACTAAACGTCAAGCAACTGGAGGCACGATCTGAAACTAAAAGACGGGAAGCCCCACTTGAATCGAACCTCGACTTTAGCACTGTTCTTGGTATGATATTAGAAAGTGCTACCAAGTGGAGGTATGATCTGGTGTTGTAATTCTTCAGTCACAATTATCGAAAGGCCTTCGAAGGTCTGAAACCTCTTGCTTCGTTAATGGAAAAGGCTGTTAAAAATGACACATTCAGGCCACTTCAAAATGGAGCACTTACTGAGACTACTTTTTGTAAGTGCTCAGTTTTGGAGTGGCTTTGATGGTGTGCAACAGGCAGCTTCACCTACAAAACCTAATAACAATGGTTTTCAGTAGTCTTTTTTTCTGCATTTTCTGAAATACTTGGCTTTTCCTGGATCTTTACTTGAAATCTAACGACTGGCAATGATTTTATTGTAAATTCATGAACCTGAAAAGCGACGAATGCCGTCAACACCCACATTTCCATCTGAAACTGGAATGTGCCACAATGCCACAGGGGGCAACAATGAGCACTTCACACCTTTCGACTGGCCGTCGTCGACAGAAACTGCTCAAACCACGGAGGAGTGGTTGTGAAAGGGGGAGTGGCTGCACTTTGTTTCACGGCCAACTTAAACATGGCATGGCGAGGTACGACCAACCTGTAGGCTGTACATTAACCTCAGCTTCAGTGGACACACGTCTTTCTTCTTCTTTGCCAAGGCTGAAAGATGAAACGACAAATGGTAAGTCCTGCTTTAGCACCCTTAAACTGGGTTGCACTCTTTAGTGACGCAATTCTTGTTGGGCGTAAGTGCTCCGTTTTGGAGTGCCCTTGATGGCGTAAAAAGACAACGGCAGGGAACATGGTTTTGTGTAAAAGTTGATTTTGAAATCTAACAATTCAGCAATTCTTGTTGGGATATATATTTTCCTAAATATAGGGGAGAATGAAAAGGCTCTTGCACTACATGTACAAGGCTACATTAAAAGAACGTATCCAGACTACTTCAAAAAGGAGCACTTGTTTGGAATGCTATCACAGTAGTGCTTCTCTTTGGGGCAGCCTTTAAAGGATCTGGCACAAATCCCTTTTGTTGAGCGTACCTGGAAGTATGATTTTGTGTTGCAGTACTTCCGCTGAAACTACCTGAGGTCTCAAACCTCTCTCCTTTATGATGAAGACTATGCAAAATGACACGTTCAGGCCCCTTCAAAGTGAAGCACTTGCTTGGAATACCTGCATGTAAGTGCTTAGTTTTGGAGTAGCTTTGATGGGGTACAACAGATCCAACGCGAGGAAAAACTGGCATAGGTGCTCTCTTGTACAAATTTACATTGGACGGCACGCGTCAGACTAAACGTCAAGCAACTGGAGGCACGATCTGAAACTAAAAGACGGGAAGCCCCACTTGAATCGAACCTCGACTTTAGCACTGTTCTTGGTATGATATTAGAAAGTGCTACCAAGTGGAGGTATGATCTGGTGTTGTAATTCTTCAGTCACAATTATCGAAAGGCCTTCGAAGGTCTGAAACCTCTTGCTTCGTTAATGGAAAAGGCTGTTAAAAATGACACATTCAGGCCACTTCAAAATGGAGCACTTACTGAGACTACTTTTTGTAAGTGCTCAGTTTTGGAGTGGCTTTGATGGTGTGCAACAGGCAGCTTCACCTACAAAACCTAATAACAATGGTTTTCAGTAGTCTTTTTTCTGCATTTTCTGAAATACTTGGCTTTTCCTGGATCTTTACTTGAAATCTAACGACTGGCAATGATTTTATTGTAAATTCATGAACCTAATTAGGAATGCTGAAAAGTGACGAATGCCGTCAACACCCACATTTCCATCTGAAACTGGAATGTGCCACAATGCCACAGGGGGCAACAATGAGCACTTCACACCTTTCGACTGGCCGTCTTCGACAGAAACTGCTCAAACCACGGAGGAGTGGTTGTGAAAGGGGGAGTGGCTGCATACGGCTGGCACTTTGTTTCACGGCCAACTTAAACATGGCATGGCGAGGTACGACCAACCTGTAGGCTGTACATTAACCTCAGCTTCAGTGGACACACGTCTTTCTTCTTCTTGCCAAGGTTGAAAGATGAAACGACAAATGGTAAGTCCTGCTTTAGCACCCTTACACTGGGTTGCACTCTTTAGTGACGCAATTCTTGTTTGGCGTAAGTGCTCCGTTTTGGAGTGGCCTTGATGGCGTAAAAAGACAACGGCAGGGAACATGGTTTTGTGTAAAAGTTGATTTTGAAATCTAACAATTCAGCAATTCTTGTTGGGATATATATTTTCCTAAATATAGGGGAGAATGAAAAGGCTCTTGCACTACATGTACAAGGCTACATTAAAAGAACGTATCCAGACTACTTCAAAAAGGAGCACTTGTTTGGAATGCTATCACAGTAGTGCTTCTCTTTGGGGCAGCCTTGAGAGGATCTGGCACAAATCCCTTTTGTTGAGCGTACCTGGAAGTATGGTTTTGTGTTGCAGTAGTTCCGCTGAAACTACCTGAGGTCTCAAACCTCTCTCCTTTATGATGAAGACTATGCAAAATGACACGTTCAGGCCCCTTCAAAGTGAAGCACTTGCTTGGAATACCTGCATGTAAGTGCTTAGTTTTGGAGTAGCTTTGATGGGGTACAACAGATCCAACGCGAGGAAAAACTGGCATAGGTGCTCTCTTGTACAAATTTACATTGGACGGCACGCGTCAGACTAACGTCAAGCAACTGGAGGCACGATCTGAAACTAAAAGACGGGAAGCCCCACTTGAATCGAACCTCGACTTTAGCACTGTTCTTGGTATGATATTAGAAAGTGCTACCAAGTGGAGGTATGATCTGGTGTTGTAATTCTTCAGTCACAATTATCGAAAGGCCTTCGAAGGTCTGAAACCTCTTGCTTCGTTAATGGAAAAGGCTGTTAAAAATGACACATTCAGGCCACTTCAAAATGGAGCACTTACTGAGACTACTTTTTGTAAGTGCTCAGTTTTGGAGTGGCTTTGATGGTGTGCAACAGGCAGCTTCACCTACAAAACCTAATAACAATGGTTTTCAGTAGTCTTTTTTTCTGCATTTTCTGAAATACTTGGCTTTTCCTGGATCTTTACTTGAAATCTAACGACTGGCAATGATTTTATTGTAAATTCATGAACCTGAAAAGCGACGAATGCCGTCAACACCCACATTTCCATCTGAAACTGGAATGTGCCACAATGCCACAGGGGGCAACAATGAGCACTTCACACCTTTCGACTGGCCGTCTTCGACAGAAACTGCTCAAACCACGGAGGAGTGGTTGTGAAAGGGGGAGTGGCTGCACTTTGTTTCACGGCCAACTTAAACATGGCATGGCGAGGTACGACCAACCTGTAGGCTGTACATTAACCTCAGCTTCAGTGGACACACGTCTTTCTTCTTCTTTGCCAAGGCTGAAAGATGAAACGACAAATGGTAAGTCCTGCTTTAGCACCCTTAAACTGGGTTGCACTCTTTAGTGACGCAATTCTTGTTGGGCGTAAGTGCTCCGTTTTGGAGTGGCCTTGATGGCGTAAAAAGACAACGGCAGGGAACATGGTTTTGTGTAAAAGTTGATTTTGAAATCTAACAATTCAGCAATTCTTGTTGGGATATATATTTTCCTAAATATAGGGGAGAATGAAAAGGCTCTTGCACTACATGTACAAGGCTACATTAAAAGAACGTATCCAGACTACTTCAAAAAGGAGCACTTGTTTGGAATGCTATCACAGTAGTGCTTCTCTTTGGGGCAGCCTTGAGAGGATCTGGCACAAATCCCTTTTGTTGAGCGTACCTGGAAGTATGGTTTTGTGTTGCAGTAGTTCCGCTGAAACTACCTGAGGTCTCAAACCTCTCTCCTTTATGATGAAGACTATGCAAAATGACACGTTCAGGCCCCTTCAAAGTGAAGCACTTGCTTGGAATACCTGCATGTAAGTGCTTAGTTTTGGAGTAGCTTTGATGGGGTACAACAGATCCAACGCGAGGAAAAACTGGCATAGGTGCTCTCTTGTACAAATTTACATTGGACGGCACGCGTCAGACTAAACGTCAAGCAACTGGAGGCACGATCTGAAACTAAAAGACGGGAAGCCCCACTTGAATCGAACCTCGACTTTAGCACTGTTCTTGGTATGATATTAGAAAGTGCTACCAAGTGGAGGTATGATCTGGTGTTGTAATTCTTCAGTCACAATTATCGAAAGGCCTTCGAAGGTCTGAAACCTCTTGCTTCGTTAATGGAAAAGGCTGTTAAAAATGACACATTCAGGCCACTTCAAAATGGAGCACTTACTGAGACTACTTTTTGTAAGTGCTCAGTTTTGGAGTGGCTTTGATGGTGTGCAACAGGCAGCTTCACCTACAAAACCTAATAACAATGGTTTTCAGTAGTCTTTTTTTCTGCATTTTCTGAAATACTTGGCTTTTCCTGGATCTTTACTTGAAATCTAACGACTGGCAATGATTTTATTGTAAATTCATGAACCTGAAAAGCGACGAATGCCGTCAACACCCACATTTCCATCTGAAACTGGAATGTGCCACAATGAGTAAGTGCTCAGTTTTGGAGTGGCTTTGATGGTGTGCAACAGGCAGCTTCACCTACAAAACCTAATAACAATGGTTTTCAGTTGTCTTTTTTTCTGCATTTTCTGAAATACTTGGCTTTTCCTGGATCTTTACTTGAAATCTAACGACTGGCAATGATTTTATTGTAAATTCATGAACCTAATTAGGAATGCTGAAAAGTGACGAATGCCGTCAACACCCACATTTCCATCTGAAACTGGAATGTGCCACAATGCCACAGGGGGCAACAATGAGCACTTCACACCTTTCGACTGGCCGTCTTCGACAGAAACTGCTCAAACCACGGAGGAGTGGTTGTGAAAGGGGGAGTGGCTGCACTTTGTTTCACGGCCAACTTAAACATGGCATGGCGAGGTACGACCAACCTGTAGGCTGTACATTAACCTCAGCTTCAGTGGACACACGTCTTTCTTCTTCTTTGCCAAGGCTGAAAGATGAAACGACAAATGGTAAGTCCTGCTTTAGCACCCTTAAACTGGGTTGCACTCTTTAGTGACGCAATTCTTGTTGGGCGTAAGTGCTCCGTCTTGGAGTGGCCTTGATGGCGTAAAAAGACATTTACAGGGAACATGGTTTTGTGTAAAAGTTGAAATTGAAATCTAACAATTCAGCAATTCTTGTTGGGATATATATTTTCCTACATATAGGGGAGAATGAAAAGGATCTTGCACTACATGTACAAGGCTACATTTAAAAGAACGTATCCAGACTACTTCAAAAAGGAGCACTTGTTTGGAATGCTATCACAGTAGTGCTTCTCTTTGGGGCAGCCTTGAGAGGATCTGGCACAAATCCCTTTTGTTGAGCGTACCTGAAAGTATGGTTTTGTGTTGCAGTACTTCCGCTGAAACTACCTGAGGTCTCAAACCTCTCTCCTTTATGATGAAGACTATGCAAAATGACACGTTCAGGCCCCTTCAAAGTGAAGCACTTGCTTGGAATACCTGCATGTAAGTGCTTAGTTTTGGAGTAGCTTTGATGGGGTACAACAGATCCAACGCGAGGAAAAACTGGCATAGGTGCTCTCTTGTACAAATTTACATTGGACGGCTCGCGTCAGACTAAACGTCAAGCAACTGGAGGCACGATCTGAAACTAAAAGACGGGAAGCCCCACTTGAATCGAACCTCGACTTTAGCACTGTTCTTGGTATGATATTAGAAAGTGCTACCAAGTGGAGGTATGATCTGGTGTTGTAATTCTTCAGTCACAATTATCGAAAGGCCTTCGAAGGTCTGAAACCTCTTGCTTCGTTAATGGAAAAGGCTGTTAAAAATGACACATTCAGGCCACTTCAAAATGGAGCACTTACTGAGACTACTTTTTGTAAGTGCTCAGTTTTGGAGTGGCTTTGATGGTGTGCAACAGGCAGCTTCACCTACAAAACCTAATAACAATGGTTTTCAGTAGTCTTTTTTTCTGCATTTTCTGAAATACTTGGCTTTTCCTGGATCTTTACTTGAAATCTAACGACTGGCAATGATTTTATTGTAAATTCATGAACCTGAAAAGCGACGAATGCCGTCAACACCCACATTTCCATCTGAAACTGGAATGTGCCACAATGAGTAAGTGCTCAGTTTTGGAGTGGCTTTGATGGTGTGCAACAGGCAGCTTCACCTACAAAACCTAATAACAATGGTTTTCAGTTGTCTTTTTTTCTGCATTTTCTGAAATACTTGGCTTTTCCTGGATCTTTACTTGAAATCTAACGACTGGCAATGATTTTATTGTAAATTCATGAACCTAATTAGGAATGCTGAAAAGTGACGAATGCCGTCAACACCCACATTTCCATCTGAAACTGGAATGTGCCACAATGCCACAGGGGGCAACAATGAGCACTTCACACCTTTCGACTGGCCGTCTTCGACAGAAACTGCTCAAACCACGGAGGAGTGGTTGTGAAAGGGGGAGTGGCTGCATACGGCTGGCACTTTGTTTCACGGCCAACTTAAACATGGCATGGCGAGGTACGACCAACCTGTAGGCTGTACATTAACCTCAGCTTCAGTGGACACACGTCTTTCTTCTTCTTGCCAAGGTTGAAAGATGAAACGACAAATGGTAAGTCCTGCTTTAGCACCCTTACACTGGGTTGCACTCTTTAGTGACGCAATTCTTGTTTGGCGTAAGTGCTCCGTTTTGGAGTGGCCTTGATGGCGTAAAAAGACAACGGCAGGGAACATGGTTTTGTGTAAAAGTTGATTTTGAAATCTAACAATTCAGCAATTCTTGTTGGGATATATATTTTCCTAAATATAGGGGAGAATGAAAAGGCTCTTGCACTACATGTACAAGGCTACATTAAAAGAACGTATCCAGACTACTTCAAAAAGGAGCACTTGTTTGGAATGCTATCACAGTAGTGCTTCTCTTTGGGGCAGCCTTGAGAGGATCTGGCACAAATCCCTTTTGTTGAGCGTACCTGGAAGTATGGTTTTGTGTTGCAGTAGTTCCGCTGAAACTACCTGAGGTCTCAAACCTCTCTCCTTTATGATGAAGACTATGCAAAATGACACGTTCAGGCCCCTTCAAAGTGAAGCACTTGCTTGGAATACCTGCATGTAAGTGCTTAGTTTTGGAGTAGCTTTGATGGGGTACAACAGATCCAACGCGAGGAAAAACTGGCATAGGTGCTCTCTTGTACAAA
The DNA here is from genome assembly GCF_059453375.1 of Lepisosteus platostomus. Taxonomy (NCBI): domain Eukaryota; kingdom Metazoa; phylum Chordata; class Actinopteri; order Semionotiformes; family Lepisosteidae; genus Lepisosteus; species Lepisosteus platostomus. The sequence continues at coordinate 30,109,092 of NC_142615.1, read as the reverse complement.
TTTACATTGGACGGCACGCGTCAGACTAACGTCAAGCAACTGGAGGCACGATCTGAAACTAAAAGACGGGAAGCCCCACTTGAATCGAACCTCGACTTTAGCACTGTTCTTGGTATGATATTAGAAAGTGCTACCAAGTGGAGGTATGATCTGGTGTTGTAATTCTTCAGTCACAATTATCGAAAGGCCTTCGAAGGTCTGAAACCTCTTGCTTCGTTAATGGAAAAGGCTGTTAAAAATGACACATTCAGGCCACTTCAAAATGGAGCACTTACTGAGACTACTTTTTGTAAGTGCTCAGTTTTGGAGTGGCTTTGATGGTGTGCAACAGGCAGCTTCACCTACAAAACCTAATAACAATGGTTTTCAGTAGTCTTTTTTTCTGCATTTTCTGAAATACTTGGCTTTTCCTGGATCTTTACTTGAAATCTAACGACTGGCAATGATTTTATTGTAAATTCATGAACCTGAAAAGCGACGAATGCCGTCAACACCCACATTTCCATCTGAAACTGGAATGTGCCACAATGCCACAGGGGGCAACAATGAGCACTTCACACCTTTCGACTGGCCGTCTTCGACAGAAACTGCTCAAACCACGGAGGAGTGGTTGTGAAAGGGGGAGTGGCTGCACTTTGTTTCACGGCCAACTTAAACATGGCATGGCGAGGTACGACCAACCTGTAGGCTGTACATTAACCTCAGCTTCAGTGGACACACGTCTTTCTTCTTCTTTGCCAAGGCTGAAAGATGAAACGACAAATGGTAAGTCCTGCTTTAGCACCCTTAAACTGGGTTGCACTCTTTAGTGACGCAATTCTTGTTGGGCGTAAGTGCTCCGTTTTGGAGTGCCCTTGATGGCGTAAAAAGACAACGGCAGGGAACATGGTTTTGTGTAAAAGTTGATTTTGAAATCTAACAATTCAGCAATTCTTGTTGGGATATATATTTTCCTAAATATAGGGGAGAATGAAAAGGCTCTTGCACTACATGTACAAGGCTACATTAAAAGAACGTATCCAGACTACTTCAAAAAGGAGCACTTGTTTGGAATGCTATCACAGTAGTGCTTCTCTTTGGGGCAGCCTTGAGAGGATCTGGCACAAATCCCTTTTGTTGAGCGTACCTGGAAGTATGGTTTTGTGTTGCAGTACTTCCGCTGAAACTACCTGAGGTCTCAAACCTCTCTCCTTTATGATGAAGACTATGCAAAATGACACGTTCAGGCCCCTTCAAAGTGAAGCACTTGCTTGGAATACCTGCATGTAAGTGCTTAGTTTTGGAGTAGCTTTGATGGGGTACAACAGATCCAACGCGAGGAAAAACTGGCATAGGTGCTCTCTTGTACAAATTTACATTGGACGGCACGCGTCAGACTAAACGTCAAGCAACTGGAGGCACGATCTGAAACTAAAAGACGGGAAGCCCCACTTGAATCGAACCTCGACTTTAGCACTGTTCTTGGTATGATATTAGAAAGTGCTACCAAGTGGAGGTATGATCTGGTGTTGTAATTCTTCAGTCACAATTATCGAAAGGCCTTCGAAGGTCTGAAACCTCTTGCTTCGTTAATGGAAAAGGCTGTTAAAAATGACACATTCAGGCCACTTCAAAATGGAGCACTTACTGAGACTACTTTTTGTAAGTGCTCAGTTTTGGAGTGGCTTTGATGGTGTGCAACAGGCAGCTTCACCTACAAAACCTAATAACAATGGTTTTCAGTAGTCTTTTTTTCTGCATTTTCTGAAATACTTGGCTTTTCCTGGATCTTTACTTGAAATCTAACGACTGGCAATGATTTTATTGTAAATTCATGAACCTGAAAAGCGACGAATGCCGTCAACACCCACATTTCCATCTGAAACTGGAATGTGCCACAATGAGTAAGTGCTCAGTTTTGGAGTGGCTTTGATGGTGTGCAACAGGCAGCTTCACCTACAAAACCTAATAACAATGGTTTTCAGTTGTCTTTTTTTCTGCATTTTCTGAAATACTTGGCTTTTCCTGGATCTTTACTTGAAATCTAACGACTGGCAATGATTTTATTGTAAATTCATGAACCTAATTAGGAATGCTGAAAAGTGACGAATGCCGTCAACACCCACATTTCCATCTGAAACTGGAATGTGCCACAATGCCACAGGGGGCAACAATGAGCACTTCACACCTTTCGACTGGCCGTCTTCGACAGAAACTGCTCAAACCACGGAGGAGTGGTTGTGAAAGGGGGAGTGGCTGCACTTTGTTTCACGGCCAACTTAAACATGGCATGGCGAGGTACGACCAACCTGTAGGCTGTACATTAACCTCAGCTTCAGTGGACACACGTCTTTCTTCTTCTTTGCCAAGGCTGAAAGATGAAACGACAAATGGTAAGTCCTGCTTTAGCACCCTTAAACTGGGTTGCACTCTTTAGTGACGCAATTCTTGTTGGGCGTAAGTGCTCCGTCTTGGAGTGGCCTTGATGGCGTAAAAAGACATTTACAGGGAACATGGTTTTGTGTAAAAGTTGAAATTGAAATCTAACAATTCAGCAATTCTTGTTGGGATATATATTTTCCTACATATAGGGGAGAATGAAAAGGATCTTGCACTACATGTACAAGGCTACATTTAAAAGAACGTATCCAGACTACTTCAAAAAGGAGCACTTGTTTGGAATGCTATCACAGTAGTGCTTCTCTTTGGGGCAGCCTTGAGAGGATCTGGCACAAATCCCTTTTGTTGAGCGTACCTGAAAGTATGGTTTTGTGTTGCAGTACTTCCGCTGAAACTACCTGAGGTCTCAAACCTCTCTCCTTTATGATGAAGACTATGCAAAATGACACGTTCAGGCCCCTTCAAAGTGAAGCACTTGCTTGGAATACCTGCATGTAAGTGCTTAGTTTTGGAGTAGCTTTGATGGGGTACAACAGATCCAACGCGAGGAAAAACTGGCATAGGTGCTCTCTTGTACAAATTTACATTGGACGGCTCGCGTCAGACTAAACGTCAAGCAACTGGAGGCACGATCTGAAACTAAAAGACGGGAAGCCCCACTTGAATCGAACCTCGACTTTAGCACTGTTCTTGGTATGATATTAGAAAGTGCTACCAAGTGGAGGTATGATCTGGTGTTGTAATTCTTCAGTCACAATTATCGAAAGGCCTTCGAAGGTCTGAAACCTCTTGCTTCGTTAATGGAAAAGGCTGTTAAAAATGACACATTCAGGCCACTTCAAAATGGAGCACTTACTGAGACTACTTTTTGTAAGTGCTCAGTTTTGGAGTGGCTTTGATGGTGTGCAACAGGCAGCTTCACCTACAAAACCTAATAACAATGGTTTTCAGTAGTCTTTTTTTCTGCATTTTCTGAAATACTTGGCTTTTCCTGGATCTTTACTTGAAATCTAACGACTGGCAATGATTTTATTGTAAATTCATGAACCTGAAAAGCGACGAATGCCGTCAACACCCACATTTCCATCTGAAACTGGAATGTGCCACAATGAGTAAGTGCTCAGTTTTGGAGTGGCTTTGATGGTGTGCAACAGGCAGCTTCACCTACAAAACCTAATAACAATGGTTTTCAGTTGTCTTTTTTTCTGCATTTTCTGAAATACTTGGCTTTTCCTGGATCTTTACTTGAAATCTAACGACTGGCAATGATTTTATTGTAAATTCATGAACCTAATTAGGAATGCTGAAAAGTGACGAATGCCGTCAACACCCACATTTCCATCTGAAACTGGAATGTGCCACAATGCCACAGGGGGCAACAATGAGCACTTCACACCTTTCGACTGGCCGTCTTCGACAGAAACTGCTCAAACCACGGAGGAGTGGTTGTGAAAGGGGGAGTGGCTGCATACGGCTGGCACTTTGTTTCACGGCCAACTTAAACATGGCATGGCGAGGTACGACCAACCTGTAGGCTGTACATTAACCTCAGCTTCAGTGGACACACGTCTTTCTTCTTCTTGCCAAGGTTGAAAGATGAAACGACAAATGGTAAGTCCTGCTTTAGCACCCTTACACTGGGTTGCACTCTTTAGTGACGCAATTCTTGTTTGGCGTAAGTGCTCCGTTTTGGAGTGGCCTTGATGGCGTAAAAAGACAACGGCAGGGAACATGGTTTTGTGTAAAAGTTGATTTTGAAATCTAACAATTCAGCAATTCTTGTTGGGATATATATTTTCCTAAATATAGGGGAGAATGAAAAGGCTCTTGCACTACATGTACAAGGCTACATTAAAAGAACGTATCCAGACTACTTCAAAAAGGAGCACTTGTTTGGAATGCTATCACAGTAGTGCTTCTCTTTGGGGCAGCCTTGAGAGGATCTGGCACAAATCCCTTTTGTTGAGCGTACCTGGAAGTATGGTTTTGTGTTGCAGTAGTTCCGCTGAAACTACCTGAGGTCTCAAACCTCTCTCCTTTATGATGAAGACTATGCAAAATGACACGTTCAGGCCCCTTCAAAGTGAAGCACTTGCTTGGAATACCTGCATGTAAGTGCTTAGTTTTGGAGTAGCTTTGATGGGGTACAACAGATCCAACGCGAGGAAAAACTGGCATAGGTGCTCTCTTGTACAAATTTACATTGGACGGCACGCGTCAGACTAACGTCAAGCAACTGGAGGCACGATCTGAAACTAAAAGACGGGAAGCCCCACTTGAATCGAACCTCGACTTTAGCACTGTTCTTGGTATGATATTAGAAAGTGCTACCAAGTGGAGGTATGATCTGGTGTTGTAATTCTTCAGTCACAATTATCGAAAGGCCTTCGAAGGTCTGAAACCTCTTGCTTCGTTAATGGAAAAGGCTGTTAAAAATGACACATTCAGGCCACTTCAAAATGGAGCACTTACTGAGACTACTTTTTGTAAGTGCTCAGTTTTGGAGTGGCTTTGATGGTGTGCAACAGGCAGCTTCACCTACAAAACCTAATAACAATGGTTTTCAGTAGTCTTTTTTTCTGCATTTTCTGAAATACTTGGCTTTTCCTGGATCTTTACTTGAAATCTAACGACTGGCAATGATTTTATTGTAAATTCATGAACCTGAAAAGCGACGAATGCCGTCAACACCCACATTTCCATCTGAAACTGGAATGTGCCACAATGCCACAGGGGGCAACAATGAGCACTTCACACCTTTCGACTGGCCGTCGTCGACAGAAACTGCTCAAACCACGGAGGAGTGGTTGTGAAAGGGGGAGTGGCTGCACTTTGTTTCACGGCCAACTTAAACATGGCATGGCGAGGTACGACCAACCTGTAGGCTGTACATTAACCTCAGCTTCAGTGGACACACGTCTTTCTTCTTCTTTGCCAAGGCTGAAAGATGAAACGACAAATGGTAAGTCCTGCTTTAGCACCCTTAAACTGGGTTGCACTCTTTAGTGACGCAATTCTTGTTGGGCGTAAGTGCTCCGTTTTGGAGTGCCCTTGATGGCGTAAAAAGACAACGGCAGGGAACATGGTTTTGTGTAAAAGTTGATTTTGAAATCTAACAATTCAGCAATTCTTGTTGGGATATATATTTTCCTAAATATAGGGGAGAATGAAAAGGCTCTTGCACTACATGTACAAGGCTACATTAAAAGAACGTATCCAGACTACTTCAAAAAGGAGCACTTGTTTGGAATGCTATCACAGTAGTGCTTCTCTTTGGGGCAGCCTTTAAAGGATCTGGCACAAATCCCTTTTGTTGAGCGTACCTGGAAGTATGGTTTTGTGTTGCAGTACTTCCGCTGAAACTACCTGAGGTCTCAAACCTCTCTCCTTTATGATGAAGACTATGCAAAATGACACGTTCAGGCCCCTTCAAAGTGAAGCACTTGCTTGGAATACCTGCATGTAAGTGCTTAGTTTTGGAGTAGCTTTGATGGGGTACAACAGATCCAACGCGAGGAAAAACTGGCATAGGTGCTCTCTTGTACAAATTTACATTGGACGGCACGCGTCAGACTAAACGTCAAGCAACTGGAGGCACGATCTGAAACTAAAAGACGGGAAGCCCCACTTGAATCGAACCTCGACTTTAGCACTGTTCTTGGTATGATATTAGAAAGTGCTACCAAGTGGAGGTATGATCTGGTGTTGTAATTCTTCAGTCACAATTATCGAAAGGCCTTCGAAGGTCTGAAACCTCTTGCTTCGTTAATGGAAAAGGCTGTTAAAAATGACACATTCAGGCCACTTCAAAATGGAGCACTTACTGAGACTACTTTTTGTAAGTGCTCAGTTTTGGAGTGGCTTTGATGGTGTGCAACAGGCAGCTTCACCTACAAAACCTAATAACAATGGTTTTCAGTAGTCTTTTTTTCTGCATTTTCTGAAATACTTGGCTTTTCCTGGATCTTTACTTGAAATCTAACGACTGGCAATGATTTTATTGTAAATTCATGAACCTAATTAGGAATGCTGAAAAGTGACGAATGCCGTCAACACCCACATTTCCATCTGAAACTGGAATGTGCCACAATGCCACAGGGGGCAACAATGAGCACTTCACACCTTTCGACTGGCCGTCTTCGACAGAAACTGCTCAAACCACGGAGGAGTGGTTGTGAAAGGGGGAGTGGCTGCACTTTGTTTCACGGCCAACTTAAACATGGCATGGCGAGGTACGACCAACCTGTAGGCTGTACATTAACCTCAGCTTCAGTGGACACACGTCTTTCTTCTTCTTTGCCAAGGCTGAAAGATGAAACGACAAATGGTAAGTCCTGCTTTAGCACCCTTAAACTGGGTTGCACTCTTTAGTGACGCAATTCTTGTTGGGCGTAAGTGCTCCGTTTTGGAGTGGCCTTGATGGCGTAAAAAGACAACGGCAGGGAACATGGTTTTGTGTAAAAGTTGATTTTGAAATCTAACAATTCAGCAATTCTTGTTGGGATATATATTTTCCTAAATATAGGGGAGAATGAAAAGGCTCTTGCACTACATGTACAAGGCTACATTAAAAGAACGTATCCAGACTACTTCAAAAAGGAGCACTTGTTTGGAATGCTATCACAGTAGTGCTTCTCTTTGGGGCAGCCTTGAGAGGATCTGGCACAAATCCCTTTTGTTGAGCGTACCTGGAAGTATGGTTTTGTGTTGCAGTAGTTCCGCTGAAACTACCTGAGGTCTCAAACCTCTCTCCTTTATGATGAAGACTATGCAAAATGACACGTTCAGGCCCCTTCAAAGTGAAGCACTTGCTTGGAATACCTGCATGTAAGTGCTTAGTTTTGGAGTAGCTTTGATGGGGTACAACAGATCCAACGCGAGGAAAAACTGGCATAGGTGCTCTCTTGTACAAATTTACATTGGACGGCACGCGTCAGACTAAACGTCAAGCAACTGGAGGCACGATCTGAAACTAAAAGACGGGAAGCCCCACTTGAATCGAACCTCGACTTTAGCACTGTTCTTGGTATGATATTAGAAAGTGCTACCAAGTGGAGGTATGATCTGGTGTTGTAATTCTTCAGTCACAATTATCGAAAGGCCTTCGAAGGTCTGAAACCTCTTGCTTCGTTAATGGAAAAGGCTGTTAAAAATGACACATTCAGGCCACTTCAAAATGGAGCACTTACTGAGACTACTTTTTGTAAGTGCTCAGTTTTGGAGTGGCTTTGATGGTGTGCAACAGGCAGCTTCACCTACAAAACCTAATAACAATGGTTTTCAGTAGTCTTTTTTTCTGCATTTTCTGAAATACTTGGCTTTTCCTGGATCTTTACTTGAAATCTAACGACTGGCAATGATTTTATTGTAAATTCATGAACCTGAAAAGCGACGAATGCCGTCAACACCCACATTTCCATCTGAAACTGGAATGTGCCACAATGCCACAGGGGGCAACAATGAGCACTTCACACCTTTCGACTGGCCGTCGTCGACAGAAACTGCTCAAACCACGGAGGAGTGGTTGTGAAAGGGGGAGTGGCTGCACTTTGTTTCACGGCCAACTTAAACATGGCATGGCGAGGTACGACCAACCTGTAGGCTGTACATTAACCTCAGCTTCAGTGGACACACGTCTTTCTTCTTCTTTGCCAAGGCTGAAAGATGAAACGACAAATGGTAAGTCCTGCTTTAGCACCCTTAAACTGGGTTGCACTCTTTAGTGACGCAATTCTTGTTGGGCGTAAGTGCTCCGTTTTGGAGTGCCCTTGATGGCGTAAAAAGACAACGGCAGGGAACATGGTTTTGTGTAAAAGTTGATTTTGAAATCTAACAATTCAGCAATTCTTGTTGGGATATATATTTTCCTAAATATAGGGGAGAATGAAAAGGCTCTTGCACTACATGTACAAGGCTACATTAAAAGAACGTATCCAGACTACTTCAAAAAGGAGCACTTGTTTGGAATGCTATCACAGTAGTGCTTCTCTTTGGGGCAGCCTTTAAAGGATCTGGCACAAATCCCTTTTGTTGAGCGTACCTGGAAGTATGGTTTTGTGTTGCAGTACTTCCGCTGAAACTACCTGAGGTCTCAAACCTCTCTCCTTTATGATGAAGACTATGCAAAATGACACGTTCAGGCCCCTTCAAAGTGAAGCACTTGCTTGGAATACCTGCATGTAAGTGCTTAGTTTTGGAGTAGCTTTGATGGGGTACAACAGATCCAACGCGAGGAAAAACTGGCATAGGTGCTCTCTTGTACAAATTTACATTGGACGGCACGCGTCAGACTAAACGTCAAGCAACTGGAGGCACGATCTGAAACTAAAAGACGGGAAGCCCCACTTGAATCGAACCTCGACTTTAGCACTGTTCTTGGTATGATATTAGAAAGTGCTACCAAGTGGAGGTATGATCTGGTGTTGTAATTCTTCAGTCACAATTATCGAAAGGCCTTCGAAGGTCTGAAACCTCTTGCTTCGTTAATGGAAAAGGCTGTTAAAAATGACACATTCAGGCCACTTCAAAATGGAGCACTTACTGAGACTACTTTTTGTAAGTGCTCAGTTTTGGAGTGGCTTTGATGGTGTGCAACAGGCAGCTTCACCTACAAAACCTAATAACAATGGTTTTCAGTAGTCTTTTTTTCTGCATTTTCTGAAATACTTGGCTTTTCCTGGATCTTTACTTGAAATCTAACGACTGGCAATGATTTTATTGTAAATTCATGAACCTAATTAGGAATGCTGAAAAGTGACGAATGCCGTCAACACCCACATTTCCATCTGAAACTGGAATGTGCCACAATGCCACAGGGGGCAACAATGAGCACTTCACACCTTTCGACTGGCCGTCTTCGACAGAAACTGCTCAAACCACGGAGGAGTGGTTGTGAAAGGGGGAGTGGCTGCACTTTGTTTCACGGCCAACTTAAACATGGCATGGCGAGGTACGACCAACCTGTAGGCTGTACATTAACCTCAGCTTCAGTGGACACACGTCTTTCTTCTTCTTTGCCAAGGCTGAAAGATGAAACGACAAATGGTAAGTCCTGCTTTAGCACCCTTACACTGGGTTGCACTCTTTAGTGACGCAATTCTTGTTTGGCGTAAGTGCTCCGTTTTGGAGTGGCCTTGATGGCGTAAAAAGACAACGGCAGGGAACATGGTTTTGTGTAAAAGTTGATTTTGAAATCTAACAATTCAGCAATTCTTGTTGGGATATATATTTTCCTAAATATAGGGGAGAATGAAAAGGCTCTTGCACTACATGTACAAGGCTACATTAAAAGAACGTATCCAGACTACTTCAAAAAGGAGCACTTGTTTGGAATGCTATCACAGTAGTGCTTCTCTTTGGGGCAGCCTTGAGAGGATCTGGCACAAATCCCTTTTGTTGAGCGTACCTGGAAGTATGGTTTTGTGTTGCAGTAGTTCCGCTGAAACTACCTGAGGTCTCAAACCTCTCTCCTTTATGATGAAGACTATGCAAAATGACACGTTCAGGCCCCTTCAAAGTGAAGCACTTGCTTGGAATACCTGCATGTAAGTGCTTAGTTTTGGAGTAGCTTTGATGGGGTACAACAGATCCAACGCGAGGAAAAACTGGCATAGGTGCTCTCTTGTACAAATTTACATTGGACGGAACGCGTCAGACTAAACGTCAAGCAACTGGAGGCACGATCTGAAACTAAAAGACGGGAAGCCCCACTTGAATCGAACCTCGACTTTAGCACTGTTCTTGGTATGATATTAGAAAGTGCTACCAAGTGGAGGTATGATCTGGTGTTGTAATTCTTCAGTCACAATTATCGAAAGGCCTTCGAAGGTCTGAAACCTCTTGCTTCGTTAATGGAAAAGGCTGTTAAAAATGACACATTCAGGCCACTTCAAAATGGAGCACTTACTGAGACTACTTTTTGTAAGTGCTCAGTTTTGGAGTGGCTTTGATGGTGTGCAACAGGCAGCTTCACCTACAAAACCTAATAACAATGGTTTTCAGTAGTCTTTTTTTCTGCATTTTCTGAAATACTTGGCTTTTCCTGGATCTTTACTTGAAATCTAACGACTGGCAATGATTTTATTGTAAATTCATGAACCTGAAAAGCGACGAATGCCGTCAACACCCACATTTCCATCTGAAACTGGAATGTGCCACAATGCCACAGGGGGCAACAATGAGCACTTCACACCTTTCGACTGGCCGTCTTCGACAGAAACTGCTCAAACCACGGAGGAGTGGTTGTGAAAGGGGGAGTGGCTGCACTTTGTTTCACGGCCAACTTAAACATGGCATGGCGAGGTACGACCAACCTGTAGGCTGTACATTAACCTCAGCTTCAGTGGACACACGTCTTTCTTCTTCTTTGCCAAGGCTGAAAGATGAAACGACAAATGGTAAGTCCTGCTTTATCACCATTACACTGGGTTGCACTCTTTAGTGACGCAATTCTTGTTGGGCGTAAGTGCTCCGTCTTGGAGTGGCCTTGATGGCGTAAAAAGACATTTGCAGGGAACATGGTTTTGTGTAAAAGTTGAAATTGAAATCTAACAATTCAGCAATTCTTGTTGGGATATATATTTTCCTACATATAGGGGAGAATGAAAAGGATCTTGCACTACATGTACAAGGCTACATTTAAAAGAACGTATCCAGACTACTTCAAAAAGGAGCACTTGTTTGGAATGCTATCACAGTAGTGCTTCTCTTTGGGGCAGCCTTGAGAGGATCTGGCACAAATCCCTTTTGTTGAGCGTACCTGGAAGTATGGTTTTGTGTTGCAGTACTTCCGCTGAAACTACCTGAGGTCTCAAACCTCTCTCCTTTATGATGAAGACTATGCAAAATGACACGTTCAGGCCCCTTCAAAGTGAAGCACTTGCTTGGAATACCTGCATGTAAGTGCTTAGTTTTGGAGTAGCTTTGATGGGGTACAACAGATCCAACGCGAGGAAAAACTGGCATAGGTGCTCTCTTGTACAAATTTACATTGGACGGCTCGCGTCAGACTAAACGTCAAGCAACTGGAGGCACGATCTGAAACTAAAAGACGGGAAGCCCCACTTGAATCGAACCTCGACTTTAGCACTGTTCTTGGTATGATATTAGAAAGTGCTACCAAGTGGAGGTATGATCTGGTGTTGTAATTCTTCAGTCACAATTATCGAAAGGCCTTCGAAGGTCTGAAACCTCTTGCTTCGTTAATGGAAAAGGCTGTTAAAAATGACACATTCAGGCCACTTCAAAATGGAGCACTTACTGAGACTACTTTTTGTAAGTGCTCAGTTTTGGAGTGGCTTTGATGGTGTGCAACAGGCAGCTTCACCTACAAAACCTAATAACAATGGTTTTCAGTAGTCTTTTTTTCTGCATTTTCTGAAATACTTGGCTTTTCCTGGATCTTTACTTGAAATCTAACGACTGGCAATGATTTTATTGTAAATTCATGAACCTGAAAAGCGACGAATGCCGTCAACACCCACATTTCCATCTGAAACTGGAATGTGCCACAATGAGTAAGTGCTCAGTTTTGGAGTGGCTTTGATGGTGTGCAACAGGCAGCTTCACCTACAAAACCTAATAACAATGGTTTTCAGTTGTCTTTTTTTCTGCATTTTCTGAAATACTTGGCTTTTCCTGGATCTTTACTTGAAATCTAACGACTGGCAATGATTTTATTGTAAATTCATGAACCTAATTAGGAATGCTGAAAAGTGACGAATGCCGTCAACACCCACATTTCCATCTGAAACTGGAATGTGCCACAATGCCACAGGGGGCAACAATGAGCACTTCACACCTTTCGACTGGCCGTCTTCGACAGAAACTGCTCAAACCACGGAGGAGTGGTTGTGAAAGGGGGAGTGGCTGCACTTTGTTTCACGGCCAACTTAAACATGGCATGGCGAGGTACGACCAACCTGTAGGCTGTACATTAACCTCAGCTTCAGTGGACACACGTCTTTCTTCTTCTTTGCCAAGGCTGAAAGATGAAACGACAAATGGTAAGTCCTGCTTTATCACCATTACACTGGGTTGCACTCTTTAGTGACGCAATTCTTGTTGGGCGTAAGTGCTCCGTCTTGGAGTGGCCTTGATGGCGTAAAAAGACATTTGCAGGGAACATGGTTTTGTGTAAAAGTTGAAATTGAAATCTAACAATTCAGCAATTCTTGTTGGGATATATATTTTCCTACATATAGGGGAGAATGAAAAGGATCTTGCACTACATGTACAAGGCTACATTTAAAAGAACGTATCCAGACTACTTCAAAAAGGAGCACTTGTTTGGAATGCTATCACAGTAGTGCTTCTCTTTGGGGCAGCCTTGAGAGGATCTGGCACAAATCCCTTTTGTTGAGCGTACCTGGAAGTATGGTTTTGTGTTGCAGTACTTCCGCTGAAACTACCTGAGGTCTCAAACCTCTCTCCTTTATGATGAAGACTATGCAAAATGACACGTTCAGGCCCCTTCAAAGTGAAGCACTTGCTTGGAATACCTGCATGTAAGTGCTTAGTTTTGGAGTAGCTTTGATGGGGTACAACAGATCCAACGCGAGGAAAAACTGGCATAGGTGCTCTCTTGTACAAATTTACATTGGACGGCTCGCGTCAGACTAAACGTCAAGCAACTGGAGGCACGATCTGAAACTAAAAGACGGGAAGCCCCACTTGAATCGAACCTCGACTTTAGCACTGTTCTTGGTATGATATTAGAAAGTGCTACCAAGTGGAGGTATGATCTGGTGTTGTAATTCTTCAGTCACAATTATCGAAAGGCCTTCGAAGGTCTGAAACCTCTTGCTTCGTTAATGGAAAAGGCTGTTAAAAATGACACATTCAGGCCACTTCAAAATGGAGCACTTACTGAGACTACTTTTTGTAAGTGCTCAGTTTTGGAGTGGCTTTGATGGTGTGCAACAGGCAGCTTCACCTACAAAACCTAATAACAATGGTTTTCAGTAGTCTTTTTTTCTGCATTTTCTGAAATACTTGGCTTTTCCTGGATCTTTACTTGAAATCTAACGACTGGCAATGATTTTATTGTAAATTCATGAACCTGAAAAGCGACGAATGCCGTCAACACCCACATTTCCATCTGAAACTGGAATGTGCCACAATGAGTAAGTGCTCAGTTTTGGAGTGGCTTTGATGGTGTGCAACAGGCAGCTTCACCTACAAAACCTAATAACAATGGTTTTCAGTTGTCTTTTTTTCTGCATTTTCTGAAATACTTGGCTTTTCCTGGATCTTTACTTGAAATCTAACGACTGGCAATGATTTTATTGTAAATTCATGAACCTAATTAGGAATGCTGAAAAGTGACGAATGCCGTCAACACCCACATTTCCATCTGAAACTGGAATGTGCCACAATGCCACAGGGGGCAACAATGAGCACTTCACACCTTTCGACTGGCCGTCTTCGACAGAAACTGCTCAAACCACGGAGGAGTGGTTGTGAAAGGGGGAGTGGCTGCACTTTGTTTCACGGCCAACTTAAACATGGCATGGCGAGGTACGACCAACCTGTAGGCTGTACATTAACCTCAGCTTCAGTGGACACACGTCTTTCTTCTTCTTTGCCAAGGCTGAAAGATGAAACGACAAATGGTAAGTCCTGCTTTAGCACCCTTAAACTGGGTTGCACTCTTTAGTGACGCAATTCTTGTTGGGCGTAAGTGCTCCGTCTTGGAGTGGCCTTGATGGCGTAAAAAGACATTTGCAGGGAACATGGTTTTGTGTAAAAGTTGATTTTGAAATCTAACAATTCAGCAATTCTTGTTGGGATATATATTTTCCTACATATAGGGGAGAATGAAAAGGATCTTGCACTACATGTACAAGGCTACATTTAAAAGAACGTATCCAGACTACTTCAAAAAGGAGCACTTGTTTGGAATGCTATCACAGTAGTGCTTCTCTTTGGGGCAGCCTTGAGAGGATCTGGCACAAATCCCTTTTGTTGAGCGTACCTGGAAGTATGGTTTTGTGTTGCAGTACTTCCGCTGAAACTACCTGAGGTCTCAAACCTCTCTCCTTTATGATGAAGACTATGCAAAATGACACGTTCAGGCCCCTTCAAAGTGAAGCACTTGCTTGGAATACCTGCATGTAAGTGCTTAGTTTTGGAGTAGCTTTGATGGGGTACAACAGATCCAACGCGAGGAAAAACTGGCATAGGTGCTCTCTTGTACAAATTTACATTGGACGGCTCACGTCAGACTAAACGTCAAGCAACTGGAGGCACGATCTGAAACTAAAAGACGGGAAGCCCCACTTGAATCGAACCTCGACTTTAGCACTGTTCTTGGTATGATATTAGAAAGTGCTACCAAGTGGAGGTATGATCTGGTGTTGTAATTCTTCAGTCACAATTATCGAAAGGCCTTCGAAGGTCTGAAACCTCTTGCTTCGTTAATGGAAAAGGCTGTTAAAAATGACACATTCAGGCCACTTCAAAATGGAACACTTACTGAGACTACTTTTTGTAAGTGCTCAGTTTTGGAGTGGCTTTGATGGTGTGCAACAGGCAGCTTCACCTACAAAACCTAATAACAATGGTTTTCAGTAGTCTTTTTTCTGCATTTTCTGAAATACTTGGCTTTTCCTGGATCTTTACTTGAAATCTAACGACTGGCAATGATTTTATTGTAAATTCATGAACCTAATTAGGAATGCTGAAAAGTGACGAATGCCGTCAACACCCACATTTCCATCTGAAACTGGAATGTGCCACAATGCCACAGGGGGCAACAATGAGCACTTCACACCTTTCGACTGGCCGTCTTCGACAGAAACTGCTCAAACCACGGAGGAGTGGTTGTGAAAGGGGGAGTGGCTGCACTTTGTTTCACGGCCAACTTAAACATGGCATGGCGAGGTACGACCAACCTGTAGGCTGTACATTAACCTCAGCTTCAGTGGACACACGTCTTTCTTCTTCTTTGCCAAGGCTGAAAGATGAAACGACAAATGGTAAGTCCTGCTTTAGCACCCTTAAACTGGGTTGCACTCTTTAGTGACGCAATTCTTGTTTGGCGTAAGTGCTCCGTTTTGGAGTGGCCTTGATGGCGTAAAAAGACAACGGCAGGGAACATGGTTTTGTGTAAAAGTTGATTTTGAAATCTAACAATTCAGCAATTCTTGTTGGGATATATATTTTCCTAAATATAGGGGAGAATGAAAAGGCTCTTGCACTACATGTACAAGGCTACATTAAAAGAACGTATCCAGACTACTTCAAAAAGGAGCACTTGTTTGGAATGCTATCACAGTAGTGCTTCTCTTTGGGGCAGCCTTGAGAGGATCTGGCACAAATCCCTTTTGTTGAGCGTACCTGGAAGTATGGTTTTGTGTTGCATACTTCCGCTGAAACTACCTGAGGTCTCAAACCTCTCTCCTTTATGATGAAGACTATGCAAAATGACACGTTCAGGCCCCTTCAAAGTGAAGCACTTGCTTGGAATACCTGCATGTAAGTGCTTAGTTTTGGAGTAGCTTTGATGGGGTACAACAGATCCAACGCGAGGAAAAACTGGCATAGGTGCTCTCTTGTACAAATTTACATTGGACGGCTCGCGTCAGACTAAACGTCAAGCAACTGGAGGCACGATCTGAAACTAAAAGACGGGAAGCCCCACTTGAATCGAACCTCGACTTTAGCACTGTTCTTGGTATGATATTAGAAAGTGCTACCAAGTGGAGGTATGATCTGGTGTTGTAATTCTTCAGTCACAATTATCGAAAGGCCTTCGAAGGTCTGAAACCTCTTGCTTCGTTAATGGAAAAGGCTGTTAAAAATGACACATTCAGGCCACTTCAAAATGGAACACTTACTGAGACTACTTTTTGTAAGTGCTCAGTTTTGGAGTGGCTTTGATGGTGTGCAACAGGCAGCTTCACCTACAAAACCTAATAACAATGGTTTTCAGTAGTCTTTTTTCTGCATTTTCTGAAATACTTGGCTTTTCCTGGATCTTTACTTGAAATCTAACGACTGGCAATGATTTTATTGTAAATTCATGAACCTAATTAGGAATGCTGAAAAGTGACGAATGCCGTCAACACCCACATTTCCATCTGAAACTGGAATGTGCCACAATGCCACAGGGGGCAACAATGAGCACTTCACACCTTTCGACTGGCCGTCTTCGACAGAAACTGCTCAAACCACGGAGGAGTGGTTGTGAAAGGGGGAGTGGCTGCACTTTGTTTCACGGCCAACTTAAACATGGCATGGCGAGGTACGACCAACCTGTAGGCTGTACATTAACCTCAGCTTCAGTGGACACACGTCTTTCTTCTTCTTTGCCAAGGCTGAAAGATGAAACGACAAATGGTAAGTCCTGCTTTAGCACCCTTAAACTGGGTTGCACTCTTTAGTGACGCAATTCTTGTTGGGCGTAAGTGCTCCGTTTTGGAGTGGCCTTTATGGCGTAAAAAGACAACGGCAGGGAACATGGTTTTGTGTAAAAGTTGATTTTGAAATCTAACAATTCAGCAATTCTTGTTGGGATATATATTTTCCTAAATATAGGGGAGAATGAAAAGGCTCTTGCACTACATGTACAAGGCTACATTAAAAGAACGTATCCAGACTACTTCAAAAAGGAGCACTTGTTTGGAATGCTATCACAGTAGTGCTTCTCTTTGGGGCAGCCTTGAGAGGATCTGGCACAAATCCCTTTTGTTGAGCGTACCTGGAAGTATGGTTTTGTGTTGCAGTAGTTCCGCTGAAACTACCTGAGGTCTCAAACCTCTCTCCTTTATGATGAAGACTATGCAAAATGACACGTTCAGGCCCCTTCAAAGTGAAGCACTTGCTTGGAATACCTGCATGTAAGTGCTTAGTTTTGGAGTAGCTTTGATGGGGTACAACAGATCCTACGCGAGGAAATACTGGCATAGGTGCTCTCTTGTACAAATTTACTTTGGACGGCACGCGTCAGACTAAACATCAAGCAACTGGAGGCACGATCTGAAACTAAAAGACGGGAAGCCCCACTTGAATCGAACCTCGACTTTAGCACTGTTCTTGGTATGATATTAGAAAGTGCTACCAAGTAGAGGTATGATCTGGTGTTGTAATTCTTCAGTCACAATTATCGAAAGGCCTTCGAAGGTCTGAAACCTCTTGCTTCGTTAATGGAAAAGGCTGTTAAAAATGACACATTCAGGCCACTTCAAAATGGAGCACTTACTGAGACTACTTTTTGTAAGTGCTCAGTTTTGGAGTGGCTTTGATGGTGTGCAACAGGCAGCTTCACCTACAAAACCTAATAACAATGGTTTTCAGTAGTCTTTTTTTCTGCATTTTCTGAAATACTTGGCTTTTCCTGGATCTTTACTTGAAATCTAACGACTGGCAATGATTTTATTGTAAATTCATGAACCTAATTAGGAATGCTGAAAAGTGACGAATGCCGTCAACACCCACATTTCCATCTGAAACTGGAATGTGCCACAATGCCACAGGGGGCAACAATGAGCACTTCACACCTTTCGACTGGCCGTCTTCGACAGAAACTGCTCAAACCACGGAGGAGTGGTTGTGAAAGGGGGAGTGGCTGCATACGGCTGACACTTTGTTTCACGGCCAACTTAAACATGGCAAGGCGAGGTACGTCAAACCTGTAGGCTGTACATTAACCTCAGCTTCAGTGGACACATGTCTTTCTTCTTCTGAAAGATGAAAGATGAAACGACAAATGGTAAGTCCTGCTTTATCACCATTACACTGGGTTGCACTCTTTAGTGACGCAATTCTTGTTGGGCGTAAGTGCTCCGTCTTGGAGTGGCCTTGATGGCGTAAAAAGACATTTGCAGGGAACATGGTTTTGTGTAAAAGTTGATTTTGAAATCTAACAATTCAGCAATTCTTGTTGGGATATATATTTTCCTAAATATAGGGGAGAATGAAAAGGCTCTTGCACTACATGTACAAGGCTACATTAAAAGAACGTATCCAGACTACTTCAAAAAGGAGCACTTGTTTGGAATGCTATCACAGTAGTGCTTCTCTTTGGGGCAGCCTTGAGAGGATCTGGCACAAATCCCTTTTGTTGAGCGTACCTGGAAGTATGGTTTTGTGTTGCAGTAGTTCCGCTGAAACTACCTGAGGTCTCAAACCTCTCTCCTTTATGATGAAGACTATGCAAAATGACACGTTCAGGCCCCTTCAAAGTGAAGCACTTGCTTGGAATACCTGCATGTAAGTGCTTAGTTTTGGAGTAGCTTTGATGGGGTACAACAGATCCAACGCGAGGAAAAACTGGCATAGGTGCTCTCTTGTACAAATTTACATTGGACGGCACGCGTCAGACTAACGTCAAGCAACTGGAGGCACGATCTGAAACTAAAAGACGGGAAGCCCCACTTGAATCGAACCTCGACTTTAGCACTGTTCTTGGTATGATATTAGAAAGTGCTACCAAGTGGAGGTATGATCTGGTGTTGTAATTCTTCAGTCACAATTATCGAAAGGCCTTCGAAGGTCTGAAACCTCTTGCTTCGTTAATGGAAAAGGCTGTTAAAAATGACACATTCAGGCCACTTCAAAATGGAGCACTTACTGAGACTACTTTTTGTAAGTGCTCAGTTTTGGAGTGGCTTTGATGGTGTGCAACAGGCAGCTTCACCTACAAAACCTAATAACAATGGTTTTCAGTAGTCTTTTTTCTGCATTTTCTGAAATACTTGGCTTTTCCTGGATCTTTACTTGAAATCTAACGACTGGCAATGATTTTATTGTAAATTCATGAACCTAATTAGGAATGCTGAAAAGTGACGAATGCCGTCAACACCCACATTTCCATCTGAAACTGGAATGTGCCACAATGCCACAGGGGGCAACAATGAGCACTTCACACCTTTCGACTGGCCGTCTTCGACAGAAACTGCTCAAACCACGGAGGAGTGGTTGTGAAAGGGGGAGTGGCTGCACTTTGTTTCACGGCCAACTTAAACATGGCATGGCGAGGTACGACCAACCTGTAGGCTGTACATTAACCTCAGCTTCAGTGGACACACGTCTTTCTTCTTCTTTGCCAAGGCTGAAAGATGAAACGACAAATGGTAAGTCCTGCTTTAGCACCCTTAAACTGGGTTGCACTCTTTAGTGACGCAATTCTTGTTGGGCGTAAGTGCTCCGTTTTGGAGTGGCCTTTATGGCGTAAAAAGACAACGGCAGGGAACATGGTTTTGTGTAAAAGTTGATTTTGAAATCTAACAATTCAGCAATTCTTGTTGGGATATATATTTTCCTAAATATAGGGGAGAATGAAAAGGCTCTTGCACTACATGTACAAGGCTACATTAAAAGAACGTATCCAGACTACTTCAAAAAGGAGCACTTGTTTGGAATGCTATCACAGTAGTGCTTCTCTTTGGGGCAGCCTTGAGAGGATCTGGCACAAATCCCTTTTGTTGAGCGTACCTGGAAGTATGGTTTTGTGTTGCATACTTCCGCTGAAACTACCTGAGGTCTCAAACCTCTCTCCTTTATGATGAAGACTATGCAAAATGACACGTTCAGGCCCCTTCAAAGTGAAGCACTTGCTTGGAATACCTGCATGTAAGTGCTTAGTTTTGGAGTAGCTTTGATGGGGTACAACAGATCCAACGCGAGGAAAAACTGGCATAGGTGCTCTCCTGTACAAATTTACATTGGACGGCTCGCGTCAGACTAAACGTCAAGCAACTGGAGGCACGATCTGAAACTAAAAGACGGGAAGCCCCACTTGAATCGAACCTCGACTTTAGCACTGTTCTTGGTATGATATTAGAAAGTGCTACCAAGTGGAGGTATGATCTGGTGTTGTAATTCTTCAGTCACAATTATCGAAAGGCCTTCGAAGGTCTGAAACCTCTTGCTTCGTTAATGGAAAAGGCTGTTAAAAATGACACATTCAGGCCACTTCAAAATGGAGCACTTACTGAGACTACTTTTTGTAAGTGCTCAGTTTTGGAGTGGCTTTGATGGTGTGCAACAGGCAGCTTCACCTACAAAACCTAATAACAATGGTTTTCAGTAGTCTTTTTTTCTGCATTTTCTGAAATACTTGGCTTTTCCTGGATCTTTACTTGAAATCTAACGACTGGCAATGATTTTATTGTAAATTCATGAACCTGAAAAGCGACGAATGCCGTCAACACCCACATTTCCATCTGAAACTGGAATGTGCCACAATGAGTAAGTGCTCAGTTTTGGAGTGGCTTTGATGGTGTGCAACAGGCAGCTTCACCTACAAAACCTAATAACAATGGTTTTCAGTTGTCTTTTTTTCTGCATTTTCTGAAATACTTGGCTTTTCCTGGATCTTTACTTGAAATCTAACGACTGGCAATGATTTTATTGTAAATTCATGAACCTAATTAGGAATGCTGAAAAGTGACGAATGCCGTCAACACCCACATTTCCATCTGAAACTGGAATGTGCCACAATGCCACAGGGGGCAACAATGAGCACTTCACACCTTTCGACTGGCCGTCTTCGACAGAAACTGCTCAAACCACGGAGGAGTGGTTGTGAAAGGGGGAGTGGCTGCACTTTGTTTCACGGCCAACTTAAACATGGCATGGCGAGGTACGACCAACCTGTAGGCTGTACATTAACCTCAGCTTCAGTGGACACACGTCTTTCTTCTTCTTTGCCAAGGCTGAAAGATGAAACGACAAATGGTAAGTCCTGCTTTAGCACCCTTAAACTGGGTTGCACTCTTTAGTGACGCAATTCTTGTTGGGCGTAAGTGCTCCGTCTTGGAGTGGCCTTGATGGCGTAAAAAGACATTTGCAGGGAACATGGTTTTGTGTAAAAGTTGAAATTGAAATCTAACAATTCAGCAATTCTTGTTGGGATATATATTTTCCTACATATAGGGGAGAATGAAAAGGATCTTGCACTACATGTACAAGGCTACATTTAAAAGAACGTATCCAGACTACTTCAAAAAGGAGCACTTGTTTGGAATGCTATCACAGTAGTGCTTCTCTTTGGGGCAGCCTTGAGAGGATCTGGCACAAATCCCTTTTGTTGAGCGTACCTGGAAGTATGGTTTTGTGTTGCAGTACTTCCGCTGAAACTACCTGAGGTCTCAAACCTCTCTCCTTTATGATGAAGACTATGCAAAATGACACGTTCAGGCCCCTTCAAAGTGAAGCACTTGCTTGGAATACCTGCATGTAAGTGCTTAGTTTTGGAGTAGCTTTGATGGGGTACAACAGATCCAACGCGAGGAAAAACTGGCATAGGTGCTCTCTTGTACAAATTTACATTGGACGGCTCACGTCAGACTAAACGTCAAGCAACTGGAGGCACGATCTGAAACTAAAAGACGGGAAGCCCCACTTGAATCGAACCTCGACTTTAGCACTGTTCTTGGTATGATATTAGAAAGTGCTACCAAGTGGAGGTATGATCTGGTGTTGTAATTCTTCAGTCACAATTATCGAAAGGCCTTCGAAGGTCTGAAACCTCTTGCTTCGTTAATGGAAAAGGCTGTTAAAAATGACACATTCAGGCCACTTCAAAATGGAACACTTACTGAGACTACTTTTTGTAAGTGCTCAGTTTTGGAGTGGCTTTGATGGTGTGCAACAGGCAGCTTCACCTACAAAACCTAATAACAATGGTTTTCAGTAGTCTTTTTTCTGCATTTTCTGAAATACTTGGCTTTTCCTGGATCTTTACTTGAAATCTAACGACTGGCAATGATTTTATTGTAAATTCATGAACCTAATTAGGAATGCTGAAAAGTGACGAATGCCGTCAACACCCACATTTCCATCTGAAACTGGAATGTGCCACAATGCCACAGGGGGCAACAATGAGCACTTCACACCTTTCGACTGGCCGTCTTCGACAGAAACTGCTCAAACCACGGAGGAGTGGTTGTGAAAGGGGGAGTGGCTGCACTTTGTTTCACGGCCAACTTAAACATGGCATGGCGAGGTACGACCAACCTGTAGGCTGTACATTAACCTCAGCTTCAGTGGACACACGTCTTTCTTCTTCTTTGCCAAGGCTGAAAGATGAAACGACAAATGGTAAGTCCTGCTTTAGCACCCTTAAACTGGGTTGCACTCTTTAGTGACGCAATTCTTGTTTGGCGTAAGTGCTCCGTTTTGGAGTGGCCTTGATGGCGTAAAAAGACAACGGCAGGGAACATGGTTTTGTGTAAAAGTTGATTTTGAAATCTAACAATTCAGCAATTCTTGTTGGGATATATATTTTCCTAAATATAGGGGAGAATGAAAAGGCTCTTGCACTACATGTACAAGGCTACATTAAAAGAACGTATCCAGACTACTTCAAAAAGGAGCACTTGTTTGGAATGCTATCACAGTAGTGCTTCTCTTTGGGGCAGCCTTGAGAGGATCTGGCACAAATCCCTTTTGTTGAGCGTACCTGGAAGTATGGTTTTGTGTTGCATACTTCCGCTGAAACTACCTGAGGTCTCAAACCTCTCTCCTTTATGATGAAGACTATGCAAAATGACACGTTCAGGCCCCTTCAAAGTGAAGCACTTGCTTGGAATACCTGCATGTAAGTGCTTAGTTTTGGAGTAGCTTTGATGGGGTACAACAGATCCAACGCGAGGAAAAACTGGCATAGGTGCTCTCTTGTACAAATTTACATTGGACGGCTCGCGTCAGACTAAACGTCAAGCAACTGGAGGCACGATCTGAAACTAAAAGACGGGAAGCCCCACTTGAATCGAACCTCGACTTTAGCACTGTTCTTGGTATGATATTAGAAAGTGCTACCAAGTGGAGGTATGATCTGGTGTTGTAATTCTTCAGTCACAATTATCGAAAGGCCTTCGAAGGTCTGAAACCTCTTGCTTCGTTAATGGAAAAGGCTGTTAAAAATGACACATTCAGGCCACTTCAAAATGGAACACTTACTGAGACTACTTTTTGTAAGTGCTCAGTTTTGGAGTGGCTTTGATGGTGTGCAACAGGCAGCTTCACCTACAAAACCTAATAACAATGGTTTTCAGTAGTCTTTTTTCTGCATTTTCTGAAATACTTGGCTTTTCCTGGATCTTTACTTGAAATCTAACGACTGGCAATGATTTTATTGTAAATTCATGAACCTAATTAGGAATGCTGAAAAGTGACGAATGCCGTCAACACCCACATTTCCATCTGAAACTGGAATGTGCCACAATGCCACAGGGGGCAACAATGAGCACTTCACACCTTTCGACTGGCCGTCTTCGACAGAAACTGCTCAAACCACGGAGGAGTGGTTGTGAAAGGGGGAGTGGCTGCACTTTGTTTCACGGCCAACTTAAACATGGCATGGCGAGGTACGACCAACCTGTAGGCTGTACATTAACCTCAGCTTCAGTGGACACACGTCTTTCTTCTTCTTTGCCAAGGCTGAAAGATGAAACGACAAATGGTAAGTCCTGCTTTAGCACCCTTAAACTGGGTTGCACTCTTTAGTGACGCAATTCTTGTTGGGCGTAAGTGCTCCGTTTTGGAGTGGCCTTTATGGCGTAAAAAGACAACGGCAGGGAACATGGTTTTGTGTAAAAGTTGATTTTGAAATCTAACAATTCAGCAATTCTTGTTGGGATATATATTTTCCTAAATATAGGGGAGAATGAAAAGGCTCTTGCACTACATGTACAAGGCTACATTAAAAGAACGTATCCAGACTACTTCAAAAAGGAGCACTTGTTTGGAATGCTATCACAGTAGTGCTTCTCTTTGGGGCAGCCTTGAGAGGATCTGGCACAAATCCCTTTTGTTGAGCGTACCTGGAAGTATGGTTTTGTGTTGCAGTAGTTCCGCTGAAACTACCTGAGGTCTCAAACCTCTCTCCTTTATGATGAAGACTATGCAAAATGACACGTTCAGGCCCCTTCAAAGTGAAGCACTTGCTTGGAATACCTGCATGTAAGTGCTTAGTTTTGGAGTAGCTTTGATGGGGTACAACAGATCCTACGCGAGGAAATACTGGCATAGGTGCTCTCTTGTACAAATTTACTTTGGACGGCACGCGTCAGACTAAACATCAAGCAACTGGAGGCACGATCTGAAACTAAAAGACGGGAAGCCCCACTTGAATCGAACCTCGACTTTAGCACTGTTCTTGGTATGATATTAGAAAGTGCTACCAAGTAGAGGTATGATCTGGTGTTGTAATTCTTCAGTCACAATTATCGAAAGGCCTTCGAAGGTCTGAAACCTCTTGCTTCGTTAATGGAAAAGGCTGTTAAAAATGACACATTCAGGCCACTTCAAAATGGAGCACTTACTGAGACTACTTTTTGTAAGTGCTCAGTTTTGGAGTGGCTTTGATGGTGTGCAACAGGCAGCTTCACCTACAAAACCTAATAACAATGGTTTTCAGTAGTCTTTTTTTCTGCATTTTCTGAAATACTTGGCTTTTCCTGGATCTTTACTTGAAATCTAACGACTGGCAATGATTTTATTGTAAATTCATGAACCTAATTAGGAATGCTGAAAAGTGACGAATGCCGTCAACACCCACATTTCCATCTGAAACTGGAATGTGCCACAATGCCACAGGGGGCAACAATGAGCACTTCACACCTTTCGACTGGCCGTCTTCGACAGAAACTGCTCAAACCACGGAGGAGTGGTTGTGAAAGGGGGAGTGGCTGCATACGGCTGACACTTTGTTTCACGGCCAACTTAAACATGGCAAGGCGAGGTACGTCAAACCTGTAGGCTGTACATTAACCTCAGCTTCAGTGGACACATGTCTTTCTTCTTCTGAAAGATGAAAGATGAAACGACAAATGGTAAGTCCTGCTTTATCACCATTACACTGGGTTGCACTCTTTAGTGACGCAATTCTTGTTGGGCGTAAGTGCTCCGTCTTGGAGTGGCCTTGATGGCGTAAAAAGACATTTGCAGGGAACATGGTTTTGTGTAAAAGTTGATTTTGAAATCTAACAATTCAGCAATTCTTGTTGGGATATATATTTTCCTAAATATAGGGGAGAATGAAAAGGCTCTTGCACTACATGTACAAGGCTACATTAAAAGAACGTATCCAGACTACTTCAAAAAGGAGCACTTGTTTGGAATGCTATCACAGTAGTGCTTCTCTTTGGGGCAGCCTTGAGAGGATCTGGCACAAATCCCTTTTGTTGAGCGTACCTGGAAGTATGGTTTTGTGTTGCAGTAGTTCCGCTGAAACTACCTGAGGTCTCAAACCTCTCTCCTTTATGATGAAGACTATGCAAAATGACACGTTCAGGCCCCTTCAAAGTGAAGCACTTGCTTGGAATACCTGCATGTAAGTGCTTAGTTTTGGAGTAGCTTTGATGGGGTACAACAGATCCAACGCGAGGAAAAACTGGCATAGGTGCTCTCTTGTACAAATTTACATTGGACGGCACGCGTCAGACTAACGTCAAGCAACTGGAGGCACGATCTGAAACTAAAAGACGGGAAGCCCCACTTGAATCGAACCTCGACTTTAGCACTGTTCTTGGTATGATATTAGAAAGTGCTACCAAGTGGAGGTATGATCTGGTGTTGTAATTCTTCAGTCACAATTATCGAAAGGCCTTCGAAGGTCTGAAACCTCTTGCTTCGTTAATGGAAAAGGCTGTTAAAAATGACACATTCAGGCCACTTCAAAATGGAGCACTTACTGAGACTACTTTTTGTAAGTGCTCAGTTTTGGAGTGGCTTTGATGGTGTGCAACAGGCAGCTTCACCTACAAAACCTAATAACAATGGTTTTCAGTAGTCTTTTTTCTGCATTTTCTGAAATACTTGGCTTTTCCTGGATCTTTACTTGAAATCTAACGACTGGCAATGATTTTATTGTAAATTCATGAACCTAATTAGGAATGCTGAAAAGTGACGAATGCCGTCAACACCCACATTTCCATCTGAAACTGGAATGTGCCACAATGCCACAGGGGGCAACAATGAGCACTTCACACCTTTCGACTGGCCGTCTTCGACAGAAACTGCTCAAACCACGGAGGAGTGGTTGTGAAAGGGGGAGTGGCTGCACTTTGTTTCACGGCCAACTTAAACATGGCATGGCGAGGTACGACCAACCTGTAGGCTGTACATTAACCTCAGCTTCAGTGGACACACGTCTTTCTTCTTCTTTGCCAAGGCTGAAAGATGAAACGACAAATGGTAAGTCCTGCTTTAGCACCCTTAAACTGGGTTGCACTCTTTAGTGACGCAATTCTTGTTGGGCGTAAGTGCTCCGTTTTGGAGTGGCCTTTATGGCGTAAAAAGACAACGGCAGGGAACATGGTTTTGTGTAAAAGTTGATTTTGAAATCTAACAATTCAGCAATTCTTGTTGGGATATATATTTTCCTAAATATAGGGGAGAATGAAAAGGCTCTTGCACTACATGTACAAGGCTACATTAAAAGAACGTATCCAGACTACTTCAAAAAGGAGCACTTGTTTGGAATGCTATCACAGTAGTGCTTCTCTTTGGGGCAGCCTTGAGAGGATCTGGCACAAATCCCTTTTGTTGAGCGTACCTGGAAGTATGGTTTTGTGTTGCATACTTCCGCTGAAACTACCTGAGGTCTCAAACCTCTCTCCTTTATGATGAAGACTATGCAAAATGACACGTTCAGGCCCCTTCAAAGTGAAGCACTTGCTTGGAATACCTGCATGTAAGTGCTTAGTTTTGGAGTAGCTTTGATGGGGTACAACAGATCCTACGCGAGGAAATACTGGCATAGGTGCTCTCTTGTACAAATTTACTTTGGACGGCACGCGTCAGACTAAACATCAAGCAACTGGAGGCACGATCTGAAACTAAAAGACGGGAAGCCCCACTTGAATCGAACCTCGACTTTAGCACTGTTCTTGGTATGATATTAGAAAGTGCTACCAAGTAGAGGTATGATCTGGTGTTGTAATTCTTCAGTCACAATTATCGAAAGGCCTTCGAAGGTCTGAAACCTCTTGCTTCGTTAATGGAAAAGGCTGTTAAAAATGACACATTCAGGCCACTTCAAAATGGAGCACTTACTGAGACTACTTTTTGTAAGTGCTCAGTTTTGGAGTGGCTTTGATGGTGTGCAACAGGCAGCTTCACCTACAAAACCTAATAACAATGGTTTTCAGTAGTCTTTTTTTCTGCATTTTCTGAAATACTTGGCTTTTCCTGGATCTTTACTTGAAATCTAACGACTGGCAATGATTTTATTGTAAATTCATGAACCTAATTAGGAATGCTGAAAAGTGACGAATGCCGTCAACACCCACATTTCCATCTGAAACTGGAATGTGCCACAATGCCACAGGGGGCAACAATGAGCACTTCACACCTTTCGACTGGCCGTCTTCGACAGAAACTGCTCAAACCACGGAGGAGTGGTTGTGAAAGGGGGAGTGGCTGCATACGGCTGACACTTTGTTTCACGGCCAACTTAAACATGGCAAGGCGAGGTACGTCAAACCTGTAGGCTGTACATTAACCTCAGCTTCAGTGGACACACGTCTTTCTTCTTCTGAAAGATGAAAGATGAAACGACAAATGGTAAGTCCTGCTTTATCACCATTACACTGGGTTGCACTCTTTAGTGACGCAATTCTTGTTTGGCGTAAGTGCTCCGTTTTGGAGTGGCCTTGATGGCGTAAAAAGACAACGGCAGGGAACATGGTTTTGTGTAAAAGTTGATTTTGAAATCTAACAATTCAGCAATTCTTGTTGGGATATATATTTTCCTAAATATAGGGGAGAATGAAAAGGCTCTTGCACTACATGTACAAGGCTACATTAAAAGAACGTATCCAGACTACTTCAAAAAGGAGCACTTGTTTGGAATGCTATCACAGTAGTGCTTCTCTTTGGGGCAGCCTTGAGAGGATCTGGCACAAATCCCTTTTGTTGAGCGTACCTGGAAGTATGGTTTTGTGTTGCAGTACTTCCGCTGAAACTACCTGAGGTCTCAAACCTCTCTCCTTTATGATGAAGACTATGCAAAATGACACGTTCAGGCCCCTTCAAAGTGAAGCACTTGCTTGGAATACCTGCATGTAAGTGCTTAGTTTTGGAGTAGCTTTGATGGGGTACAACAGATCCAACGCGAGGAAAAACTGGCATAGGTGCTCTCTTGTACAAATTTACATTGGACGGCACGCGTCAGACTAACGTCAAGCAACTGGAGGCACGATCTGAAACTAAAAGACGGGAAGCCCCACTTGAATCGAACCTCGACTTTAGCACTGTTCTTGGTATGATATTAGAAAGTGCTACCAAGTGGAGGTATGATCTGGTGTTGTAATTCTTCAGTCACAATTATCGAAAGGCCTTCGAAGGTCTGAAACCTCTTGCTTCGTTAATGGAAAAGGCTGTTAAAAATGACACATTCAGGCCACTTCAAAATGGAGCACTTACTGAGACTACTTTTTGTAAGTGCTCAGTTTTGGAGTGGCTTTGATGGTGTGCAACAGGCAGCTTCACCTACAAAACCTAATAACAATGGTTTTCAGTAGTCTTTTTTTCTGCATTTTCTGAAATACTTGGCTTTTCCTGGATCTTTACTTGAAATCTAACGACTGGCAATGATTTTATTGTAAATTCATGAACCTGAAAAGCGACGAATGCCGTCAACACCCACATTTCCATCTGAAACTGGAATGTGCCACAATGCCACAGGGGGCAACAATGAGCACTTCACACCTTTCGACTGGCCGTCTTCGACAGAAACTGCTCAAACCACGGAGGAGTGGTTGTGAAAGGGGGAGTGGCTGCACTTTGTTTCACGGCCAACTTAAACATGGCATGGCGAGGTACGACCAACCTGTAGGCTGTACATTAACCTCAGCTTCAGTGGACACACGTCTTTCTTCTTCTTTGCCAAGGCTGAAAGATGAAACGACAAATGGTAAGTCCTGCTTTATCACCATTACACTGGGTTGCACTCTTTAGTGACGCAATTCTTGTTGGGCGTAAGTGCTCCGTCTTGGAGTGGCCTTGATGGCGTAAAAAGACATTTGCAGGGAACATGGTTTTGTGTAAAAGTTGAAATTGAAATCTAACAATTCAGCAATTCTTGTTGGGATATATATTTTCCTACATATAGGGGAGAATGAAAAGGATCTTGCACTACATGTACAAGGCTACATTTAAAAGAACGTATCCAGACTACTTCAAAAAGGAGCACTTGTTTGGAATGCTATCACAGTAGTGCTTCTCTTTGGGGCAGCCTTGAGAGGATCTGGCACAAATCCCTTTTGTTGAGCGTACCTGGAAGTATGGTTTTGTGTTGCAGTACTTCCGCTGAAACTACCTGAGGTCTCAAACCTCTCTCCTTTATGATGAAGACTATGCAAAATGACACGTTCAGGCCCCTTCAAAGTGAAGCACTTGCTTGGAATACCTGCATGTAAGTGCTTAGTTTTGGAGTAGCTTTGATGGGGTACAACAGATCCAACGCGAGGAAAAACTGGCATAGGTGCTCTCTTGTACAAATTTACATTGGACGGCTCGCGTCAGACTAAACGTCAAGCAACTGGAGGCACGATCTGAAACTAAAAGACGGGAAGCCCCACTTGAATCGAACCTCGACTTTAGCACTGTTCTTGGTATGATATTAGAAAGTGCTACCAAGTGGAGGTATGATCTGGTGTTGTAATTCTTCAGTCACAATTATCGAAAGGCCTTCGAAGGTCTGAAACCTCTTGCTTCGTTAATGGAAAAGGCTGTTAAAAATGACACATTCAGGCCACTTCAAAATGGAGCACTTACTGAGACTACTTTTTGTAAGTGCTCAGTTTTGGAGTGGCTTTGATGGTGTGCAACAGGCAGCTTCACCTACAAAACCTAATAACAATGGTTTTCAGTAGTCTTTTTTTCTGCATTTTCTGAAATACTTGGCTTTTCCTGGATCTTTACTTGAAATCTAACGACTGGCAATGATTTTATTGTAAATTCATGAACCTGAAAAGCGACGAATGCCGTCAACACCCACATTTCCATCTGAAACTGGAATGTGCCACAATGAGTAAGTGCTCAGTTTTGGAGTGGCTTTGATGGTGTGCAACAGGCAGCTTCACCTACAAAACCTAATAACAATGGTTTTCAGTTGTCTTTTTTTCTGCATTTTCTGAAATACTTGGCTTTTCCTGGATCTTTACTTGAAATCTAACGACTGGCAATGATTTTATTGTAAATTCATGAACCTAATTAGGAATGCTGAAAAGTGACGAATGCCGTCAACACCCACATTTCCATCTGAAACTGGAATGTGCCACAATGCCACAGGGGGCAACAATGAGCACTTCACACCTTTCGACTGGCCGTCTTCGACAGAAACTGCTCAAACCACGGAGGAGTGGTTGTGAAAGGGGGAGTGGCTGCACTTTGTTTCACGGCCAACTTAAACATGGCATGGCGAGGTACGACCAACCTGTAGGCTGTACATTAACCTCAGCTTCAGTGGACACACGTCTTTCTTCTTCTTTGCCAAGGCTGAAAGATGAAACGACAAATGGTAAGTCCTGCTTTAGCACCCTTAAACTGGGTTGCACTCTTTAGTGACGCAATTCTTGTTGGGCGTAAGTGCTCCGTCTTGGAGTGGCCTTGATGGCGTAAAAAGACATTTGCAGGGAACATGGTTTTGTGTAAAAGTTGATTTTGAAATCTAACAATTCAGCAATTCTTGTTGGGATATATATTTTCCTAAATATAGGGGAGAATGAAAAGGCTCTTGCACTACATGTACAAGGCTACATTAAAAGAACGTATCCAGACTACTTCAAAAAGGAGCACTTGTTTGGAATGCTATCACAGTAGTGCTTCTCTTTGGGGCAGCCTTGAGAGGATCTGGCACAAATCCCTTTTGTTGAGCGTACCTGGAAGTATGGTTTTGTGTTGCAGTACTTCCGCTGAAACTACCTGAGGTCTCAAACCTCTCTCCTTTATGATGAAGACTATGCAAAATGACACGTTCAGGCCCCTTCAAAGTGAAGCACTTGCTTGGAATACCTGCATGTAAGTGCTTAGTTTTGGAGTAGCTTTGATGGGGTACAACAGATCCAACGCGAGGAAAAACTGGCATAGGTGCTCTCTTGTACAAATTTACATTGGACGGCACGCGTCAGACTAAACGTCAAGCAACTGGAGGCACGATCTGAAACTAAAAGACGGGAAGCCCCACTTGAATCGAACCTCGACTTTAGCACTGTTCTTGGTATGATATTAGAAAGTGCTACCAAGTGGAGGTATGATCTGGTGTTGTAATTCTTCAGTCACAATTATCGAAAGGCCTTCGAAGGTCTGAAACCTCTTGCTTCGTTAATGGAAAAGGCTGTTAAAAATGACACATTCAGGCCACTTCAAAATGGAGCACTTACTGAGACTACTTTTTGTAAGTGCTCAGTTTTGGAGTGGCTTTGATGGTGTGCAACAGGCAGCTTCACCTACAAAACCTAATAACAATGGTTTTCAGTAGTCTTTTTTTCTGCATTTTCTGAAATACTTGGCTTTTCCTGGATCTTTACTTGAAATCTAACGACTGGCAATGATTTTATTGTAAATTCATGAACCTGAAAAGCGACGAATGCCGTCAACACCCACATTTCCATCTGAAACTGGAATGTGCCACAATGCCACAGGGGGCAACAATGAGCACTTCACACCTTTCGACTGGCCGTCTTCGACAGAAACTGCTCAAACCACGGAGGAGTGGTTGTGAAAGGGGGAGTGGCTGCACTTTGTTTCACGGCCAACTTAAACATGGCATGGCGAGGTACGACCAACCTGTAGGCTGTACATTAACCTCAGCTTCAGTGGACACACGTCTTTCTTCTTCTTTGCCAAGGCTGAAAGATGAAACGACAAATGGTAAGTCCTGCTTTATCACCATTACACTGGGTTGCACTCTTTAGTGACGCAATTCTTGTTGGGCGTAAGTGCTCCGTCTTGGAGTGGCCTTGATGGCGTAAAAAGACATTTGCAGGGAACATGGTTTTGTGTAAAAGTTGAAATTGAAATCTAACAATTCAGCAATTCTTGTTGGGATATATATTTTCCTACATATAGGGGAGAATGAAAAGGATCTTGCACTACATGTACAAGGCTACATTTAAAAGAACGTATCCAGACTACTTCAAAAAGGAGCACTTGTTTGGAATGCTATCACAGTAGTGCTTCTCTTTGGGGCAGCCTTGAGAGGATCTGGCACAAATCCCTTTTGTTGAGCGTACCTGGAAGTATGGTTTTGTGTTGCAGTACTTCCGCTGAAACTACCTGAGGTCTCAAACCTCTCTCCTTTATGATGAAGACTATGCAAAATGACACGTTCAGGCCCCTTCAAAGTGAAGCACTTGCTTGGAATACCTGCATGTAAGTGCTTAGTTTTGGAGTAGCTTTGATGGGGTACAACAGATCCAACGCGAGGAAAAACTGGCATAGGTGCTCTCTTGTACAAATTTACATTGGACGGCTCGCGTCAGACTAAACGTCAAGCAACTGGAGGCACGATCTGAAACTAAAAGACGGGAAGCCCCACTTGAATCGAACCTCGACTTTAGCACTGTTCTTGGTATGATATTAGAAAGTGCTACCAAGTGGAGGTATGATCTGGTGTTGTAATTCTTCAGTCACAATTATCGAAAGGCCTTCGAAGGTCTGAAACCTCTTGCTTCGTTAATGGAAAAGGCTGTTAAAAATGACACATTCAGGCCACTTCAAAATGGAGCACTTACTGAGACTACTTTTTGTAAGTGCTCAGTTTTGGAGTGGCTTTGATGGTGTGCAACAGGCAGCTTCACCTACAAAACCTAATAACAATGGTTTTCAGTAGTCTTTTTTTCTGCATTTTCTGAAATACTTGGCTTTTCCTGGATCTTTACTTGAAATCTAACGACTGGCAATGATTTTATTGTAAATTCATGAACCTGAAAAGCGACGAATGCCGTCAACACCCACATTTCCATCTGAAACTGGAATGTGCCACAATGAGTAAGTGCTCAGTTTTGGAGTGGCTTTGATGGTGTGCAACAGGCAGCTTCACCTACAAAACCTAATAACAATGGTTTTCAGTTGTCTTTTTTTCTGCATTTTCTGAAATACTTGGCTTTTCCTGGATCTTTACTTGAAATCTAACGACTGGCAATGATTTTATTGTAAATTCATGAACCTAATTAGGAATGCTGAAAAGTGACGAATGCCGTCAACACCCACATTTCCATCTGAAACTGGAATGTGCCACAATGCCACAGGGGGCAACAATGAGCACTTCACACCTTTCGACTGGCCGTCTTCGACAGAAACTGCTCAAACCACGGAGGAGTGGTTGTGAAAGGGGGAGTGGCTGCACTTTGTTTCACGGCCAACTTAAACATGGCATGGCGAGGTACGACCAACCTGTAGGCTGTACATTAACCTCAGCTTCAGTGGACACACGTCTTTCTTCTTCTTTGCCAAGGCTGAAAGATGAAACGACAAATGGTAAGTCCTGCTTTAGCACCCTTAAACTGGGTTGCACTCTTTAGTGACGCAATTCTTGTTGGGCGTAAGTGCTCCGTCTTGGAGTGGCCTTGATGGCGTAAAAAGACATTTGCAGGGAACATGGTTTTGTGTAAAAGTTGAAATTGAAATCTAACAATTCAGCAATTCTTGTTGGGATATATATTTTCCTACATATAGGGGAGAATGAAAAGGATCTTGCACTACATGTACAAGGCTACATTTAAAAGAACGTATCCAGACTACTTCAAAAAGGAGCACTTGTTTGGAATGCTATCACAGTAGTGCTTCTCTTTGGGGCAGCCTTGAGAGGATCTGGCACAAATCCCTTTTGTTGAGCGTACCTGGAAGTATGGTTTTGTGTTGCAGTACTTCCGCTGAAACTACCTGAGGTCTCAAACCTCTCTCCTTTATGATGAAGACTATGCAAAATGACACGTTCAGGCCCCTTCAAAGTGAAGCACTTGCTTGGAATACCTGCATGTAAGTGCTTAGTTTTGGAGTAGCTTTGATGGGGTACAACAGATCCAACGCGAGGAAAAACTGGCATAGGTGCTCTCTTGTACAAATTTACATTGGACGGCTCGCGTCAGACTAAACGTCAAGCAACTGGAGGCACGATCTGAAACTAAAAGACGGGAAGCCCCACTTGAATCGAACCTCGACTTTAGCACTGTTCTTGGTATGATATTAGAAAGTGCTACCAAGTGGAGGTATGATCTGGTGTTGTAATTCTTCAGTCACAATTATCGAAAGGCCTTCGAAGGTCTGAAACCTCTTGCTTCGTTAATGGAAAAGGCTGTTAAAAATGACACATTCAGGCCACTTCAAAATGGAGCACTTACTGAGACTACTTTTTGTAAGTGCTCAGTTTTGGAGTGGCTTTGATGGTGTGCAACAGGCAGCTTCACCTACAAAACCTAATAACAATGGTTTTCAGTAGTCTTTTTTTCTGCATTTTCTGAAATACTTGGCTTTTCCTGGATCTTTACTTGAAATCTAACGACTGGCAATGATTTTATTGTAAATTCATGAACCTGAAAAGCGACGAATGCCGTCAACACCCACATTTCCATCTGAAACTGGAATGTGCCACAATGAGTAAGTGCTCAGTTTTGGAGTGGCTTTGATGGTGTGCAACAGGCAGCTTCACCTACAAAACCTAATAACAATGGTTTTCAGTTGTCTTTTTTTCTGCATTTTCTGAAATACTTGGCTTTTCCTGGATCTTTACTTGAAATCTAACGACTGGCAATGATTTTATTGTAAATTCATGAACCTAATTAGGAATGCTGAAAAGTGACGAATGCCGTCAACACCCACATTTCCATCTGAAACTGGAATGTGCCACAATGCCACAGGGGGCAACAATGAGCACTTCACACCTTTCGACTGGCCGTCTTCGACAGAAACTGCTCAAACCACGGAGGAGTGGTTGTGAAAGGGGGAGTGGCTGCACTTTGTTTCACGGCCAACTTAAACATGGCATGGCGAGGTACGACCAACCTGTAGGCTGTACATTAACCTCAGCTTCAGTGGACACACGTCTTTCTTCTTCTTTGCCAAGGCTGAAAGATGAAACGACAAATGGTAAGTCCTGCTTTAGCACCCTTAAACTGGGTTGCACTCTTTAGTGACGCAATTCTTGTTGGGCGTAAGTGCTCCGTCTTGGAGTGGCCTTGATGGCGTAAAAAGACATTTGCAGGGAACATGGTTTTGTGTAAAAGTTGAAATTGAAATCTAACAATTCAGCAATTCTTGTTGGGATATATATTTTCCTACATATAGGGGAGAATGAAAAGGATCTTGCACTACATGTACAAGGCTACATTTAAAAGAACGTATCCAGACTACTTCAAAAAGGAGCACTTGTTTGGAATGCTATCACAGTAGTGCTTCTCTTTGGGGCAGCCTTGAGAGGATCTGGCACAAATCCCTTTTGTTGAGCGTACCTGGAAGTATGGTTTTGTGTTGCAGTACTTCCGCTGAAACTACCTGAGGTCTCAAACCTCTCTCCTTTATGATGAAGACTATGCAAAATGACACGTTCAGGCCCCTTCAAAGTGAAGCACTTGCTTGGAATACCTGCATGTAAGTGCTTAGTTTTGGAGTAGCTTTGATGGGGTACAACAGATCCAACGCGAGGAAAAACTGGCATAGGTGCTCTCTTGTACAAATTTACATTGGACGGCTCACGTCAGACTAAACGTCAAGCAACTGGAGGCACGATCTGAAACTAAAAGACGGGAAGCCCCACTTGAATCGAACCTCGACTTTAGCACTGTTCTTGGTATGATATTAGAAAGTGCTACCAAGTGGAGGTATGATCTGGTGTTGTAATTCTTCAGTCACAATTATCGAAAGGCCTTCGAAGGTCTGAAACCTCTTGCTTCGTTAATGGAAAAGGCTGTTAAAAATGACACATTCAGGCCACTTCAAAATGGAACACTTACTGAGACTACTTTTTGTAAGTGCTCAGTTTTGGAGTGGCTTTGATGGTGTGCAACAGGCAGCTTCACCTACAAAACCTAATAACAATGGTTTTCAGTAGTCTTTTTTCTGCATTTTCTGAAATACTTGGCTTTTCCTGGATCTTTACTTGAAATCTAACGACTGGCAATGATTTTATTGTAAATTCATGAACCTAATTAGGAATGCTGAAAAGTGACGAATGCCGTCAACACCCACATTTCCATCTGAAACTGGAATGTGCCACAATGCCACAGGGGGCAACAATGAGCACTTCACACCTTTCGACTGGCCGTCTTCGACAGAAACTGCTCAAACCACGGAGGAGTGGTTGTGAAAGGGGGAGTGGCTGCACTTTGTTTCACGGCCAACTTAAACATGGCATGGCGAGGTACGACCAACCTGTAGGCTGTACATTAACCTCAGCTTCAGTGGACACACGTCTTTCTTCTTCTTTGCCAAGGCTGAAAGATGAAACGACAAATGGTAAGTCCTGCTTTAGCACCCTTAAACTGGGTTGCACTCTTTAGTGACGCAATTCTTGTTTGGCGTAAGTGCTCCGTTTTGGAGTGGCCTTGATGGCGTAAAAAGACAACGGCAGGGAACATGGTTTTGTGTAAAAGTTGATTTTGAAATCTAACAATTCAGCAATTCTTGTTGGGATATATATTTTCCTAAATATAGGGGAGAATGAAAAGGCTCTTGCACTACATGTACAAGGCTACATTAAAAGAACGTATCCAGACTACTTCAAAAAGGAGCACTTGTTTGGAATGCTATCACAGTAGTGCTTCTCTTTGGGGCAGCCTTGAGAGGATCTGGCACAAATCCCTTTTGTTGAGCGTACCTGGAAGTATGGTTTTGTGTTGCATACTTCCGCTGAAACTACCTGAGGTCTCAAACCTCTCTCCTTTATGATGAAGACTATGCAAAATGACACGTTCAGGCCCCTTCAAAGTGAAGCACTTGCTTGGAATACCTGCATGTAAGTGCTTAGTTTTGGAGTAGCTTTGATGGGGTACAACAGATCCAACGCGAGGAAAAACTGGCATAGGTGCTCTCTTGTACAAATTTACATTGGACGGCTCGCGTCAGACTAAACGTCAAGCAACTGGAGGCACGATCTGAAACTAAAAGACGGGAAGCCCCACTTGAATCGAACCTCGACTTTAGCACTGTTCTTGGTATGATATTAGAAAGTGCTACCAAGTGGAGGTATGATCTGGTGTTGTAATTCTTCAGTCACAATTATCGAAAGGCCTTCGAAGGTCTGAAACCTCTTGCTTCGTTAATGGAAAAGGCTGTTAAAAATGACACATTCAGGCCACTTCAAAATGGAACACTTACTGAGACTACTTTTTGTAAGTGCTCAGTTTTGGAGTGGCTTTGATGGTGTGCAACAGGCAGCTTCACCTACAAAACCTAATAACAATGGTTTTCAGTAGTCTTTTTTCTGCATTTTCTGAAATACTTGGCTTTTCCTGGATCTTTACTTGAAATCTAACGACTGGCAATGATTTTATTGTAAATTCATGAACCTAATTAGGAATGCTGAAAAGTGACGAATGCCGTCAACACCCACATTTCCATCTGAAACTGGAATGTGCCACAATGCCACAGGGGGCAACAATGAGCACTTCACACCTTTCGACTGGCCGTCTTCGACAGAAACTGCTCAAACCACGGAGGAGTGGTTGTGAAAGGGGGAGTGGCTGCACTTTGTTTCACGGCCAACTTAAACATGGCATGGCGAGGTACGACCAACCTGTAGGCTGTACATTAACCTCAGCTTCAGTGGACACACGTCTTTCTTCTTCTTTGCCAAGGCTGAAAGATGAAACGACAAATGGTAAGTCCTGCTTTAGCACCCTTAAACTGGGTTGCACTCTTTAGTGACGCAATTCTTGTTGGGCGTAAGTGCTCCGTTTTGGAGTGGCCTTTATGGCGTAAAAAGACAACGGCAGGGAACATGGTTTTGTGTAAAAGTTGATTTTGAAATCTAACAATTCAGCAATTCTTGTTGGGATATATATTTTCCTAAATATAGGGGAGAATGAAAAGGCTCTTGCACTACATGTACAAGGCTACATTAAAAGAACGTATCCAGACTACTTCAAAAAGGAGCACTTGTTTGGAATGCTATCACAGTAGTGCTTCTCTTTGGGGCAGCCTTGAGAGGATCTGGCACAAATCCCTTTTGTTGAGCGTACCTGGAAGTATGGTTTTGTGTTGCAGTAGTTCCGCTGAAACTACCTGAGGTCTCAAACCTCTCTCCTTTATGATGAAGACTATGCAAAATGACACGTTCAGGCCCCTTCAAAGTGAAGCACTTGCTTGGAATACCTGCATGTAAGTGCTTAGTTTTGGAGTAGCTTTGATGGGGTACAACAGATCCTACGCGAGGAAATACTGGCATAGGTGCTCTCTTGTACAAATTTACTTTGGACGGCACGCGTCAGACTAAACATCAAGCAACTGGAGGCACGATCTGAAACTAAAAGACGGGAAGCCCCACTTGAATCGAACCTCGACTTTAGCACTGTTCTTGGTATGATATTAGAAAGTGCTACCAAGTAGAGGTATGATCTGGTGTTGTAATTCTTCAGTCACAATTATCGAAAGGCCTTCGAAGGTCTGAAACCTCTTGCTTCGTTAATGGAAAAGGCTGTTAAAAATGACACATTCAGGCCACTTCAAAATGGAGCACTTACTGAGACTACTTTTTGTAAGTGCTCAGTTTTGGAGTGGCTTTGATGGTGTGCAACAGGCAGCTTCACCTACAAAACCTAATAACAATGGTTTTCAGTAGTCTTTTTTTCTGCATTTTCTGAAATACTTGGCTTTTCCTGGATCTTTACTTGAAATCTAACGACTGGCAATGATTTTATTGTAAATTCATGAACCTAATTAGGAATGCTGAAAAGTGACGAATGCCGTCAACACCCACATTTCCATCTGAAACTGGAATGTGCCACAATGCCACAGGGGGCAACAATGAGCACTTCACACCTTTCGACTGGCCGTCTTCGACAGAAACTGCTCAAACCACGGAGGAGTGGTTGTGAAAGGGGGAGTGGCTGCATACGGCTGACACTTTGTTTCACGGCCAACTTAAACATGGCAAGGCGAGGTACGTCAAACCTGTAGGCTGTACATTAACCTCAGCTTCAGTGGACACATGTCTTTCTTCTTCTGAAAGATGAAAGATGAAACGACAAATGGTAAGTCCTGCTTTATCACCATTACACTGGGTTGCACTCTTTAGTGACGCAATTCTTGTTGGGCGTAAGTGCTCCGTCTTGGAGTGGCCTTGATGGCGTAAAAAGACATTTGCAGGGAACATGGTTTTGTGTAAAAGTTGATTTTGAAATCTAACAATTCAGCAATTCTTGTTGGGATATATATTTTCCTAAATATAGGGGAGAATGAAAAGGCTCTTGCACTACATGTACAAGGCTACATTAAAAGAACGTATCCAGACTACTTCAA
This sequence comes from Lepisosteus platostomus, assembly GCF_059453375.1. Lineage (NCBI taxonomy): Eukaryota > Metazoa > Chordata > Actinopteri > Semionotiformes > Lepisosteidae > Lepisosteus > Lepisosteus platostomus. Next base: position 30,069,303 of record NC_142615.1, on the reverse strand, counting down.
AAAGGAGCACTTGTTTGGAATGCTATCACAGTAGTGCTTCTCTTTGGGGCAGCCTTGAGAGGATCTGGCACAAATCCCTTTTGTTGAGCGTACCTGGAAGTATGGTTTTGTGTTGCAGTAGTTCCGCTGAAACTACCTGAGGTCTCAAACCTCTCTCCTTTATGATGAAGACTATGCAAAATGACACGTTCAGGCCCCTTCAAAGTGAAGCACTTGCTTGGAATACCTGCATGTAAGTGCTTAGTTTTGGAGTAGCTTTGATGGGGTACAACAGATCCAACGCGAGGAAAAACTGGCATAGGTGCTCTCTTGTACAAATTTACATTGGACGGCACGCGTCAGACTAACGTCAAGCAACTGGAGGCACGATCTGAAACTAAAAGACGGGAAGCCCCACTTGAATCGAACCTCGACTTTAGCACTGTTCTTGGTATGATATTAGAAAGTGCTACCAAGTGGAGGTATGATCTGGTGTTGTAATTCTTCAGTCACAATTATCGAAAGGCCTTCGAAGGTCTGAAACCTCTTGCTTCGTTAATGGAAAAGGCTGTTAAAAATGACACATTCAGGCCACTTCAAAATGGAGCACTTACTGAGACTACTTTTTGTAAGTGCTCAGTTTTGGAGTGGCTTTGATGGTGTGCAACAGGCAGCTTCACCTACAAAACCTAATAACAATGGTTTTCAGTAGTCTTTTTTCTGCATTTTCTGAAATACTTGGCTTTTCCTGGATCTTTACTTGAAATCTAACGACTGGCAATGATTTTATTGTAAATTCATGAACCTAATTAGGAATGCTGAAAAGTGACGAATGCCGTCAACACCCACATTTCCATCTGAAACTGGAATGTGCCACAATGCCACAGGGG